>NW_024070213.1:92000017-92383930 GCF_014754425.2 Oryx dammah | reverse complement strand
TGAGGTAGGAGTGTGCAAAGTAAGTGAGGTAGGAGTGTGCAAAGTAACTGAGGTAGGAGTGTGCAAAGTAACTGAGGTAGGAGTGTTGTCACTCTGTGAGGGAAAGCCAGAAGGCCAACATGGCCACTAAGTCAAGAGTCAGCAGGGTGGTGAACTGGGCAGGGCACACAGATCTGGAAGGGCCAGGATGGCATATGGCCTTGCAAACTGAGTGAAGTGAAAGTCGCTCAGTCGTGTCCGACTCTTTGCGACCCCAGGGACTATACAGTGCCTGGAATTCTCTGGGCCAGAATACTGGGATGGGTAGCTTTCCCTTCTCCACGGGATCTTCCCAACCCAGGATCGAACCCAGGTTTCTCGCATTGCGGGTGGATTCTTTACCAGCTGAGCCACAAAGGAAGCCCAAGAATACTGGAGTGGGTAGCCTATCCCTTCTCCAGTGGATCTTCCCAACCCAGGAATCGAACCAGGGTCTTCTGCATTGCCGGTTGATTCTTTACCAACTGAGCTATCAAGGAAGCCCTGCAGACCAAGTAAGGAGTTGGAATTTTAATTCCCATCATAATGGAAAGCCAATGGAGAGTTCTGAGCAGAGTACTGATATAATCTGAGTTAACATTTCAAAATAACCACTCTAATCACTTAACCATCTTCCCAGGTGGCACATTGGTAAATAATCTGCCTGCCAATGCAGGACATGCCAAGACACAGGTTTGATCCCTGGGTCAGGAATATGCCCTGGAGTAGGAAATGGCAATGCACTCCAGTATTCTTGCCTGGAAAATTCCATGGACAGAGAAGCCTGGCTGGCTACATAGTCCATAAGGTCACAAAGAGTCAGACAAGACTGAGCAACTGCACGTGCGTGTGTCCACACACACACACACACACACACACTAGATCACTCAGTATGTTGGGAATACTGGTATATTGTAAGAATGTAAGCCAACCAGTTAAGTGGTTGCAGAAGTCCAGGCGAGACATTACTGTGTTTTGGACTGGGGTAACAGCCACAGATGTAGTGATTAGGCATGGGATATATTCAGAAAATAAAGCAGAAGGAACATGCTGATAGAATGGTTACTAGAGAAAGAGTTTAAAAGGACCCTTAAATTTTTGGCTTGAATAAACAAGAGTCATTTAAGGGCTTAGGAACATTTTGCTTGATAGGTTCATTAACCTACCTACACTGGACATCTGAAAATATTTAAAAAAATCAAATATATTACATTTATAAATGTGCCCTAAAATGCTTAAAGGGATGTAATTAACTAACATTGCAAGTGGAGATAACTCCTTGCTGCTGCTGCTAAATTGCTTCAGTTGTGTCCGACTCTGTGCGACCCCATAGACGGCAGCCCACCAGGCTCCCTGGTCCCTGGGATTCTCCAGGCAAGAACAATGGAGTGGGTTGCCATTTCCTTCTCCAGAGCTAACTCCTTAGGAGAATGTAATTCTTTCCATTAGAGTTTATTAACCATTCATCAAAGAACAAGAGAATATAATTGTTTTTTATTTTTATGCACAAATATTCAAGTTACTAATCTTGCTATCCTATTCATAAACAAATCCTCAAAGCTTAAGAGCAACTACATTTTAAAGTTTGCAGCTATAGTTAATAGAATATTCATTTTAAACCCAAATTGCCATTAGTCCTGTCTATATTCAAAGCCCCTCTATACTAAAACACTCAAACTGACAAGCAGCATATTAAGTGAAAACGTCTGTGCTATATTAAGTGAGGGGAGGGGGAAGAGAAACAAAATATTGTATATAACAAATATTTGTATACACACATTTACCTATACACAATTATTAATATTTATAGTCACAAATCTTTTAAAGAAGACGCGACCAATAAACTACAGCCTGCTCTCCACACTGTGGTCCTTTGAAAACATTCCTTCTCTACTCAAAAGCCAACAAACTGGTATCTGTTCAATCAGTGAACAAAATCTTAACAGTGCTTATTTCTTGGCTAAGGAATTAGTTTATTTTTGTTTGTCCTTCTATGGATTTTCCAACTTTTCTATAACAACTGTACATTTTTACAATCATGATTATAAGGATTCTTTTTAATAACAAGGAAAATTGCTTATATTATAGACTGAAAAAAAAAACAGTAAAACTGAATGATTAGGAACACAACTAACATAAACATTTATTTTAAAAAACTAAAGGAAATATGGCAAATGCTGACAGTGGTTGCCTCTTAGGGGTGTATGTGGATTATCCCTGCCCACCCAACAGATTTTTAAAAATTTTTCTGATCTCTCCACATATTTTTCAAGAACAGATTCCATTTAGATTCAATGAAGTTCATACTGCCAAATGCACGTGGACACTTCTCTGTCCTTATATTACTTAACCTCTCAGCAAAAATCAACACAGTTAGACTTCCTATGATTGTTGAAATGCTAATCTCTCTTGTCTTCCTTACTTTGCTGCTGCTGCTGCTAAGTCGCTTCAGTCATGTCCGACTCTGTGCGACCCCACAGACGGCAGCCCACCAGGCTAACCAGTCCCTGGGATTCTCAAGGCAAGAACACCGGAGTGGGTTGCCATTTCTTTCTTCAACGCATGGAAGTGAAAAGTGAAAGGGAAGTCGCTCAGTCATGGCTAACTCTTAGCGACCCCATGGACTGCAGCCTTCCAGGCTCCTCCGTCCATGGGATTTTCCAGGCAAGAATACTGGAGTGGGGTGCCATTGCTTTCTCCGCCTTACTTTGCTGCTGCTGCTGCTAAGTCGCTTCAGTCGTGTCCGACTCTGTGCGACCCCACTAGGCTTCCCTGTTCCCGGGACTCCGCAGGCAAGAACACTGGAGTGGGTTGCCATTGCCTTCTCCATCCTTACTTTGCTAGTAACTACTTATTCTTTACTGGCTTGACCTCTGTCCTAAGCTACAGATTCATCTATCCTGCTGTTTACTTAACATAATTGTTCACTTGGATTTCCTACATCCAAAAAGGAGGCTTCTGATTCCTACCCTCCACCCTCACAGGCTACCCTTCTCCTAGTCTTCCCATCCTAATGACAGGTACCACCACCCCCCAGTCTCTCAAACCCCAAGTAATCACCTCCAGGTAATCCTCCCCACCTGCTACCTCACTTCTCTACAAAGGCTTCTAGAACGTCTTCTGTCAAGTGAAAAAAGAAAGCTGACTAAAATGCTGCTGCGTGTATGTTAAGTTGCTTCAGTCGTGTCCGACTCTTTGCAACCCTATAGACTGTGTTAGGTATCCTAAATAAATTAACCCTACAAGAGGAAAACCACTGTCAATATCACCACGGCCCTAAAAAAATCTTCAAGGACAAATCATTTTCTGTAAAAAAAAAAAAAAAGCGAAAACTTCTGAACATAAGCTATAATTTCTTTTAAAAAGTACTTATGTATTACTTGAGTAATTTAACCATTAATTTTAATAAGAAAAATTAATATATGAGGAGGAGAGACCAGTGTACTACATGGAAGAAGGAAGGACATGTTACTTTAAAATGTACAGAAAGTGCCACCAAGTGGGAAAAAAGTATATCCACAGTAAAGAAAAATCCAGGCAAGCCATGGTTTTTTTCTTTTTTAACTTGGCTCAAAGGATTTCAGAGTTCAAATATTCCAAACCACACACAAACAAAACTTTGTTTCTCCTGATGTAAATGAAAACAGAAATTTTATTCTATTATGCAAAAAAACTGCCCCAATTTTCTTTCCATTGGTATTCAACAACATTTTATCACGTCAAGTTTCAAGTAGATACTGATTATTTAATTGGTTTACTACCATAAAAAAGAAAATAAATATTATTGTGCATTATTGTATAGATGGTGGCAATTAGCTAACTTAAAGATAAAATTAAGGGTACTCCAAAATAGTATAAGACAGTATTTGTAATCCACTGAAATAAAGACTTTGAGTATTCTATTCAGTCAGGTTAAAGGAGAAATTAAAATCTAATCATTGACCCCATAAATGAATCAAGGACTTCCCTGGTGGCTCAGACAGTAAAAGCATCTGCCTACAATGAGGGAGACCCCGGTTTGATCCCTGGGTTGGAAAGATCCCCTGGGAGAAGGAAATGGCAACCCACTCCAGTACTCTTGCCTGGAAAATCCCATGGACGGACTGGGGAGCCTGGTAGGCTACTGTCCATGGGGTCTCAAAGAGTCAGACTGAGCGACTTCACTTTCACTTTTAATGAATAAAACAGATAAGAAAAGGAAGGTACTGTAACAAAGAAAAATAACAGATAGTAAGTTACAATACAGTATTAGTCTACTAGCCAGTACTAATTAAGTGACTATAAACTCCAGGACAGGCTCTTATATATTTTCATCTGTATAAATGTACAAACCCATGAGTACCTGAAACATAGTGGGGTACTCAATAAATATTCACTCACCGGCATGAACTGTTTGTAAGCTGGGTGCTGTGCTGGGCTCTAGGCAATAATTTTTTTCTTTAATTTTCAAGGTTCGAGTGGCTCCACTGCCCCTCCAAGATGTTTGCACCACCATGGATACCTTTTGTTTATCTACTGTTAGAGCTTACCGACTGCTGACACATTCAAAGAAAATGAAAGCTTTGAGACAAGACTGACAAAATGAACTCATTTTCCCACACAATTTCTCATGTTACCACAAAGATGGGGAGCATTAAGTGAGCCACAAGTTCATTAAAAATATGCCCTGGTTCTACCAAAAAACACTGAAAGTGTGCCTCTGAAGAGAAATCTTTCCCCAGGTGAGACTATGTAACTACTCAACAGACTCAGAGACTGTCAGAGGCCACAGAGGGCCCCTGAGAACTCAGAAGGGCCGAGCACAGGAACCACGGCCTGAGGAACACAGGGACACATCAGGTGTTCCTCCCACCAGGAGTCTTTGCAGTAGTTCGTCCAGGGGACACGGCTCACCCAGACATCCATCTCTGACTCTCTCGATGACACAGCACAGGCTCAAGGGAGATGAGAACCACCCAAAGCAGGTGCAGGAGCTGCCCTGACTTTAAAGCTTCATGTCCACAAAAGCTAACATCTCTGCTAACAACTACACAGGCACGGATACCCAGCAGGGACATACCGGTTCTAAGAGCAACAAGACAGGGCAGCCCAAACATAGCTAACTCATCAGGCATTTGTAAGTCCTCTCAATCTAGATGCAGTTTGCCAATCAAGGATCAGTTTTATCCAGCAATGACTGATACAATCTAACCTGGTTTCCAGGGTAACATAGCTAGATATTTAACTGAAGATCAGAGTCTCTCAACCCTTTTACCCATAATTTATAAAAACTGCATACTATACTAGGTAAAATCACACTTGAAGTCCTGTCTCCAGCACCAACCTCTATTCTGACCTCCGGACTAATGTTTTCAACTATCTACCCACCACACTCACTTGGCTGTCTAACAGACAACTCAGATGGAACTCTTGATTACGCCTTCCAATTCTGCTTCTCCCATCCTGCCTGCTCCTCCTCTTCCCAGATAATATACCACTAGTAGTTCAGGCCAAAATCTTGAAGTTACCCTTTTCTCTCAAAATCCAATCTATCAGCAAATCCAGTTTAGTCCATCTTACTTCAAAAGGCGACTCTGGTGGGCAGCCTCTAAGATGACCTCCAATGACCACATCCTCCTGGTGGACACACCTCTCCTTGAGTGTGGGCTAGCCCGACGGACTCAACTCTAAACAACAGAATACAGCATCAGTGTGGGGTGTCACTTCTGAGATTAGGTTTAAAAGGACTGCGGCTTCCAACTATGGTGCTCCCTTTCATTTGCTCCTGATTGTAACTGGGAAAACCAGCTGCCGCATCATGAGGTAGTCTTGAGGGGAGGCCCACACGACTGTTCTAAGGTCTGTCCACAGCCACGTGAGTGAGTTTGACAGTGGATCCTTCCAAATGTAAACCTCAATATGACTGCAGCCTCACATGGCAAAGAGATGGGGAAACAATGGAAACAGTAACAGACTTTATCTTCTTGGGCTCCAAAATCACTGTGGACGGTGACTGCAGCCATGAAATTAAAAGACGCTTGCTCCTTGGAAGAAAAGCTATGACAAACCTAGATAGCATATTAAAAAGTAGAGACATTACTTTGTCGACAAAGGTCCATATAGTCAAAGCTATGGTTTTTCCAGTAGTCATGTATGGATGTCAGAGTTGGACCATAAAGAAAGCCAAGTGACAAAGAATTGATGCTTTCCAACTGTGGTATTGGAGGAGACTCTTGAGAGTCCCTTGGACTGAAAGGAGATCCAACCAGTCCATCCTAAAGAAAATCAACCCTGAATATTCATTGGAAGGACTGATACTGAAATTCCAATACTTTGGCCACCCGATGCTGACTCATTAGAAATGACCCTGATGTTGGGAAAGATTGAAGGCAGGAGGAGAAGGGGACAACAGAGGATGAGATGGGTGGTATGTCACTGACTCAATGGACATGAGTCTGAGCAAACTCTGGGAGAGGGTGAAGGACAGGGAAGCCTGGCGTGCTGCAGTCCATGGGTCACAAATGGTTGGACACGACTGAGCAACTAACAACAACAGCAAACACACGGTGTCTTCTGTGTAGCCTTGTGAGAGATTCTAAGCCAGAGACATCCAGCTAAGCTGCACTCAAAACTCCTACCCACAGAAACTGTAAGATAATGTTTATTGTTTTAAACTAAATTTGAAAAATCTGTTACACAGGCGTAGACAACGGTGTGTGCGTGCTCAGCCGTGCCTGACTTTGTGGCCCCAGGGAGTATACAGCCCACCAGGCTCCTCTGTCCATCCTCTGGGATAACCCTGGCAAGAATACTGGGATGGGTTGCTGTTTCCTCCTCCAGGGGATCTTCCTGACCCAGGGAATGAACCCGCGTCTACTGCGGGTCCTGCACTGGCAGGCAGATTCTTTACCTCTGTACCACCAGGAAAGCCCCCAAGAGCCATTAGTTGGGGCTAAGCAAAGTAAGCATCTGTCTGCTTGGCACAATGGGTGGAGAGGAGGAGTGTGGCAACAGACTAGTAAGGTGGCAAAGCCCGCACGGGGACAAGAAGGCATCCACATGGGGAGGTAAGGGGAGTTGCCAAGCTGATGTGGGGTGCTGGAAGCAAAGGGGGGTAAGAAGGGCATTCAGAGGTGGGGAGTGGGAAGGAAGCAATGAGAACTTCAATACACAGAGTGGAATTCATCAAATAAGTAACTCTATTTAAAAAAAGAAGAAGAAACAAAATATGGAAAGAGAAAATCTAGAATATAACCTGAGGTGTTGGACTGGATTCAGTGGCATTACTAAAAAAGAGATATAGATGTACACACATACACACAATTGTTAGAGCCAACTAAGCTTGTCCACTGAGAAGGCCTGGGAGCAGTGATGTCCCAACAGCAGTGAGCATACCTTGCACTTAGATATTATTATACTTTCTAAATACTATACTGAAAAATAGCAAGAAAACAAAACAAACACAGGGCTCCTCAAAGAAATGGCTGTTTTCATGGGTGGGGTGGGGAAAACATAAGATGAACCTGGAAAAAGTATTGTCAGAAAGAATGCGCTCCAAGAATGCTGGAGATGTTTTAAAAGGACCACAAATGCTGACTGAATGGACTCCTACTGGTCAAATTTGTTCAATCTGAGCAATAAAAGAACAAATTATATTAACAGATTATGCTGCTGCTGCATTGCTTCAGTTGTATCTGACTCTTTGCAACACTATGAACTGCAGCCCACACTGTGGACAAAGCCCCCTCTGCCCACGGGGATTCTCCAGGCAAGAATCCTGGAGCAGTTGCCGTGCCCGCCTCCAGGGGACCTTCCCGACGCAGGGACGGAACCTGTATCTCTTATGTCTCCTGCGTGGGCAGGCAGGTTCCTTACCACTGGTGCCACCTGGGAAGCCCATTAACAGACTATAACCCACTGATTAAAACAACAGTTCACACTGCTATAAATAAATGGAAGTTTCTTGAGTAACTGGATAGTTATATAACTTCAAAGTTTCTCCCCACAAAATGCTAATTGTAAAGGGAAAACGAGTAACTTTAGAATGCAGAAATCTGGGGAAATCAGAAGCCATTTAATAAAATGCAGCAAGAACCTGACATTGCTTCCGTGACATTCCTGCCACAGACGCACAGCTCGCATCGAGTTACGAGGAAACACACCGAGGGGCACCCGACAACACAACTGGCCTGCAATCTGGTGTTAAGGTCACAAAAATCAAGGGAAACTGATGAACCAACCCAGTGTGCAAGAGACTAGAGAGAAATGAGGTCTTCCTGAAAGGCCTGCCCAGACCCTCTCGCTATAAAGGACACTGTTGGGAACACTGATGAAGCCTGAAACGGGGTCTGACCATTACACAGCAGTGGTGTATCACTGAATTTCCTGCCTTTGATGTTACATCGTAGCCATCTATGTAGGAGAATGTACTTGTTTGTAGGAGTTATATACTGAAGTTAATTCTGTCATAATAGGACATCGTTTTGGAAACTTACTTTGAAATGATTCAAGTACTTGGAACTTTTCAGAAAATTTGGGATTGTTCCCAATTTTTAAAAAATTGTAAAACAGGACTTCCCTAGTGGCGCAGTGGATAAGAATCTGCCTGCCAGTGCAGGGGACACTGTTTCGATCCCTGGTCCAGGAAGATCCCACATGCCACGGAGCAGCCAAGCCTGTGTGCCACAACTACTGAGCTCATGCTCTACAGCCTGCAAGCCCGCGTGCCCGAGAGCCTGTGCTCCGCAACACAAGAAGCCACTGAATGAGAAGCCCACGCACAGCAAAGACCCCTCCCAGCTAAAACTAAAGAAAGAAATAAAATTTAAAACCTGTAAAACAGATCACACTCTTTATCTTACCTTCCAGTGACTTTCTAAGAACTTAAAAAAAAACAGCCAAAGGATTTACCCATGACTTACAAGATCCGCATGTAGATGTAGCTACTGGAGGCCCTAGCTAGCTAGTCTCCTGACATCTTCCCCTCACTCATTCCATTCCAGCCCAACTGGCCACTTTGCTGTTCTTCTGAATACAAGCAATACATCTCAGATACAACGGGGCTTTGCACCTGTGGTTGCTGCTGTCTGGAACTCTTCATTCCTCCCCCACCTCAATCCCCTCCCCTTTTCAACTGTCACTTCTTCAAGAAGCCTTCCCTAACCCCTGTATCAAACAGCCACCTGCCCCACGAGAGAAGGTCCTCACTCTTTATGAATATCAGCTCCCTTGCATTTACTGTTTCCTAAAATACATAACATGCTTGTTTTTCTGCTTCCTCTCATGAGAGCAAGGGCTTTGTTTTACTCACTTGTTGTATCCTCAGAGCCCACAATTATTCTTGGCACCCGTTAGGTACGCCATAGGTTTTTTGTTTTTTCCACCATAGGTATTTGAATGAATCAAGATGAAAGACTGTAGTTCGTTACTCTATACGTAATACCTGGCTCTCTAATGAAAGAAAAATCAACCCAACTTCAGATTTATTCATGGGTCAAATCAAAGGTAAGATTAGCGTTCTACAATGTATTGCACTCACTCAGAAAAGGGGTTTCTGAGAAACAAACAGCTGAGCTAATCCAAACCACTTTCTCCAATGAAGACTCATCACAAGCCTTTAAGCTTCCTTTATAAACAAGGGTCATCAAAGATGCTCAGAACTTAGGGGGCTCCACTCCACAAAGAAACCCAGCTTTGTATCCTCAATTGCCCTCAGGCAGCACCCTAGCAGGTGATGTTATCTTCTACAGCTTTCAGCTTCTTTTTTATGTGATCTCAGATCTTACATATAAAGGACTGGCTTGGCTGAACAGTACTTATCATTTCAGATTTTTAACTGTTTAATGGTTTAAGATGTGTTTCATCCCGTATAACTTAAATCAATTCCCTCCCCCAACCCCTAATCTAGATAGGTACTCTAAAGGAGATGGCCATCCATCTGAACAACAGCCCACAGACCTTCTACACACTCTCAGGACCAACCCCTCCCCAAAACAATCAACCAAATAAATGAAAACTGCAGGATACCTCGTCACCTAAAGCCAACACTCCACTTTGAGATCGTGGTCTCAAATAGTGCCCCTGACATACAGAATGCCTCTTCAGAGAAGGCAGATAGCTCCAGACCTAAAATTACAGCTAATCACATTTTAAGAGACCACAGATTATTATTTCCCATTAAAAAGAGCACCAAAATCCAGCCTCAAATAACATCAGTGCTGCTTTCTCATGTTAAGAGCCAATGAGTTTTATTAAAGACACACTCCAATACCGTAGTCTTCAAACTACATCACTGACAGGAGTAAATGCTCCTAAGGAGTCCAAGCAGTGGACCACAAGTTGAAAACTGTATGTACGTGAAACCTTATAAACGTATTTTCCCTAGCTCACATAATATTTAAAAAAACAAAAAAACTACTCTGTCTAGTCAAATAGACTGTTCAATTTAAATAAAATATTAGATTAGTTCACTCCCTTAGTCACATTAGCCATATTTCAAGGCGCTCTGGGCTACATGTGGCTGGTGGTTTTGTTGTAGTTCAGTTGCTAAGTCGTGTTGGACTCTTTGTGTCCCTATGGACTGTAGCCTGCCAGGCTCCTCTGTCCATGGGATTTCCCAAGCAAGAACACTGGAGTGGGTGTCCATGCCCTTCTCCAGCGGATCTTCCCAACCCAGGGATCAAACTTGCGTCTCTTGCGCAGGCAGGTGGAGTCTTTATCACTCACTGAGCCACCAGGGAAGCCCCACTGAAATGCACAGTTATAGAATGTTTCCATCATCACGGGAAGTTCTATTGGACAGTGCTATATTTAAACTGACAAACATCTTTAAAATAAACATTCAAAAACAAACAGACAGAAAACAAATCTCATACAGAAATGCAGAATTTCACTTTCTCTTGAAAAACTGTATCTGGAAACCCACGGCTGGATCCCCACCTGGTGGAGCTGAGGAGGGAGCAGCACGCTGCCCTCACTGATGGAGCGCGTGCATTCAGCTCACTGTAACGCCCAGAACCCCTGGCACTTCAGCCACCCAGTGCCTAAATTCCTACTTGAGCCTTTAGAATGAAAGTGAATACTATGAGATTATCTCAGTTTCTACTCAGTGGAGCCCCAAACTGTTTCTGATGATCAAGTTCAACTAAAAGATCACAATTAACCTGATACTTTATTTTCAGGTGTGGTGTTTTTTTTGTAAAATTTTCTAGACCAGGATCTCCTAGAAAGGATCTCTAGAGTATATCAACCAGCAATCTATGAAATAAATACTTTTTTTGAACTATTTTTATTAAAAGTTTGGTAATTCAAGGATTTGAAATTGCATTAAAAAATAGATATATTAAAAAATCATAGTTTTTAGAGACCTAAGGAATTTGAGGGAATCTCATTTAACAGATGAGAAATCCAAGCTCCAGAGAGGTTAAGGAATGTGCTTTAAGTTGAACTGCTGAATAAGATCAGAGCCAGAGCGCTTTCAGCCTTTTTCTTCACTACGGCTAAGTGATACTACAGCCCCGTTTTTCCTCAAAGACAGCCACGCTTTATGTAACTCAACATATAATATGACTGGTGACACCTCTCCATCAAGAGATAGTCTGTCTACACCTCTCCAGTTAAACATGAACAGAGTTTTCTAACTGCCTCGGCCAAGGGAAAGCAGACTCAGTACTGGATGATTCCAACACTAACTCAGATAATATGGCTTCTGCCTGGCGCTCCCTCTCAGAGCATTTGCCTGAAGAGGCTCAGGCTACCTGAGGGTATTCCAACCCAACACTCAGCCATGCCTCCCACTAAAAGCCAGCATCAATTGCCAGATGGAGAGAGAACATACCTCCAGACTGTTGTCAGAGCTGCTCCAGGTCTTTGCTCAAACCCTCCAACCCCTACCTTCGGCCAGGTTGTCCTTGCTTAAAACCAGCCAAACAAGCCACTACCTCCACCCACACGTTTAGTAAAAGTGAACATAAATTTTTAAGTTAAAGGGTCCAGAGATAAGAAAGGAAGCTACAAGCAGAAACTCAGATGGAACCAGATGAGACCAACCAGTGAATCTGACCTCCAACTATAATAACCCTGAGTCGTCTCATACATTGATTTCTATGATATTAGCATATTAAATGGCACCCCTACCAACAGTGATGACCAGACGTTAATAACAAAAAAAGGATAAAAGGGGAGTGGCACCCCACTCCCTGAGGATGGGGGGAGCCCTACCTTTCCTGGCAGACTAATGCATACGCCCCCCCATCATGAGCCTCACTCCTCCTCCCTTTGTCTTTACTTTTTAAAATAAAATCCCTCTTGCCACTGATTTGAGTAAGATGGAGGAGGAGAAAGACGTGTTCATCTCCTCTTGCGAGAACACCAAAATTGCAACTGACTGCTGAACAATCAATAGGAACCCACCAAAAAAAGATACCCCCACATCCAAGGGCAAAGGAGAAGCTGCAACAAGATGGTACGAGGGGTGCAATCGAGTTCAAAATCAAACCTCATACCAGCCCAAGATGCTTGGAGAAAACACAAAAAAAAACCTTGTGTGCATCAGGACCCCAGGGAAAGGAGCACAGACTGAGCCACAGTCTGAGACTGAGCCAGACCTGCCTATGTTTGAGAGCCTCCTGGAGAGGCATGGGGTCTTAGGAGGCATTATGACGAAGAAAGGCAATAGAGGTGATGAAATTCCAGCTGAGCTATCTCAACTCCTAAAAGATGATGCTGTGAAAATGCTGCACTCAGTAACATGTCAGCAAATTTGGAAAAGTCAGCAGTGGCCACAGGACTCAAAGACAGCCACGCTTTATGTAACTCAACATATAATATGATTGGTGACACCTCTCCATCAAGAGATAGTCTGTCTACACCTCTCCTGTTAAACATGAACAGAATTTTCTAACTGCCTTGGCCAAAGGAAAGCAGACTCAGTACTTTTCTTTTTGAAAAGGTCAGTTTTCATTCCAATCTCAAAGAAGTGCAATGCCAAAGAATGTTCAAACTGCTGCACAACTGCATTCATTTCACACGCTAGCAAAGTAATGCTCAAAATCCTTCAAGCTAGGCTTCAACAGTATGTGAATCAAGAACTTCCAGACATACAAGCTGGATTTAGAAAAGGCAGGTGAACCAGAGATCAAATTGCCAACATCTACTGGATCATAGAAAAAAGCAAGGGAATTCCCCCAAAACACCTACTTCTATTCCACTGACTATTCTAAAGCCTTCGACTATGTGGATCACAATAAACTGTGGAAAATTCTTAAAGAGATAGGAATACCAGACCACCTGACCCGCCTCCTCTTGAAAAATCTGTATGCGGGTCAAGAAGCAACAGTTAGAACGGGACATAGAACAACGGACTGGTTCAAAATTGAAAAGGAGTCTGTCAAGGCTGTATATTGTCACCCTGCTTATTTAACTTCTATGAAGAGTACATCATGAGAAACACTGGACTGGAAGAAACACAAGCTGGAATCAAGATTGCCGGGAGAAATATCAATAACCTCAGATATGAAGATGATGCCACCCTAATGGCAGGAAGCAAAAAGGATCTAAAGTGCCTCTTGATGAAGGTGAAAAGAAGAGACTGAAAAAGCTGGCTTAAAACTCAACATTCAAAAACTAAAATCATGGCATCCGATCCCATTACTTCCTGGCAAATAGATGGTGAAACAATGGGAACAGTGACAATTTTCTTGGGCTCCAAAATCACTGCAGATGGTGACTGCAGCCATGAAATTAAAAGACACTTGCTCCCTGGAAGAGAAGCTATGACGAACCTAGACAGCATACTAAATAGCAGAGACATCACTTTTCTGACAAAGGTCCATCTAGTCAAAGCTATGGTTTCTCCAGTAGTCATACACGGATGTGTGAGGTGGACCATAGAGAAGAATGAGCACTGAAGAACTGATGCTTTTTAACTGTGGTGCTGGAGAAAACTCTCGAGAGTCCCCTGGATTGCAAGGGGATCAAACCAATCAATCCTGAAGGAAATCAATCCTGAATATTCATTGGAAAGACTGATGCTGAAGCTGAAGCTCCAATCCTTTGGCCACCTGATGCAAAGAGCCAACTTACTGGAAAAGATCCTGATGCTGGGAAAGACTGAGGGCAGGAGAAGGGGGCAACAGTGGATGAGATGGTTGGATGGGATCATCAACTCAACAGACGTAGTTTGAGCGAGAGTTTGGGGAGAGAGTAAAGGACGCAAAGCCTGGCATGCTGCAGTCCATGGGGTCGCAAAGAGTCAGACACGACTAAGCAGCTGAACAAAAACTATTGCCACCTAGGCAAGAAGTTGATCTGTGAACATAGTTCTTGCTTCTCCACTCTTTGGCCTGTGATAAAGCTTGTGCTGATTCAATCTCAATCAGGGTCTATGGGATATAATCAGTAACAAGATGATTCCAGCATCAGCCCTCTGAGTCTTCTCCTTGAAGCCTCGGACATCCTGGAGCAGAGATAAGCCATCCCTGCTCTGTCTTGTCTGAACTACTGACCCCAAAAAACTCCAAGATAAATACTTATTGTTGTTTTAAGCTACTAAGTTCTAGGATAACTAGTCACATGGCCATCACAATTGGGACCAATGCTTTCAGAACACCAGTGATTAACTTAGGAATATAAATTAGACAAATATTTGTGTAACACTGCCAACTTAAATAAAATGCTGATGCAGCTTACCATTCAGGGGGCACCATGCTTCCATCCACATCCCAGAATGTGTTTTTGCCATTCATTTCAGTAGTATATATAACCCATCGGTGTCGGCCTGGATGGAAAAATCAACGTGTAGTTTAGAGAGAGGTGAGGAGATAAAGACCAGCTTTCTAAAACAGTGTAATTGCATAGTATCAAAGTAATCTTTTTATTAAGAAGACTTTTATATGCTCTTATGTAAGAGAAAAGTTAGAGAACTATAGAGACCCGGGTTACTACTGAAGGTAAACTCCAGAAGTACATGGCAAGGTTTATTAAAAACCTAGAGGCCACCTCAGGAAAACCCCTCTAGGGCAATGAACTCACTCTGTGGGTGGAGATCAGGCCTTTTCCACAGTGCAGAACCCTTGCTTCTCCCCCAGGTCCCCTGCCAAGCAGGTATCAGAGAGGGAAGGGGAATATGTTCCCAGTCATTCTGGGTATTCAGGAGAGAAAAGTGCTCCTCCTGAAACCGGGGCAAGAGAAATGCATTCACAGCAACCACACTTGAGCTACAGGTTTCCATATAAATATTTTTAAATAACCATCAGAGATTCTTTAGGAAATTGGTGGTTATTATATAATAAGCAAACATTATATATGATGGTTAGGTAAGTATAACAGCTCATGTTATCAAAATAGTATGGCTGCATGTTTTAACAAATTTCTATGAAACAGCTGAGAGCCCAACCACAATTTACAAAATTGTTAGGCAAAGGCCTGTATTTTAATGAACACTGTCATTTTTTTCTTTTACTTTTTACTGGGGTATAGTTGATTTACAATGATGTGTTTCAGGTGTAGAGCGAAGTGAATCTGTTTTATATATATATATATCTCGACTCTTTTAAGATTCTTTTCCCATATAAGCCATTACAGAGTGTTAAGTAGAGTTCCCTGTGCTATATAAGACTGTTATTTATTATCAGAGGCTGTTAGGCAAGTTATGAGCCTCAGTTTTTTAATCTATTAAAAGTAGATGATTATACCCACATCTTAACGTTGTTATGAAAATTAAATGTCACACACACACACACACCTAGTTTAGTATCAAGCACATAAGTGCATAATAAACACTGATTTCTCTCATCTCTTCCTCACTGCCCTCACCCCCACAAAGGGAATACTGAATTCATCCCTGTAATGAATTTTAAGCCAATAAGCAAAATGATGCCATGATAGAGTTGGGCTTTAACAATTTCATAATCTATACTTATCAAAATTTTAAATGTGCATACTCAGACTCAGCAATTCCACTTACAGGAATTTACTCTTAGAATAAACAAGTGAATGTGGACATTGTTACAATCAAGTTCACCACAGCATTGTCTCTAACAGCAAAAAGTTGAAGGCAATGTGTGTCTACCAATAGTGAACTATTCAAGAAAATAATCGTTCTTCCATACAGTGGAATACAGTGTTGCTATTAAAAAGAATGGTGTGAAAATCTGTAAAATAAGAAAACAGAAAACAAGCGTTCAAACAGAGAATGCTGTAGATACCTTCAACTTACTATGGGAAAAATGACTCATGATTTTTAAGTAAAAGTATTTCAGTTTACAAACAACATGCATAATTTTAAAAAATGAATGTTTACACATGTACCAAGGACTCTTGAAATATATATATTATACTATTAAAATGGGGTAAAACTATGAGACAAGGAAGCTTTCCTTTTTCACTTCATACACTAAGTTTCAATGTTTTACAACAAAATATATCATTTTTTAAATTAGCAAAAGTAAAGTTGGCTTAAAGCTCAACATTCAGAAAACTAAGATCATGGCATCTGGTCCCATCACTTCATGGTGAATAGATGGGGAAACAGCGGAAACAGTGTCAAACTTTATTTTTGGGGGCTCCAAAAATCACTGCAGATGGTGACTGCAGCCATAAAATTAAAAGATGCTAACTCCTTGGAAGGAAAGTTATGACCAACCTAGATAGCATATTCAAAAGCAGAGACATTACTTTGCCAACAAAGGTCCATCTAGTCAAGGCTATGGTTTTTCCAGTGGTCATGTATGGATGTGAGAGTTGGACTATGAGGAAAGCTGAGCGCCAAAGAATTGATGCTTTTGAACTGTGGTGTTGGAGAGGACTCTTGAGAGTCCCTTGGACTGCAAGGAGATCCAACCAGTCCATTCTAAAGGAGATCAGACCTGGGTGTTCTTTGGAAGGAATGATGCTAAAGCTGAAACTCCAATACTTTGGCCACCTCATGCGAAGAGTTGACTCATTAGAAAAGACTCTGATGCTGGGAGGGATTGGGGGCAGGAGAAGGGGACGACAGAGGATGAGATGGTTAGATGGCATCACCGACTAGATGGACGTGAGTTTGAGTGGGAGCTGGTAATGGACAGGGAGGCCTGGCGTGCTGCGATTCACGGGGTCGCAAAGAGTCGGACACGACTGAGTGACTGAACTGAACTGAACTGAATTGAACTGAAAGATATTTCAATGTGAGGAAAAAATGGAGAGAAGAAAAGGGGAAAAAATGAAAGAAGTTTAATATTATACTAGTTTGTAACAAAGCGATGAATAGAAAGAATTTTGGCCTGGGGCTCTGCTACTACCTAGCTGTAAAGTTCCTTCTGGATAAGACATTTTCTTGGGCCTCAGTTTTTTTCTCTATTAAAAAAAAAACAGCTTTTTGATAATCTCTTAAAATCATTTGCAGGCCTAGAACTATGATTTGCCTAAATATTACAAAATTATGGTTACAGAATGTTAAGATATTGCTGTTTATCCCTTGTAGACCAACTTGCATCCAATGCAATCACACATGAATACATGATTTATATATTCCTAAAAATATTATTAAGGTCCATGACCAAGTTTCTTCTGTAAAATGAGGGAGGGGAGGATTAAAGTGCTTACCTCCAGTATATGTTAAATATTAAAGTAGATAATGTATGTTATATGTGTTTAGAAAGCATATGGCACTCAAGGCCATTATATTTCACCTTATTAGTTTTTCCCCTGGAAAAAGACTAATTATTCCCTCTCTGATACTTTTAATCTCAATCAAAAGATAATTTTTTTATTATAAAAGTAACAAATGCACAAAATTCCCAACACTTCAAGAAGGTAATAGTAATAGCAACAGTAGTAATAGTATTTTTCGAGCACTTACAGCCCAACCAATAGGCCAGTGGTTCTCAACAGGGGACAACTTTGTCCCCCAGGGGACATTTGGCAAAGTCTGGAGACATTTTTGGTTGTCACAACTGCAGAAGGAAAGTGTTTCTGGCACTTGGTGGGTCGATGCCAGGATGCTAAGCATTCCATAATGCACAGACCAGCCCCTCACAACAGAGAAGTATCTGACCCACAGTGTTAATCTTGTTGAGGCTGATAAATGCTACATTTGGATAAGCTCCTCCCATTCACTTTTTATCTATTTTTTATACAAGTTTATGAGGCAAATATTATTATTATGATGCTACTTTATAACATGAGGAAGCTGGGGCTGAGAGATGTTAAGTAAACTTCAGAGTTACAAAGTTTTAACATGGAGGAACAAAATGTTGAAACCTTACCATCTGATAATACTTCTAAGTTTCTTGTATTTCCTTCCAGCATTTGGAATATGAACACAAAAAGCTTAATTTTCTTTCTATGAGGCAACAAATTGTTCTGCATCTGGAGTTTCTTGTGTTACAAACATCTTTGACATCTTTCTATATAAAATGTACTGGTTTATATCATTCTTAATAACAACAAAGTATTATAAAAAATGCAATTCATCAGTATCCAATTGATGGAAAATTAATGTTGCTTTTAGAATTTACTAGTAAAACAATGCTGCTATGGTTGTTTTTGGTTTGTAAGAATATTTAAGGTGGATTCCTAGAAGTTGAATTGCTGGGACAAGAGATAATGTGTAATGTAAATTTTAAGAAAATTTACTGACTGTCCTCCAAAAGGACTGTACTAACATATATACTTTAAAATAGATATATATATTTATTTATCTGGCTACACCAGGTCTCAGCTGTGGCACGTGCGATCTTCAGTCTTCCTTGTGGCATGCAGGATCTCTAGCTTTGGCATGTAAACTCTTAGTTAGGGCATGTGGGATCTAGTTCCCTGACCAGGGATTGAACTTGGGCCCCCTGCACTGGGAGCATGCAGTCCCAGCCTCTAGACCACCAGGGAAGTCCTAATGTATATACTCTTACGGCATTTCCCCACTAAGTACTTATCAGATTGGCAAATGCTTCAAAATTCAACAGGTGAAAAAAGATAACGCTGTTTTTTGAGCTGCATTTTTGTACTTACAAGTGAGGATGAGAGGGATAAATTAGGAATTTAGATTTTAAATATACACACTACTATACATAAAATAGATAACCAAAAAGGACCTACTATATAGCACAGGGAACTATACTTAATACGTTGTAATAACCTATAATGGAAGAGAATGTAAAAAAAGAATATGTGTATTTATACACCTATACATGAATCCCTTTGCTGTACACCTGAAACACTGTAAATCAACTATATTTCAATAAAAATTGAAAAATAAAAAATCATGTATTCTTTTAATAAAAAATAAGAATGAGCATCTTTTCATGCCTTTGTTGGTGACTTAATTTTCTTTTCCTGCAGATTAACTTTTTCTTTGTTCTACTGAGTTCTTCATCCTTTTACAAGTACCCTGTAAAAATACATTATGGAAAACAAAGTAAAATCAAATCCCAATCTCACTCCCATTACTTATACCCCAAAATACTGCACTTACCAAAAAACTGCTTGTTGTCTTCATAGTATTTATTTCCATATTTGTCTTCTCCCACTAATGTGCCAACCCTCACATCATTTGCCCTGGGAATGTCCAAAAGAAAACAGACATTTTGGAAAGATTCTTTATTTATAACACACAGGTAAAAGAGAGAGTATTAACTTTCACAAACAGAGGCAGCTGTGCCAAGGAGAAAAACGAAAAGATGCTGGATATGGTCACCGATTGTATACTTCCAGCACAAGAGAAGAGAAACTGAGCCAACTGATGTGCTTTAAATACACTAAATATATAGACCCAATACCTTCAAATTACAAGACTACTTTTAAAAATCTATTATCCCTAGGTCTGAGGCACTGAAGTTAGCAATAAACTTCAGGAAACCTGGAAATTAAAGTGTTTCATCTTAAAATGATTTGAACACCTGGCTCTTTCATTAGGCTCTAGGTCTTCAGCTCCGTTTCCCCGGACGATGCTGCTAGTCCAATTCACCGAGCTGAAGGACTAGTCGGGGAAATTGTAATCACTTCGTTTTAACTCCTTATAGTACACGGAAGGAAAGGGAAGGCCAGGGAAGGAGGGAAAAAACCCCCAAAGTTTCCCAAGGTCACACAGTGTGAGCTTTTGGCAGGCTCATTACTCTCCAGGAAGCAGAGCAGGGGTGCATCCCATATGTCTCAGCTCTGTCTCTACAGCCGGCTTTGATCCCGTCTCCGGAGACCCCGGGACACACTTCCGCCCGGCGGAAGCCAGGCTGACTTGGCCGGTTGTCCTTGAGAAGAGTTGCGGACTCTCCAAGGTGACCCAAGCCCGAACCCCTTTCCAAGAAACCAGCCAGGGTAAGTCCAGTCCCAGAAGCCAAGAGCATGGCTGGCTGCCTACCTGAAAAAAACTCGTAGATAGCCGCGGAGGCCACCGTGGCCGCTGACCTGCTGCAGCCCACGCTTCAGGACCTGCAGCAACTCCATCTTGTCCTGCAGGCCCCGCCTCTCTGGCGCGCCGCGGAAAACCCACCGGCGGAACCAGCCACTCAGCGGCAGGGAGCCGACGACAGAAAGTTCCCAGGCACGCACGGCAGGCGGAGTTGGTTTTGCGCATGCGTGGGTCTGGAGCGCCCCCTTGTGGCCTCCTCCCGTTTTCCAGAGAAGATGAGCTTGATTGTTGTCCCTCCAGAGCTGTGTTTTCAGAGATGCCATTAAGAAGACAGGACAAGTGGAAAAGTCACCTATACTAGGGTTTCCCAGGGAAGTTTTCTCCTTTGGGGACCTCAGTTTCCTCATGTAAAGTGATTGCTTCAGACCACTCTAAAAATCCTTTCTAGAGTCAAGATTCTTTAGAAACAAGATACCATTAAGGAATTCAGTATTAAGCACAAAATGATTATTGCACATTTGAAAGTAAGTACATTTGATACTACTGTTGTGTAGGTAGGCCATTGAGGAGGAGGAATAGAAAAGTACAAGATTAAGTATCTACTTTCAAGGGCTTAATGATTCAGTTTCAAGTTTTGAAATAAACTGTTTTCTAATTTAAATTAGATGCATATTTAATTTTTTAAATAATCAGTTCACTTCAGTTGCTCAGTCGTGTCCAACTCTGAGACCTCATGAACTGCAGCACGCCAAGCTTCCCTGTCCATCACCAGCTCCTGGAGCTTGCTCAAACTCATGTCCATTGAGTCTGTGATGCCATCGAACCATCTCATCCCGTCATCCCTTTTGCCTGCCTTCACTCTTTCCCAGCATCAGGGTCTTTTCCAACGAGTCGGTTCTTCACATCAGGTGGCCAAAGGATTGGAGCTTCAGCTTCAGCATCAGTCCTTCCAATGAATATTCAGGACTGATTTCCTTTAGTATTGACTGGTTTGATCTCCTTGCAGTCCAAGGGACTCTTCAGGAGTCTTCGCCAGAACCACAGTTTAAAAGCATCAATTCTTTGGTGCTCAGCTTTCTTTATAGTCCAACTCTCACATCCATACATGACTATTGGAAAAACCATACTGGAAAAATTAGATGGACCTTTGTCGGCAAAGTAATGTCTCTCCTTTTTCATATGCTGTCTACGTTTGTCATGGCTTTCCTTCCAAGGAGTAAGCATCTTTTAATTTCATGGCTGCAGTCACCATCTGCAGTGATTTTGGAGCCCAAGAAAATAAAGTCTGTCACTGTTTCCATTGTTTCCCCATCTATTCACCATGAAGTGATGGGACCAGATGCCATGATCTTCATTTTTTGAATGTTGAGTTTTAAGCCAACTTTTTCACTCTCTTTCACTTTCATCCAGAAGCTCTTCAATTCCTCTTCACTTTCTGCCATAAGCGTGGAATTTCTGCCATTTTTAAATAATAAAAGGCATTAAATGAACATTATTTCTTCTAGCATCTAACTTTATGACTTTCAATATGCTTTAAAACATATGCTCCTTGATCTGTCAGTTTGAAACAGTCCTCTGATTCCCAGCTATTTGAGATGAGAAACTTGGCACATGGTCACTTTCTTCATCTCTTCTCATCTTTTGTGCTTCCAGATGCCAGTTTACCATATCATTTCTTTAAAAAGGCCAAGGCTTATAAGATTTACACTCTAATCCATAACTGCAAGTCTTCATAATTGTCTAAAGAGTTTTAAAAATTGAAACACATTATTTCCTGAGAGGACTGAGTAATAAGATTGGACCCAGACATGTAATGTCACACTACTAAATCTTCAACCCCAAAAGAGAAACCTCCAAATGTTAGGATCAAATTTTCTTTTCTTAGACTCAATTGCTCAAAATTATGTCACACAGGAATTTATATTATGCTGAAGTGTGACTTTCATGGGCTTTCCACAGGCTTTTTTTTTTTTTTTTAATTCCATCTGTCTTATTCCACAATATAAAAATTATTCTAAAAGCATAACCATATTATTACTATCTCACCTGAAAAAGTTAATAACTGCTTAATATAAAATATCTGCTGAGGAAGGTTCAAATGTCCACAATCATTTAATAATTTTTTTAGTTTGTCCAAATACGTCCTGATTTTCCAACTGATTTTAATATATGATTCCCCCATTTCCCACCCCTTGTTTTTGGTCCTTCTGGTTTATTTGACAAAGAAACTGGTAATTTCTCCTGTAGAGTTTTCCACTGTCTGGATTTTGTTGATTGTGTCCTGTGTTCTTCTCCCTGTATTTCTGTATGTTAATATTAAATCTAGGCACCTAACAAGATTTGTGTTCATTTTTTTGGTTATCTTTCCATTCAGGAGCATATATGGTGTCTGTTTGTCTCATTTTTTGTGATTTTAGCTGTCACTGCTAAGCATTGTCTGAATAATTTCATTCCTTGATTAGCCACAAATCTCCTATAAAGAGAAAAGTGTGTGTGTGTGTGCTCAGTCGTGTCCAGCTCTTTGCAGCCCCACTGACCTTAGTTTGCCAGGCTTCTCTGCCCATTCATTTTTCCAGGCAAGAATACTGGAGTGGGGTGCCATTCCCTCCTCCAGGGGGTCTTTCTGACCCAGGGATCGAACCTGGGCCTCCCGCATCTCCTGCATTAGCAGGCAGATTCCTTACCACTACCACCACCCTGGGAAGTCCTATAAAGAGAAAACTTCCTCTCAACTATTTGGTTCCTGAAATACTGTTCATATAGGAAGGATGCTTGATTCTCTCCCTTATGGAACAGTTTTCAAAAGTACAATTTGGTTTCCTAGCATCCTGTGTATGTGTAGGGGGAGAGGCAAAAAAACCCATGAAATTTACCATCTTGTTTTAAAGTGTATAATACAGTAATGTTAACTATATACTGTTGTGCAGCAAATCTCTAGAACTTTTGTATCTTGCAAAACTGAAACTCTCAACACACGGAACAACACTCCCCTTCCTCTCTGTACTAGGTTGTGCTGTGCTTTGCTAAGTCGCTTCAGTTGTATCTGACTCTTTGCCACCCTATGGGCCACAGCATGCCAGGCTCCTCTGTCCGTGGGATTCTCCAGGCAAGAACACTGGAGTGGGTTGCCATGCCCTCCTCCAGATCTTTCCTACCCAGGGAACACCCAGGGATAGATTGAACCTGCATCTCTTACATCTCCTGCATTGGCAGGTAGGTTCTTTACCACTCCTTGATAGCTCAGTTGGTAGAGAATCAGCCTCCAATGCAGGAGACCCCAGTTCAATTCCTGGGTTGGGAAGAGCCACTGGAGAAGGGATAGGCTACCCACTCCAGTATTCTTGGGCTTCCCTGGTGGCTCGGCTGGTAGAGAATCCTCCCTCAATTCAGGAAACCTGGGTTCAATCCCTGGGTTGGGAAGATTCCCTGGAGAAAGGCTACCCACTCCAGTATTTTAGCCTGGAAAATCCCATGGACTGTATAGTCCATAGGGTCACAAAGAGTTGGACACAACTGAACGACTTTCACTTTCTTTACCACTAGCACCACCTGGGAAGCTCCTATTGGAGCTCCTATTAGGTCACCAGAGCCCAATAACCACTATTCTGAGTATGACTACTTTAGATACCTGCTATAAATGAAATCATGCAGGCCTTGTCTTGGCTCAGACAGTAAAGTATCTGCCTGGGTCAGGAAGATCCCCTGGAGAACGGTGTGACAACCCACTCCATTATTCTTGCCTGGGGAATTTCATGGACACAGGAACCTGGTGGGCTACAGTCCCTGGGGTCGCAAAGAGTCAGACACGGCTTTCACTTTTATCTTACTTAGCATACTATCCTTAAGTTTCATCCACGTTGTAGGATGAAATCCATGTGACAGGATTTCCTTTTGTAGGGCTAATACTCTGCTGTATGCACATATCACTTTTTCTCTATCCATTCACCTTTCAGTGGGTGTTTTCGGTTGCTTTCATTTCTTAGCTATCATGTAGTAAACATGGGAGTGTATACATCTCTTCCAGATCTGTTTTCAATTCCCTGAGATATAAGTCTGTATGTATTAAAGGGATGTGTTAAAGGCATAAGCTTTCACCATGGATTAAGATTTCATTTTTTTCTGAAGTGTTGTTTCTGCTTATTTTAAAATCTGTTTGCTCCCCATTGCTGTTCCCATTTCTCGTTTTTTTGCGGGGGTGGGGGTGGGAAAGAAGTTTCTTGCAAGGCCAACCAAACAGAATGGGTGGTTCGTACTCTAAATCCCCAAACTCCCCAGTGGTTCTCAGGGAAAAGTTTTTATAGGTAAAATTTGGGTTGAAGGCTGCAGGGTATGTGACTTCTGATTGGCTGGTGGTGAGGCAACAGGGCAGTGCAGGAATCTTTTGCTCAGCCTGCAGTTGCTATCTTCCACCTGGGTGAGGGCCTCAGATTTGTAAAACTGCCAGGCCTGCTATGAAACCAGGTAAACCATCTAAACGACTTGTTTCTTCAGTCTCTCCCTTATTTGCATGGAGCAAAATGGAATCGAAAAGGTGGTGGGTGTTCTGATTCAACCAGTACCCTTTTGGATATCTACCATGTGCTGTAGTTGTAGGCACTTGAGTCCCCAGCACTGCTGGCTCAGTGACCTCTCTATTTTAAATGTTTTACTGAACCACTGCCATGCCCAATCACTTATGTACAGTCTACAAATGCTTTTGAACAATAGCAGAGTAGTTGATTCAGACACGGTAAGGTCCTCAAAGTAAAAAACACTGATGCTCTGGCCCTTTACAGAAAAGTGTGCAAAACTCTGATGGAAATTAATAATGTTTTCCCCAGAGTTTTGATTCTGCCAGGACAGGGGGGGTTCATGACCTGGGACAACTTTAGCCTGCTTTGAGAACTCATGCCATATTTCTTTCAAGTCCAGCAACAGATCAAAGGCTTTCAGAGTTACCTATTCCACAATACTGTTAGAAGCAGTAATACACTCTCTTCTTTGATTATGCTGTTCTCATTTCAAGATGGTATGGATCTTTTTCATTTAACAGGTCATTCAACCTGAGAAACATGTCCTTCTGTGGAACTTTTCTTGTAGCAAATAATTTTCTTACCTTGTCTTTTGTTTGCTCTTAAGTCCTTACTATTAAAATGTTAGACGTCCTGTTCTGATTCTATCTTTTCTCATTTTCTATTTCTCTGTCTCTTGGTTATAGAGTTGACCCTTAAAATCATGGGTTTGAACTGTGTGCATCTATTTACATGCAGACTTTAAAAATACATACACACTACAGTACTACAGGATCTGCAGGTGGTTGGTGCCCCTAACACCCATGTTATCCAAGGGTGAATTGTACTTTTAAGGTTGCTGAAACCTTGAAGCCTTTCCTCAAAAACTTTATCTTGCAACCCTTCTAATTGTTTTGGCTATCAGTTTAAATTTCCAGGGGCAGTTTCTTCCTTTAAATTTTCCTTTTCAAAGCATCCTATTTTCATTTAATGAATACACCTGCTGCTGCTGCTAAGTCGCTTCAGTCGTGTCCGACTCTGTGAGACCCCATAGACGGCAGCCCACCAGGCTCCCCCATCCCTGGGATTCTCTAGGCAAGAACCCTGGAGTGGGTTGCCATTTCCTTCTCCAATGCATGAAAGTGAAAAGTGAAACTGAAGTCGCTCAGTCGTGTCTGACTCTTCGCGACCCCATGGACTGCAGCCTACCAGGCTCCTCCATCCATGGGATTTTCCAGGCAAGAGTACTGGAGTGGGGTGCCATTGCCTTCTCCAATGAATACACCTACTTTCTTTCAAAATATTAATTATATTTGAAGGTGGGGTCCTTTTCTGATCACTGCATTGTTATCCGCCCCCACCATCAGATTACAGCTGATCATCTTATGTATTAGAAATTTTCCTCAAATATCTGATGATACTGTCTCCATGTTCATATTTAACAGTAGACGTTAGAGAGCTGAATGGAAACCCCATGTATACATATGACTTGGAAATACTGGGATTCACTGAAGAGTGATAAAATGGTAGGCAGTCTTCTCATCAGGGACAACCAAATTTGAGTGTCTAGAGATCTTTTTTCCAGACAAATTACTTTTTCCCAAAGAAAAAAAACCCCGGCATAGAAGCCTATACCCAGTGATCAGCATTCTGGGAATATGCTTAGGGAGCCCACATTCAACGCAGATTTTCATTTAATCCATATCTTCAAGAGTATACCTAATCCAAGCCTTCTGTTATCCCTGGTATCCTATAAATCCTGTGATCTTCTGGTTTAGTGTCTCAAAATTATTAATCTCTGGCTTCTTGCTCGAAAAGGCTGAAGGACAGAAAGTGGTCACTGGGGACTTCCTTGGTGGTCCAGCAGTTAAGATTCTAAGTTTCCAGTGCAGGGGGCATGGGTTTGATCTCCAGTTGGAGAACTAAGCTCTCACATGCCATGCAGCGCAGCCAAACACAAGACAAAACACAAGAAAAAGAAAGTGGTCACCTGACTTCAATAAACGAAGAGAAAGGTAGTTCAATGATTCTGTAGACAGATATGCAATCAATCCTCTTTTTAATGCTCCAAGTACCATCTCTGAAAATGAGCACCTGGTTCCTCCAGGTACTAAACGGCATTCTTGGACACTGCAACGTATACTGGCTTCTTTCTCAAAGTGCCACATTTTGCAGGCATTCAGATGACCATTTCCTTGGTTTTGGCTCTTTCTCTACTTGCATTTTCTTTCCCTAAAATTTACCCAACTCTCTTATCCTTTGGTTTCTTCTCTCCTGTTTCATCTCTCATTGTGTGTTTATACTTAACTGAGATTTCAGGAGAGAAAGAAAATAAATGGTCAGTGTGTAATATTTACTTGCAAGTCTTCAAACTGAACTGTAAATCATCCTAAAATACTGGGATATGGAAATGTTTTCCATGCTTTTTCCTTCCTCAAAGTACTTTCATAAATCTTACTAGCGATTTCTTAACAATGGAACAAACAAAAGGATGACCAAACAATGAACAAACAGGACTCTGAAATCAAATATATTGGCAGAAAACAAATTTGTAATGCAGGCCACATTTTAATGTAGTTTTTAAAAAACACTTCCAAATACAACTGTAAATGTAATCAGGAAAAATACTTCAAACATGTATCTTAATTAGTACATTATTTAAAAGAATTTCTTGAATCCTTGGCTTTCTTCATTGGGTTTATAAAGGTATAAACCTGATTTTTCCATTTGAGTATTCTGTACTAAATGTAGTTTACCCACCTGTAATTATAGAAAAAAAACAATCCCATTGACAAAAATCACGTTTTAAATAGGGAAAAAAAGTTTCCCTTACGTTGGTAAAGACTGTAAATTGATACTTTAAAACTTCTGATTTACTATAAAGCAGCAATTAGTAAAATCCATACTCTTCCCCCAAATTCTGCTTCTCTTCTATTGCAAAATCTTTGTAAAAAATGTTCAAGTGCAATAAAATATCTGTATTTTTAAAAAATCAACAAATAGAGATAACAAAGTAATTTCTCACGAAGTTATAGCAAAGAAATACTTAACAGTATCATGTTCTGCTAAGGAAAACATGACTGTGGAAGACATTCCAGGAACCTAAAATGTTTCCATTGTGGTAGTACAAGGCAATGCTTCAGGCTGATGCTCATACTATTGCTAAAACAGCCCTTTCCCCTTTAGAGTGAAAAATCAGTGCACATTCCTCCATATATTTAACAATTGAAGTCTCAAAAAATTATCAATTGCTTTAAAATAACTGTCTAACTCACCTTGAAAACACAGACTGGCTATGATAAATCCACTTTCACTAAGGAGGTATTTGCAGTGACCTAAAAGAAACTGGCTAAATCCCATGGAGGGTCAGGAAACTAAATGCAGGTCAGAAAAGAGGGAGAGATGACAGATGCTTTCTGTGGAATAAACAGCAACAATTTAAATATCTATTGTGAAATACTGAAAGTTGTGGCACTCAATCAGTTTCTATTACTTTTACAACACAGTAAACCAAAAATATTAAAACATGAAGCCTATCTTATTCTCAAAAACAATTTTCTGCTACATACATAAATAAAAAGTGCTTGTAACTAATAATACACAACACTAAAAATATCAGCTCTTTAAGATCACAAATAACCTATGTCTCATTGCCAGCAATGAGGGTGATAAATGCTAATGGTGCCATGATATTTACAAAAACCAAAAAAATATTTATATTCAATTATTATCTCCTATAGTCCCAGTGCTTTCATTATACCACTGAGCATAAAATATTCTTTAGACAGGTAATTAAAACAGATTATATTTTAGAAGCATAAAATGCAAGAAGATCCTTCTTAGCGATTGTTTGTAACTAGTTCATAATGAAAATAAACATGAATAGAACACAATTCTGGGGGGAAAAAAAAGAGAGACTTATTTATTTGTTTTATAAAATAAAAGGAGAAATCTTAGTCAAGAGGTGACAGCTTTAGGTGTCATCTTAACCAAGAATTAATTGATAGTATTTTTTATTCACTTAAATAAGACAGGAAAGGAAATTCTAATTCCTGCTACCTGCTCAGTCAGTTCAAACATTCTTCTTAAGGAAGTAAAATCAAAATATCTTGGTTTTTGGTTTCTCTTTTAAAGTAAAAATTTCCAGATGCCCTGGAATCAGTGAGTTCAATTTGGTGTCTTCTTGTGTTCCGGGAAAGAACAATCACTTTAAACTGAGATCTCAATTTTCAAATGCTGTGACCAATTATTTGTGAGTTATAATCTGCAGGTTCCATTTTTAAAATATGTGGGATGACACTGTCAATTCGAACATTGCCGATGAGACCTTTGAAAAACAGTTCTTCGGTGATGGTAGCGTTCATCAATCTCAAAGCTGGCAATCGAAGTAGTAGTCTAGACAACCTCAAAAGAAAAAAGGAAGGCGAACAAGGTTGTAAATCAAAGAGTAACTCAGTGCAAAGATATTAGTAATTTCTGCATGAATACTAATGCCATAAACAAAGGTCATCAACAGTTTTCAACACTTAAAACCTTTAGTATTCTCAAGCCTTAGACTATATGACAGTCACCTGGATATATATGATGTCTGACAGACTTCTTTGGAAACCTTTGCTCTTAACTGCTATGCTGTGCTACCTCTCTAGTTGGTTGTATGAACCATGGAACAAAGTTTTAAATCATGGATCAAGTTATAAGTTTAATGGCTTAGGAACCCTTTCAAGGTTATAACAGCAATGTTTTGTGTTATCCGGATACATGAGGCTCAATGATAAGTTTTTTTGGTTTTGCTTTGCAAAATGTATTGAGAATAGTAAAATAGGCAATGAAGTGAAGTGAAGTGGAAAGTCGCTCAGTCATGCCTGACTCTTTGCGACCCCATGGACTGTAGTCCCTGGAATTCTCCAGGCCAGAATACTGGAGTGGGTAGCTGTTCCCCTCTCCAGGGAACCTTTCCAACCCAAGGATCGAACCCAGGTCTCCCGTATTGCAGGCAGATTCTTTACCAGCTGAGCCACTAGGGAAGCCCAAATTAGGCAATAGTTGTTATTAACGGGGAGCAGAGATTACAGAATCAAAACCATTAGGTTCAAATCCTGATTCAACTACTTCCTAGCTATGTGAATGGGTAGAAGCCACTACTCACCCTGTCTCTTTCACAATGTTGTGACAATCAACAAAATGATCCCTGCCAGGTTCTGTGCTGTGAGGTAGGACAATGTCTTGTGTGAAAGTACATTATAAGTTGAAAACTGCTATCCAAAGGTAATTAGCTAAACTAGCTACGAATATGAGAAACTAAGAAAGAGTTCCAGAGGTCAAAGAACCTGGAACCTAATGGAACAGAGGTCAGCAAGAAGGTGTAGAGTCAAAACGAGGAAAATTCTAAATATTGTATTTATTTGTACGTGTGTGCTAGTTGCTCAGTTGTGTCTGACTCTTTGCAACCCCATGGACTGTAGCCTGTCAGGCTCCTCTGTCCATGGAATTCTCCAGACAAGAATACTAAAATGGGTTGCCATGCCCTTCTCCAGGGTATTTTCTTGACCCAGGGATCAAACCCTCATCTCCAGCATTGCAGGCAGGCTCTACCATTTCAGCCATCAGGGAAGCCCATTAGTTTATACAAGGTATAAAACTTTTGAACCTTTAAAAAACTGAAAAAAAAAAAGATCATAACAAAACGAACACCCAAAGAAGCACCTTTTCAAAAAGTTTGTGGCATTATCTATCCTTCCTCTATGCTAAGGCCTTACGTTCTTGAGAATGCTTGAGCACTTGAGAACAAGTAAAACCAGCAGACCCAGAATTAAGTAATCTTTCTGTATTCATGTACTATACTGCTCAAATATCTCATTTCCTGTTTGTTCCCACCAGATGAGCTGTATTCACAGAACTGGTAGGAAGTAGGGTAGGAAAAACTGGTTAGATGTTAGATAAACTACAGCTGATTTTCATGATGGAACTGGCTTATAAGCCTATTATCTAATATATTAAAAAGTTATTATATGTAACATATTCTTTTACTAGTTTGAAGTATGTTAATAATATTAGTAAACAAATTTATATAGCCCTTACTATGTAACAGGCACTGCTCTATCAAGCTCTTTGAATATATTAACTGATTTAATCCTTATACTAACTATAAAATGTGGGTACTATTATCTCCATTTTACAGTAAAGAAATTGAAATAGAAGTTAAACAACTTCTATTAACTTTTATAAGGTCATACATCTAGAAAGTGGCAGTGTTAGGCATTAAACCCAGGTGTTCTTGCTCTGACAACCAAATGCTTAATCACTCAAAAACTGAGTTCATTTTATTAAAGGACACTGGTAAGAAACACCTTGCTATAAATGCCATAAGCCAGATTTCAAAATTAATTATAAACTAAGCTAATGGTAGTTTTTTAATTCATGGACTTTTCTAATTCAATCCATTATTTCATCTGAAGCAAGTTAAGAGCTTGGGTGTGACAGTCAGACTACCTGGCTCTGCTGTTTACTGTGTGACTTTGAGCAGGTTACTTAAACTTTCTGTGCTGAAGCCGCATATAAAACAGTACACATAAAGGACTTGCAACAATGCATTAACTACCTGAAAGGCCAAAGCTGACTATATTTAATTACACTTGGGATGGAGAAGAAGGAAACAGATACACAAAAGTTTGTAAGATGAATTTAACTAAATAGTATTTAACTTCTAGATACCTGTAGGTGTCATCTGGATATGTTTTGGTTATATAATCTTGGAATTCAACATAAGCCTTTTCCTGAAATTTCTCAATTTGTTCCATGTTTTCTAGGCCTGGATGATCTGAAACATTAAAGAATATACTGTTACCTTAGTTCTGAATACTCATTTACTAAGATACCAAGTGGAGATGGAAGAGGTGATAAAAAACAGTTCAGAAGGAAGCCCGATCATATGTGTGGCTCTTTCATTCCACAAATACTGTTTCAGTAACCCACTCACTAAATATCAGGCACTGTACTTAAACCCTTAAAACTATTTCATCTGATATATGTATTCTAACATCTAATAAAAAAATCAAACCATTGGCTCAAATAAAATAAGACAGCTTTTCTATTTCAAAAGTGGTAGAAAGGATTTTCGGAGAAGGCAATGGCACCCCACTCCAGTACTCTTGCCTGGAAAAGCCCATGGACGGAGGAGCCTGGTAGGCTGCAGTCCATGGGGTCACTAAGAGTCAGACACGACTGAGAGACTTCACTTTCACTTTTCACTTTCATGCATTGGAGAAGGAAATGGCAACCCACTCCAGTGTTCTTGCCTGGAGAATCCCAGGGACGGGGGAGCCTGGTGGGCTGCCGTCTATGGGATCGCATAGAGTCGGACACGACTGAAGTGACTTAGCAGCAGCAGAAAGGATTTTGATCATTTTGCTATCAATAGAAACAAAAAAATGAAATGACTTAGCTTAGTTAAAAGTATTTTTAACCAATGAAGTATTTTCAGAATGAAAGTGAAGGTGAAACTCGCTCAGCCATGTCCGACTCTTTGTGACCCCAGGCTCCTCTATCCATGGAATTCTCCAGGCCAGAATACTGGAATGGGTAGCCTTCCCCTTCTCCAGGGAATCTTCTCAACCCAGGGATCGAACCCAGGTCTCCCACATTGCAGGCGGATTCTTTACCAGCTGAGCCACAAGAGAAGCCCAAGAACATAGGAGTGGTCACCCTATCCCTTCTCCAGAGGATCTTCCCAACCCAGGAATCCAACCAGGGTCTCCTGCATTGCAGGCTGATTCTTTACCAACTGAGCTATGAGGGAAGCCCCCATTTTCAAAATATATTCTTTAAAAATTTTTTTTCATTAAAATAATAATACATACTTTAACTTAAGTATAATTGACATACAACATTGTATCTGTTAAGGTATACAACAAAATGAAGTGAGATTCATATGCACTGTGAACTGTTACCCTTCAAAGCTACAAACCTTTTTTCTTCCGATGAGAACTTTCAACCTTTATTTTCTAGGAACTTTCATGTTTACAATAGTGACTACTGTCACCATGTTATAAATTGTTTCACTGTGACCTGATTCTAACTGCAAGTTTGTACCTCACGATTCTCCTTCACCCATTTCACCCACCCCCTCATGCATGCTATATTCTATATTTTTTAATAAGAAAATCTTCCTTTCATCATCGTTAGGATAAAAAGATACTTAGGAAATTATAAACTCCGAACATCATCTCTATCAGAAAAATAATATAGCAACATGAAATAACCTATATAAATATTTCACTGAATGGAAATGTTAAAAGAATTTCATGAAACTTATGCCTAAAATATGGAAAGTGGTATCCTGACTAAGGAGAATTAGAAAACAAGCAAACAGAAATAGAGGGAATACTTAATAAAACAAAAGTACATTATAATTCTGTTGTAAAATCTATGGTCTTTCAATTTTAAGGAATATTAAAGGGGCAAATTGGTTGTGATAAAAATTGCGATACATGTTATTAATTTATCTAAAACATCAGAAGAATAGTACCAAATAGCTTTAATTATCTTACTGATATCACTAAAGGTGGTAAGACGCAGGGTTCCTCAGATAATTTTATGATGATATACAGTAACAGAAAAACATATACCAAAATGAAGAATACAGAGCCTAAGAGTCAATTCTTCTTACTCTAAAATTGATTGTTGAGCTTTACTGTTGTTTTACTATATGTAAAAACTAGTAATTGGCAGAAAGACAAGAGACCCATTTTTCTATTTACTGGGAACTCGGAGAAGGAAATGGCAACCCACTCCAGTGTTCTTGCCTGGAGAATCCCAGGGACGGGGGAGCCTGGTGGGCTGCTGTCTATGGAGTCGCACAGAGTCGGACACGACTGAAGTGACTTAGCAGCAGCAGCAGCATAAGATGTTTAGAAATTTAACCCATTAACAAAGCAATCTTCGTCTCTCTTTTTGCCTTTTAATGATGCCTAGCAAAATATATCTAAACATTCAAGTGCTGAACAGGACTAAAAGTCTGTCATTTCACTGATTTCTTCAATTTTCCTTTTCATACCCAGATGTCTAACATCCAAAAATTTCACAGATTTGAAGGGTACAATTCAATAGATTTTTAGTATATTCAGAGTTGTGCAACCCTCATCACAATCTAATTTTAGAACATCTTTGTTGGCCCCCAAAGAAACACCCATTAGTAGTCACTCTCCATTCTCTCCTCTCCTTACGCCAAGGAAGCCACAAATCTCTCTATAGATTTGCCTATTCTAGATAATGCAGATACATGGAAATATTTAATATGTGTTTTTTTTGTGACTGGTTTCTGTCACTTGCATACTTTCAAGGTTTATCCATGGTGGCATGTATTAGAATTTTGTTACTTTTTATGGCTGAATGATATTCCATTTATATATACATTTCATTTTGTTTATTCATTTGTTTGATGGACACTTCAGTTGTTTCGACTTTACATCAATGTACATTCCCAATGGCAAATGTATGAGGGTTGCAATTTCTCCACATCCTCAAACACTGTATTTTTAATAAGTAAATGTTTATATACCTGGACTGAAGAGTACTATTGCCTTCAGGTAGGCATATTCATATCCATCAATGCAGAGTTTTACCATGCTGTTACAAAACTCCTGTAGTTTGAAGATGTGTTCCATCAATAATTTTCTTCTTTCTGCTGGTATTTTATCTTTAATTAAAAACAAAGAAACAAGCAAAATCTTCTAGTATTCAGCAAAAATGCATGACTATTTTTATCTAACATATTTCCTCCTCACTAATTTCCAGCTTTGAATATAATCAATTTATCAAATGTTAAAAATTAAATATATCTGTAAGTTTAATGTTTTATTTATTTATTTATTCAGCTGTGCTGGGTCTTAGTTGCAGCATGTGGGATCTAGTTCCTGAACAAGGGATGGAACCCAGGCCCTCTGCACTGGGAGCACAGAGTCTTAGCCACTGAACCACCAAGGAAGTCCCTCTCTGCAACTTCAAATGAAACTAATTAATGATCTTCAGACACTGTTCATTCAAGAAAATAAAAAAAGAACAGGCTGTTAATATAAAAAGCCCTAAAGGTAATGCTTCCTTCTAAGATACACCTTTGAGAAGATAAGCTATAAAGATTAACTACAAAAGACTCAAATTTTGGTAACAATTTAAGTTTATATCAATAAGCTAAATGAAAAATAAGCAAAATCATCCAGACATTTAAGTTACCAACACTACAACAACAACAACAAAAAAAAAACCCTGTTAAGACCAAAGAAAAGTTGAGTAAAACAGTATGTTCTAACTTAAAATTTATTGTGTTTATGTAGTACTGACTTCTGGTATATCTACTACTGTTGAGATCTTAAGGTTATTCTTTGACATTAAATGGAGGGGAAGCAGACAGTTCAAGAAAAATGTACAACAATGGGAAGTGGCATATGCAAAGGAAATAAATGTAATTCTCTGTCTGTAATTTTTTCTTGAACTAAAAAAAAATAGTTCTTCCCATTTGATGAAGGGGCACCTTCTTGGATGGTCACAAGCCATTCTGAAACAAAACATTTATAAATCAGTGCTTGCCCACCTGTCTCCTCAAAAGGAAAAAGATAATTAGGATTGTTCTGTGACTCTTTAGTAGTGGCTAAGTGAAAGGATACATACTGATGAATTGATTAAAAAAAAAAAGTTTAGCCTACCTTGGGATTCAAAAGGCTACAATGAAGAAAAGCAGTTTAAAAACAGTTGGTAACTATACATTTATAAATAGTTGATTACCTCTATATAAGCGTACCCTGGATCCTTTGGTATGTATGTTGAAGTGTAAAAATTCATGAGGCCTGATCAGAAATAGCACTTAAATACATTTGTTTCAGTTTTGTTGTACTCTCATTTAAAACTATTTTGGGTGATTAATGAATTTTATCAAAATGTAAAAATTAAGTAAGGTAAAAAGGATATCGGTATCTATCTTCTGATACTTAACTTTAAACGTGAATACTATAAAACCAATGTCTCCTCTTATATCCTAGAAAACAAAAAATAAGGTGCTTTTTACCTTGTTGAAGGCTGCCGTGAAGACAGTTGACAAATGTTGCTAATATAGTTGCGACATTCATCACTTGCCAGCACTGGGCAAGACCAAGAGTAAAGAGTTCATTCCAATAAGCTTTCACCAACGATATGCTGTTTTCTTGCCTATAAAAACAAAAACAAATATCAAATATATTTTATGAAACCTTATAACTAACTCATATATTTGAAAATACAATGTTCAGTTCAGTTGCTCAGTTGTGTTGGACTCTTTGTGACCCCATGAACCACAGCACGCCCTGTCCATCACCAATTCCTGGAGCCTACCCAAACTCATGTCCATTGATGCCATCCAACCATCTCGTCCCCTTCTCCTCCTTCCCTCAATCTTTCCCAGCATCAGGGTCTTTTCAAATCAGTCAGCTTTTTGCATCAGGTGGCCAAAGTATTGGAGTTTCAGCTTCAACATCAGTCCTTCCAAAGAACACCCAGGACTATCTCCTTTAGGATGGACTGGTTGGATCTCCTTGCAGTCCAAGGGACTCTCAAGAGTCTTCTCCAACACCACAGTTCAAAAGCATCAATTCTTCGGCACTCAGCTTTCTTTATAGTCCAACTCTTACATCCATACATGACCACTGGAAAAACCATAGCCTTGACTAGACGGACCTTTGTTGGCAAAGTAATGTCTCTGCTTTTTAACATGCTATCTAAGTTGGTCATAACTTTCCTTCCAAGGAGTAAGCGTCTTTTAATTTCATGGCTGCAGTCACCATCTGCAGTAATTCTGGAGCCCACAAAGACAAAGTCAGCCACTGTTTCCCCATCTATTTGCCATGAAGTGATGGGACCGGAAGCCATGATCTTAGTTTTCTGAATGTTGAGCTTTAAGCCAACTTTCTCGCTCTCCTCTTTCACTTTCATCAAGAGGCTCTTTAGTTTTTCTTTACTTTCTGCCATAAGGGTGGTGTCATCTGCATATGTGAGGTTATTGATACTTCTCCCAGCAATCCTGATTCCAGCTTGTGCTTCCTCCAGCTCAGTGTTTCTCATGATGTACTCTGCATATAAGTTAAATAAGCAGGGGGACAATATACAGCCTCGACATACTCCTTTTCCTATTTGGAACCAGTCTGTTGTTCCATGTCCAATTCTAACTATTGCTTCCTGACCTGCATACAGGTTTCTCAAGAGGCAGGTCAGGTGGTCTGGTATTTCCATTTCTTTCAGAATTCTCCACAGTTTATTGTGATCCACACAGTCAAAGGCTTTGGCATAGTCAATAAAGCAGAAATAGATTATTTTACTGGAACTCTCTTGCTTTTCTGATGATCCAGCAGATGTTGGCAATTTGATCTCTGGTTCCTCTGCCATTTCTAAATCCAGCTTGAACATCTGGAAGTTCACGGTTCACATATTGCTGAAGCCTGGCTTGGAGAATTTTGAGCATTACCTTACCAGCGTGTGAGATGAGTGCAATTGTGAGGTAGTTTGAGCATTCTTTGGCATTTCCTTTCTTAGGGACTGGAATGAAAACTCTGAGTCTAAAGTTTTATACAGGAAAGTCAAAGGTAATCAACCAGTGAACAAAGCACACACAAAAAGAACAGAGTAAACAGATTTAAAAAGTCAGTTTTTGATGGCCCGTGTCATACCTCTTAGTTAGAAAATAACATTGGCATTGTTGTACAATAAGGTCCTACAACTTGACCAATACTTTTTAAACCATGGGCTTAACTTTCTCCATGGTCTCTTTGCTTCTTCAAACCAGTTACTTTAAAACAATATGAAGAAATCTGGCAAACTAAACAAAGCTTGGATTTCTCATAATAGACCATTTTCCATTACCACCTAATCTAAACAGAATACAGACATGTCTTCAGTGATACTACCAAACTTCTAACTCATCATAGTGGTACTATGGGCTAATTTATATTTTCTTACCTTTTTAGAGGGCAACCAACCCCATGATTAAAAAACAATTACTTTTATTTTCATACATATTCAGTTTATGCAAGTTTCAGATCCTTATTAACAAGCCTGAGATGACACTGAAACAGTGGTGGTAGGGAGAAACAACACCCCACGTCATCTAGAGCCTCCCTCATTTAACCCAATCAGAAACAGACTATTACAAATGCTGGCTCCAGTGCACTGACTTCATTCAAGCTGTTAACTTCATCAAACTATGAAATATGGACAATCTTCCACATAAAATAATATACAGTAAATACCATCCACTATGATTCTTCATATAAAATTTCAAGTTATAATGCTGTATCAGTTTGCCCCCTTTAATCAAATTCTCCCAAAATAAAAGCTCTTGCCTCATGTACATCTGTGCTACAAAATCACACTTAATATTCAAGAACTTCAAGACACTTACCCTAGAGCCTGGAAGGAAGGAATTGAAAGTGCCCAGTGCATTGATAAGAACAGCAGCCTTGAGGCAGACTCCCCAATGTAGTGCACATTCAGGTACTCAGGCATAGGAGATGGCATGGTGAGCTAGTGTGAACAGGGAGGAGGTCAATTATCTTACATCGGACCCTTCGAAATGAGCACTCTTTGAAAAACTTAACTGTCAACATGTCAAGTAACTATCTAACGTACTAGCCAAAAAGGCAAATCTTGATATAATCCAAGTCACTGGATGTGACAGCTAAAAACAGGATTTAGAATAAATGAAAAGACCAGAGTTTCTAACAAAGCAATATTCAGATAAAGCAGAATTCCACTTAACAAATACCAACCACAACAGTATCTCGGTGTGTTTTTAAAAGTTACTTTCTGTCTTCATATCAACAGTAAGTCTTTCCTTTCCTCTCTTCATTAACAGTAGGTATACAACAAATTTAATTCAAGAAGCAATCCTTTATGTTAAATGTCCCTTTCATCTAGGCTATGGGGATAACAAATTCAAATGCTTATAGGAGAGTAATGAGTGAAGTGACCTGCTGATGCCATTTGTAGAGGGCACATTCCCAGATAACGAGCATGGCTGAATTCAACACATTGAAAACATTTGGAATTTGGACTCAGAACTACTTGCTTTTTCAATTTTTCAAAAAGCAGCTTCTACATAAAATCTCACCATCTAATCTATAGGAAAAATAAAATGTGTCTGTGGCCGTAACAGTCACAGGCTGACCTTAGATAATGTGTGACCACTGTTGGAAATAAAGATCCTACATCAGAATACTTATCAAAGCATTTTTAAAAATCTTGTTAAAGAGATCTTTTATTGCTATAAATTAAGTGTAACTTCATCCATAAGAAACTTCTATTTTAAAATTATTAAAATGATCAGTAATACCAAGCATAGGTGATTATACAGGGAAACAAATACATAAAACTGAAGTGAGGTGAAAGTTGCTCAGTCATGTCCGACTCTTTGCAACCCCATGGACTATACAGTCCACAGAATTCTCTAGGCCAGAATACTGAAGATCCCCTTCTCCAGGAGATCTTCCCAAACCAGGGATCGAACCCAGGTCTCCCGCATTGCAGGCAGATTCTTTACCAGCTGAGCCACCAGGGAACTGAGTATTGGCCAACTGAAGGGCAAATTGGCTGTTATCAACATTTTAAAACTGAGTTTATCCTATGACCTAACAATGCCATTTCTAAATCTTTATTCCAAAAGGATACTTGCATACACGCACAAAAAAGCATATACAAGGATGTCCATTTCAGTACTGCTCTTAACTGAAAAACTAAATGCTGGCTATAACCCCAATTTCTATCACTAAGGAAAGAATAATCCATGCCTACTTAGTAGGCATTAAAATTAGTAACATAAACTGAGATAGCATAGAAAAAACATTTCAGACATCTAAGCAGAAAGAAATAGCAAAATAATATTGATGAACCAACATATGTTAAAAAGAGTGTATGTATATAGACACACACTTCATGTGTATTGTATATATGATAGGAGCAGATACACCACACAGGTAACAGTAGCTACCTCTGCTGGGGGACAGGTGAAAATGCCCATGTGCATTTTTCTGGGGAGTTAATATACAGCTTTTAACGGATTCTCAAAGGTATCTATGATGCCAAACAGATCAAAGCTTTTCATCAAAATGATACCAAAGTTCTCTGGAAATGTTAGCTAAAAATGCAAAAAATATTAATTTCCTTTGTTCAATGTTAGCCATAAGTGGTTTGTCTATTTACAAAATGGTGTCAAGTAATAAAATAGGACAATCAACAGCTGAAATTTCACATGTGAAAAGATAATTTTTTAAATGTTTGAGAAATGTTTACTGCAGCAATAAATTAAAATATCATTCCTTAAGAGAATTATAATAAGTAGATATTAAGCATCATAAATTTAATTGTTAGGATGCAACTGTTTCCACACATAAGTATATAAAAAACAAATTGGAAACTATCACACATTTTCGTACTGCCTATGGTGAGTAGGAAAAAAAAAAAACCCTGAAAAGTCAGGGAAATTACCAAAGATTACTAGTTTTAAGGGTAGGATTAGGGTGTAAAAACAAGATTACCCTTTGCTAAGTAGTTTAAAATCATTCTAAAACAAATGAAATACTTACAATATGTAAAAACTGGATATTAGGGCTAAAAGATACAGATGCACCCTGATTTACACAATAGTGGTGGCAATGCTGAAAACTCTGTTGCTCTAATTGTAAAACTGAAACCCCTTGCAATATACACTAGAACCTGTTATTCAAAAGACTGCTACATTGTATTATTTTATAGAGAAAAAATGGCTTAGAATTTATCTGTTTTACATAAATAATTTTCTTAAAGCCAAGATAAACCTCCGGCATTATATCAAGGCCAATTCTAGAAAGAAAAATGTTTTAATTTCCCCAAGTCATCTGTCCAAAACAAATTTTTGAAGGATGACCCTGATTATTCTCACTGCCTGTTCCTCTAGCCCCCATAACATTTTTTCTTGTAAAGTACAAATAAAGCATTTCTGATTTTTTCATGTAAATTAACTTTGGTAAAATGTTCCATAAAGACTAGTTTCCCTGATACATTTGTCGACTATATTAAATTATAGCCACAATTATTTAAATGTGACTTTTCTCTGAGTCATTTCTACCAAGCCAAATTTTGTAGGAATAAATTTTATCATATGCAGCTTTGATCAGTGTTAGGTTTTTTTTTGGCTGCACCGAACAGCATGTGGGATCTCACTTCCAGGAAGGGACGGAACCCACGTGACCGACCTGTAGTGGAAGCGCAGAGTCTTAACCACTGGACCACCAGGGAAGTCCCCAGCCAGGGTTAGATTTATTTTGTGTTCACTATTCTGCCAGTAGCACACATATCTGTTTGATAACTGTATATATTTTCATAAGAAACCCATGGAAATTTATAATCTCCAATAAAGTAATAATGAGCAACTACCCTCAGGTACTCCAGGACTGCTATGCTAAGCACTGCTAACTAGGAGTTCTTCAGCACTGTCAATCACTTGCATATGATTTGCTAACAGTCCTCAGGGTGGGTAGAGCAAAGATAAACAGAGGGATCAAAACAGCAGAATCTTAATGAAGGGTCTCAATGTCTCAATGGTCAGCCTCCCTATAGCTGTAGTTCGAATATTATCTGAATGACAAATCAAATGACAGATGTTATTTTCTAATATTCTACATGTACTGTTTCTAGTATTCTACATGCATTGTTTCCATCATAAATATATTTAAGGAAGCAAAAAAGAAATTACAAATGGTTAAAGTGTAAAAAGTTAAAAACCAAAAATTAAATAATTTTAACCTTCTTAAAATGAGGCAGAGAGCTAGCTAACTGAGGCATTATATAATTAATTGTGTTCTTTGTAGTTAACTTGGTAAAAGCAGAAAATCTGGGTCTTAGATACTGATTTACACGAAAGTAGTAGTAGCTAGGCATTGAATAAAACCAGTGGATTCCACACATGATGAACACCGATACTTAAGAACACCACCATCAACAAACTATGTCTAACAGAGTCTAAATGAAAAAAAAAATCATGTCCAAATGTCCTAAAAGCTAGCTTTTATAATCTTAAAACACATTATAAACAGGATGTTTTATTGAGCTGTTATTTTATGTTTTAGCTGCTGTTTCAAATCCTATTTGGGGTATCTCTGAGTTTAAAAGGACAACAAATATATTTTGACTTCTGAAAGGACAATTAAAATCAAAATGGTCATACAACATAAAAATTATGAAATATATATACATATAGAAATACCCTGAAAGCTACATGTGAATCGCTGAGAAGTGGCCCCTCTTTTTCGATGTAATTTATGCTCGAGTCTCCAGCAATTAGGTGTACGTTTCCTTCCATGCCCTCTCCTGAGCTCTGACAGGCTGTGCTTTCTCCAGGATTCAAAGCTTTTGCAAGAGTGTCAAATGCCCTATAAGGAGACATCAGAAGCTGTGAGCTTGGCCAATCTCCACAATAAAATGAGAGTTCTATATAAAATTCGGAAATTAAGATTTAGCCCTTAAAAACTGTTTAGAAAATAGAACTTTGGTATATCACTGAGCATTCTGTATCAGTGATGTCTCTGACTCACTCTCCAAAAGTAACAAATTAAACTTCAAATGTATAGTATGAAAAACTTTATTATTAATATATTTTACCAGAGAATTAGTCTTTTAAAAAAACTTACATGATTTAAGGGGAGAAAAATTCTTAACGCTTCCTTTTACAAGTTAAATATTTGATACAACAAGGTATCAGGCCATTTATTTTACATACAGAAGTTATTTAGAAGAACAAGGGCCAGAACTTAAGTTGACTTTATTTTACACAACACAAAGTTAGGTTTTTAATTTTATTTTAAAATGCAGAGAATATTCTAACCTTATGATAACACAGCTATATCTGAACTATAAGAATCTGAGATTAGGATGGCAAATAATTAATATTAGTAAATAACTAGTCAAAATAGCTCCCTATAGTTTTCAGTGAGAGCGCTTCTACAGTTCTTTAAAATCTCATGTTCAACAGAGTGTGAAAAAAACCTGAAAAAAGCTGGTTTCTACGTATTAATAGCCAAAGAATGAAAAGTAGAATTCTGATACAAGTTTCCTGAAGTGTAAACTTAAAACTATAATGGATTCAACTCAATTTTTAAAACCTATTTTCATCACCAGAAATTGGTGGGGGAAATGAAAAATGACTGCCTAGTAAGATATATGTTAAACTTTAAATACACAGAATATAAAATCTGGCAACTAAAACATCTGAAAAATCAGACCCAAATTATCATCCTCATTGAAAAAAAAAAAAAAAAAACTCCTGACTTTTATGACTACATTTCTAATCTTATCATGTTTACTTATTGCTCATTATTTACAATGTAACCTGCTGGACATCATTTTATAGTGAACAGAATTTTTCAATGAAAATTTACTTATGACTTAAATTTTCTAAGTTTAATAGAAATAATTGTTTTTTGAAACTTCTGTAACTAATATTTAACCTAACAGTATTTTTTAAGAGATACTAAAGGACAACTGGCAAAGGGACACATGCTCAAAACAGATCTTACCTTGAGACATCACCGTTAGTCTGCATTTCCTGATGAAATTCACACAAAGAGGTATAAGACGTATCACCATTGCTTAAGCTTTCAATCATAGACACTTCATTACTATTTGGAGCAGGATCTTTAGTTTTTCCAAGGTTTGCTAATGATGTAACCACACTGGCCAATGTACTTAAATCTCCCTGACATGATACAGCCTTTAAAAAAAAAAATTAAAATTCTGCAAATTGGTATCAGTTAACGTTTCAATCTTAAATATCTAATTCTAGAATGTGAAATGCCTCTAGAAAGTAAAATCAAAGAGCTCTGAGCTTTCAGAAACTTGAGGGAACAAGTTTAAAAATATCAGGCACATTTCCTAGGAAATATTAATATTTACACAGGTGACTTTAAACTAAAAACTGTACATAATGGCTATCTATCCATAACAATTGCTTTCTTTTATTAAAAAGGTATTTCCTGCCCCAGGTTTTAGTTGTGGCATGTGGTATCTAATTCTCTGACCAGGGATTGAACCAGGACTACCAGGGAAGTCCCGTAACAGTTGCCTTCCCTATAAAAGGATATTAAATTAGATGAGCTTTCAAGATCTTCCAGCATTAAAATTTTGATATTGCTGTAATTTCCAAAACTTATTATGCAAACCTGAAAGTTGCATAGGATAAAATTAATGTTTTATTAAGGAATAGGGAAAAAAAAGAAAAGTGCATTACTGAACAGACTTCCAGGATGCCAAGTTTTACCAGCCACTGTGTTAAATGTGTTAAACATCAAGCACTCTGTAGCTGGAAAGTCCCTCTACATTATTTAGGAGACTGGGCTTTTGTTATATATTGCATGTTTTCCTATTTGTCACCAGTTTTTATTTTTGTTAATGTGTACATTCTTTATGCATGAATTAACCACAATTATTTTATGAGAAAATCTGCTCAACTCTCTGACTACCCAGAAATATAATCTGTACAGAAAAAGCAGATAGATGGTTGATTTTTCTTCGTTTTATTTATCAATTTTAGAGCAATGAATCAATGCCCAAGCAACTTATGATGAAAGGTGAATTTTGAGTATCATTTTAAATTCATATTTTTATATATTTTACTCATTAGTCATTCTTTCATAAATGCTCAAATCATTCCACCCTCATCAAATGAAAGGCTCTTCCCTTGCCTTCTATGACTTCTGACAGGTCCATATTTAAATTTTTTCATTATACCTTTATGGTTTTTTAGTGATAATAATTACTCCTAAGAGAATACACGTTTCCTTGAATTTTTCTTTATCAATTCTTTAGTTTATGTGAAACTGATTTCAGTGAATACATAGACAAAATAGTTTCTGTGCTCTCCCCAAACTAAACAATGGTCCCAGAATTATGTACTGAGTAATCCACCAGTTACTGAGTTTCTTACATGACTGCAACCTTTATATGTATTTTATGTAATCCACACAACAATCCTGTGAAATTGGAATCACTGTCCCTGTATTATTGGTAAGAAGAATTACTCATTGTCACTTTAGCAATAAGTAGTAGAGGCAGGATGGAAAGTCAGATCAGTCTGACAGGAAAGCCTGTGCTCCTAACCCCTGCTCCTGCCTTCATATATACATTTAAAAGGAGCTGACATTTTTAGGCGTTTTAATTTTCAACTAAAACATTTATATATTCTCTTCCATTTCATAACATGTCTATCTAGACAGGTGCTTAATGTGGAAAGGACTTACATTGTAGCTTGACAGCTTTGGGACCATTTGTCAGAAACTAACCAAACAAGGTTAACACAATTTAATATAAAGACATTTAGAGAAGTACAGTGTCTGGGCAAGTATTACAAAAATTTTCAACAAAACTTAGTTCTCTTCCTTCCCTAAAGAAGTTAATATGTCAATGAAGTTGTAACTACCATTCTAAGCACAAATCATGTAGATAAGGCTAAGTGAAGTCTTGAATGTAATTCCAAAATATATGGTAAGATACCAAATCTCCATGATTGATAACAATATGCTAAAGCCCAATCTGTAAGGCAGACACTCTTATTATCCCTTATTTTATAGATGAGGAAGGACACTGAAGCACTAAGGTCAAATATCTTGCCCAAGGTTATGCAGCTAGTAAGTGGCAGATGAAATTTGATTCCAGAGCACAAGAATTAAGATTGCCTTAAAGTACCAAACAAAAAATAACAACACAAATCTGGCCATATACAGAATAAATATTCTCATAGGGCATATGAAACCAAATTACATTATAGGTTAAGAGAAACAACAGTTAACAGGCTCTCTGAAATCTGCCTTCAGGAACAATGTTTGTTTCCAGTTCTTATAAGGGGCTTTCAAACACTACGGAATTCCACATGCTCGATCTAAACAAGCAAATTTTTTTTTCTTTCAGACCTCTTGCTCAATAAAGAGCTGCTCCAAATCTCTAAGGGGACCCAGATGACTTGGATACATAGCATGAGAGCTCATGCAATTCTGTTCCTACTCTTGATTCAAGTCAGTGTTTTAAGTGAGGTGCGTGAAGAATTTCTCTTCACCTGAAATATTTTAAATATCAACATTTTAACACTAAAAAGTTTGTAAGAGAACACAAAAGGAATATAAAGAATTTTATACTTATTATACATTTCTGTATCTGAGGACTTTTAAGATGAAAGAAACCCAGAAGTGCCAGGGTCCAGCCCCGGTGGATCCAGGGAATTCGAAGCAGGGACGGTGTTGGCGAGGAGAACTTATTTATTTATTAATATAGAAATATAAGATTAGATTAGGAAGAAATAGTGTAGTAGCAAAGTTAAGTGGAGAAAGAAGGCTGAATAATCTGGTTTATGTGGGAAGCCAATAAAGTTCCAGACAAGGAGCTTGCACCATCTACATTAGGCCACTGGCGTCCTCTTGAATATCGGGGGGTGGCCCACCTTGGGCTCCCCTTCGCGTGGATCTTAAAAGCTGGGACAAGTAAGTAGACATGGTGAGCCTCCACGCCCCAGATGGGAATTCAGCCAGAAATTAGAGAGGAGACACGGGGGAAACCAGTCCAGCAACTGGCCCCGTCCTCTATTGTTCAGAAGGCCTTTTATACTTTTGATAAAACATGGAGATCAATGGGTAACACAAAGTTATGCAGCGTTAGCAGCCCAGACTCTTATCAAAACCAGGCTTTTCTGTCTGCATACCTAATTGTATACACAAGTCTTAGGTGATTTACATCATTTCTGGTCAAAAAGGCCAATTAACATTTTACAGCCTTTTTTCTGATAAGGGTTTGTCAACCAGAAGACTTATTTGCGTTGATCTTCCCAAAGTCTGGTGCCACTCTCAGAAAGCACTAAATAAAGTTACATTCTTACATAGCAAGGACACAAGAGGAGTGCAGTGATATATAACAAAGAGAAGTAATTAACTCAAAAGTCTAGTGTTGCTAACATCAAAACTACTATATATCTTTTTCCATATCCCATTTACATTGATTAACATCCTCCCAGGTGTCTAAAAGATAAAGAATATGGAGGCCTGGCGGCAATCATTGAGTCAACAGTGAAAACCCGTCATCGATATGATTTTTAGCTCTTAGAAAAGGCTCTGTATCTTAAAGATGCTTTAAGCTCTGTGCCTCTTGCGGTTGGGGGTCTGTAAGCAATTCACAAGCTCTAAGAGGTCCTGGGGAACCTGTTAGGCAAGCTAGAGAGCTATCAGAGGGGTTTTAACTGAAACATCCCTTTCAAATGCAGAAGACTAAAGCCCTGATTTGACTTTTTCCAGAGAATGTAAGAGTGGAAAAGCAGGCAGATTCTTATTTTTTGGGGGGTGGATGCTCAGGAAATTCCAGGGGGAGAACCTGAGATCTGATTAGCCTTGCCATCAGAGCTCTGCCGCATGACCTTGTCACAGGTGGAATTCCTCACGCTGGCTCCCGGCACAGAAGACTTTTCCACATTGAAGCTATAGTTGGTTCTAGTGGAAAAATGAACACTTCTAGTGATAAAATTAATCTATCAGGACTCACAAAACAGAGGCTGCTCCAGTGACCTGGCCCATTTCACACCGCACTTACTTTGCAGAAAGCAAAGACCTAAAGAGCCTCTTGATGAAAATGAAAGGGGAGAGTGAAAAAGTTGGCTTAAAACTCAACATTCAGAAAACTACGATCATAGCATCTGGTCCCATCACTTCATGGCCAATAGATGGAGAAACAATGAACACAGTGACAGACTTTATTTTTTGGGCTCCAAAATCACTGCAGATGGTGACTACAGCCATGAAATATAAAGACACTTACTCCTTGGAAGAAAAGCTATGACCAACCTAGACAGCATATTAAAAAGCAGAGACATTACTCTGCCAACAAAGGTTCGTCTAGTCAGAGCTATGGTTTTTCCAGTAGTCATGTATGGATGTGCGAGTTGGATATTAAGAAAGCTCAGAGCCAAAGAACTGATGCTTTTGAACTGTGGTGTTGGAGAAGACTCTTGAGAGTCCCCTGGACTGCAAGGAGATCCAACCAGTTCATCCTAAAGGAAATCAGTCCTGAATATTCATTGGAAGGACCCTTGCTGAAGCTGAAACTCCAATACTTTGGCCACCTGATGCGAAGAACTGACTCATTGGAAAAGACCCTCATGCTGAGAAAGACTGAAGGTGGGAAAAGAAGGGGACGACAGAGGATGAGATGGTTGGATGGAGTCACCAACTCAACGGACATGAGTTTGAGTAAGCTCCAGGAGCTGGTAATGAACAGGGAGGCCTGGCTTGCTGCAGTCCATGGGGTCGCAAAGAGTCAGACACTTTAGTCAGACACTTCAGTTCAGTTTCAGACTGAACTGAAACTTGAGTCAGTTTGCACTTAAAGGAAACATCTGTCAAAGAAACCTATCATACACCAGTCATAATCCTCCAGCTCCAGCTTTAGTGAGCTCACCTCACCCTAGACAGCAGGACCTGAGAGCATTACAGGGAACCCTAAACTCTGGGCCCATCCCAACCTGTTTCCTTTTTGCTGCTTCAAATCCTCTATAAACTAACTCTTGTCTAAAATTCCTCCACTAGAGTGTTCCACTGCTTATCAGCACTGTAATCTGCTCATCTTATTTTCCCTTAAATAAGGAACACTGAACTCATCACCAAATTTTTTTAGTTTTGTTAGTTGATAATACCAGTTGATAATTTTCATTAAAATAAAAACAAAAACCTGTAACCCGAAATATTTAGGACCAAATCAATTGGCCAAACTGATGGAGGAGAAAAGGAAAAACTTTTATGAGCTTAAGCAATTTTAAGCTTTAAATTAATTGTACTAAACACACCTTATCTGGTGTCATCAGCATAGTTGACTCAGTTTTTATTCCAGATTGATGAATATTCACAAACATTCCTGAATCTAAAAGTCCTGCTGACCTGTAACAAATAAGTACAAATTTTAGCCTTCGTTTCACTGGGAAGACAAAAAATGACCACCTACTTAATATATGTTGCTGTTGTTTTCTTTTTTTACTATACCTTGCAGTTTCACTATCTGTTACAAAAGTTGGAGTTGCAGCTAACGGGCTTCGAAGGTCTTTACGAATGTAGATTTTTTCTGTTGAAGCAGCACAGTTGGAAGTTTTTTCTCTGGATACTTCAATGGGTTTTCTTTCACATTGAACAGCTACAAAAATGTGCCAAATTTATATCACAATGCAGAATTTATAAGCAATTATAAATGCAAGCTCTAGGTCAGCAATGTTGTTATGGGAGACATGGTTACCGTAACTCTAAAGATAACCATCAATCTTTAGAAATTATTTTTTAAGTTTAACAAAGTTGCTTCAAATAGTAAAACTGGCCACTGTGCATCTCTCTTGTTCTCTTTTCTCTCCCTGCCCTAGTTGTGGCAGAAATGCAGAATTCCTACTTTTTAAAAGTTCACTGTCAAGAAGGAAAACCTGAAGTTAGGAGTCCTTTACATATCTAATATACATAAGAGTATTAAAAAATAAAGTATTTAAACAACTGAAGACAATACTGACAGTGAACCACAAAAAGACCCAAGTCAAATCTTTTTTTAATTAAGGGCAGGGAGTTTTTTTTTAATTTTTTGTTTTTTTAATTTGTACAGGGCAAGGAGATTTTTGAGCAGCAACTCAATCGTTTAGTTTTTATTTATAAAATAGAGGTTAATAAAAAAAATAGAGGTAATAAATTTTATAGCCTTCCCTGGTAAAGCTCAGATGGTAAAGAATCTGCCTGAAATGTGGGAGACCTGGGTTTGATCCCTGGGTTGGGAAGAGCCCTTGGAGAAGGGAATGGCTAACCATTCCAGTATTCTGGCCTGGAGAATCCATGGACAGAGAGGAGCCTGGAGGGCTACTGTCCATGGAGTTGCAAGGAGTTGGATGTGACTGAGCAACTTTCAATAAATTTTACAGAAATTTTATTTCATGATACTTAGGAGACAGTATACTGAAGTTGTTAAATGTACGTTTTCTGAGAAAAACAAAACTGCCAAGATGCAAATCCAAGTTCTGCCACTTATTAGTTATGTGACCTTGGGCAAGTTTCTAAATTTCCTCTGTTCACACAAATGTACAATGGCTAACAGTAGTATCTACTGACAATTCTGATGTGAAAACAAATAAGTTAATTCATATGCTATACACAGAGTAAAGCACAATGAGAGCTCAATCAATACTAAGGTAATGACAGAAGCTAGTACTGTCATTACCTTATTAACCACTTCAGTATTAATAGTTTGGTGAAAAACTAAACTGGTATCTAATTACCCTTAAAAAAAAATATATTATTACCAGGTCCGAACTAAAATTACATGCCTGGCATTATAGGCATTCAGTTAAGATCTGTTGAACATATAAAAAATACACATTCACATATTTCTATATTTTTGTTGGAAAACTTTAAAAACCATATATATTTGATATAGTTTAACATGTAATTTCTAGGAGTTTGCCTGAATTCTTAAAAGTATTTTCTCCTTAAAAGCTAATACATACAGTCTTGTTTCATTCCAAACGCAATACATCTTTGTAACCTGCAGTATTGACAGCGATTTCGATGGTGTTTATTAATTATACAGTCCTTTGATCCTCGACATGAATAAACTAAATTTTTTCGGATACTTCTTTTAAAAAATCCTTTGCAGCCTTCACAAGTTACTGCTCCATAATGACGCCCTAGAAACAAATGTTCAAGAAAATACAAAAGTCACATTTTTTCAGAACTGAAATGAAGTAGGCCCGCCCACATCTACCCTTAAAGCATGAGCTGAAACTGAGATTTCTGAGTTTATGACATGATTTTTTTTTTTTTTACGAACTACCAGAGAATGACACAAACAATTCCCTGATAAAATATACTACACAATATGAGATTTTAAATTTTGTAAAGTACTTTTAACAATGACATGAAAAATTTGGTAAAGAGAAGAAACAAAATCACCCATAACCCATGATATAAAAACTACTTTCACTTCTGAGATCACTTACAAAGTACAATTCTATTATGTACTATTTAAGGGCTTCCCTGCTGGCTCAGTGGTAAAGAAAAGTGAAGTCGCTCAGTCGTGTCCGACTCTTTGTGACCCGTGGACTGTAGCCCACCAAGCTCCTCCATCCATGGGATTCTCCAGGCAAGAAAACTGGAGTGGGTTGCCATTTCCTTCTCCACCTGCCAATGCAGAAGACGCAGGTTTGATCCCCGGGTTGAAAAGATCCCTTGGAGAAGGAAATGGCAACCTACTCTAGTATTGTTGCCTGGGACATCCCATGGACAGAGGAACCTGGAGGGCTATAGTCCATGGGGTCCAAAGAGCTGGACATGACTTAGCAACTTAACAACAAAAATATACTTTATAAAGCTATTTTATTCTGAAAACTATGCTCTAAAAAAAGGATATAATGTCAGTTAGTATTTGAAATCTAATCATCCTTCCTCATAGTGAGTCCCACCTTTAAATTTCTGGAGAAATCTGTTACACTTTGATAAACTTATCATTTTCACAGACCATATCCTTGGCATAAAAACTATTAACAAACTGAACATACTCCAGGAAAAGCTCTAGTACAAGTTTTGTAATGAAGCTATGGGAAAGATAAAAATGATGAAGGAAAACAAGCTGGGCCCTTAAACTTATCTCATAGGTACTTGTGAATATATATGAATAAATATGGGTATGTATTTCTGGGCATGAAGGAACAATGGTCAGAACTAAAATGGTGTAAACCTGAGTACTAAAAACAGGCTTGGAGAAATGTCTGCTCAACTATGCAGAGCATTTCATCAGGGTTCACCAGAGCTTTTCCACCTCAGTAATCTATTACTCTGTATTCCTAGAATGAGAACAGGGCTCAACAGGTAGATTAATCATCTAATGTTACATGTTATTAAGGATCACAACTAATTTTTAAGCAAAACTTTTGACAAAACTGGTTTCACATTCAGAAAAATTTCCACATGTTCAGTTTACTTTCAAAAAAGTGAAACTGCCTTTCATAATTCTTTGAAATATACATTTTATGTCATTGCAAGTCACATTAAACTGCAGTGAAATAAAAAACCTTCAAGTGAATAAAAAGCTCTGGGGGAAAATCAGTTAAATTTCATAGGCTACAAATATGAACCATAAAAACAACAGGTTCCTTTATTTTATTTTCTACTTTCAGTAGAAGAAATGCAGTAGTAAGGCAATTATTTTAACAACACAACAAATATAGCAGGTTATTTGTAGTATTACCTGATGCTTTGTCTCCACATACTACGCAAAGATCAAAAACCTTATTTGGTCCTTGTTCTGAGGAAGAATTATCTGTTAAGAACTAAAGAAACCCCCCAAAACAAACAAACAAACAAGAAAACAATAATTTGTTGTTACTCAGTAATACTCTTATGTAAAAAATTAAAAGAACTTTCATATTACTTTTTCATTTCTTTTTTGTAAGTTATTCTGAAACTTTGAACTCTATTATTATGCATGTTTCAATTAAACTATTCTTAATTTTCTTTACATAAAGATTAAAATTTCAATGTTATAAACAGTACAGACAGAAATAATACCTTTTTGGTTTGTTCCGTAACAATTCATTAAAGTAAAAAGGGTCTTAAACACACAAATACATGAGTATATTTTTTACTGCATCTCATGGATCACATCAAATTACTGTAGCAGTTATCTGTCCTATTGTGACATTTGTCTTTGAATAACTCAGAACATTTCCCCATAGAATGATATGACTAAAATAAGCTATAATAGCATAAAAAGAGAAATCTAATTTTTTAAAATATAAAAAGGTTATGAAGAAAAAAGAAATCTGTTGAAGCATTTACTTTAACTATGGAACATGACTGATGTACAAAGCTGTCTAAGGATTGGGTTAGGTGCAGAGGTTGAGAACATGGACTCTGGAGTCTGTTAATGACAGCAAATTATTACGGACTAGACGGAGTGGCCTTGGGCAAATTACTAAATCTCTTTAGACTGTATTAAGAGCTCATCGCTAGGTACAGCTAACATAATACAAAGAAATACTAGTTTCTTCTTTTAGGTTTATCCTTCAATCTGTCATTTTCTTTCAGTCTTTTGAAATGTGAACAAATTAAATTCAAGCTTCAAAATGGTAAAAACCTATCCCTGCTTTAAAGCAGCTCACAAAATAATCCTCTACTTTGACTCTTTTCCTTCTCTTAGGGGTGTGAATGCCTTCATGAACAGTTCTGATTTTAAAAACTTTAAATAGTCATTAAAATAGCTGTCCCAGGGAATTCCTTGGTGGTCCAGTGGTTAGGACTCTGTGCTTTCACTGCTGAGGGTCTGGATTTGACCCCTGGTTGAGTAACTAAGATCCTGCATGCCATGCAGCAAGGCGAAAAACTTTTTTCAAAAATAAAACAGCTGTTCCTTACTATGTTATAGTAGCATAATTTCTTCTTATATCACCATAAAAATCAGTCTTCAATGAAAACTTAAAAAAAAACAATTTCTGGTGTTAGATATCCTTTGAAAACATCTCTGACAAACATCTATCTTTTTTTAAACAGCATATCTACTGCAAACGGTGCTAATCTTTTATTTGTTAATTTCCTAAGGGTGAAAGAGACACTGAGGTTAATGGGCCTGCCCACATCCCATCTTAGGTCACTAGAACAGAAATCAAATCTTGGCCCAGGGGAAATCCATCCTATACCTGTTTCTCTTTCATTGCTCTTAGAGATGCAAAGTACTGATATTATTTTTATTTTTTAAATAAAGAAAACCTTTGAAAAAGATTAACTTCAAAGAAATCTGATGTACACCTTTTCAGCCAACTGATGTCACCAGTCATAAATATGATGATAGGAAGTACCTTGGAATGATGTGATGAAAATGGCACTTAACGTCTGCTAACTACTCCTCCAAACCCACAACCCCAGTCTAACCATGAAAAAAACATCAGACCAAGTCCCACAGTAAGGCAATTTACAATATACCTGACCAGTATAACTTAAAACTATAAGGAAAGTCTGAGAAACTGTCACAGATAAGAGGAGTCAAAGGAAACACAACAAATGTACTGTACTTTGGTATCCTGGAACAGACAGACGTTAGGTAAAAATTAGGGCAAGCTATGGATTTTAGCTAATGTATAAATACTACCACTTCATTATTTATAATAAATATATCACACTAATGTAGAATGTTAGTAATATGAGTAATTGTGTGTTGGGCGATTATATGGGAACTCTCTATACTAAATGCTCAATATTTCTGTAAATACAAAACTGTTTTTAAGAAAATCAAGCCTGTTTATGAAAAAAAATAAAGAAATTAGGGTATGGATAATGCCATACATTTTTTTAGTGACTTCCTTCTAATAACTTTATATATTTTATCCATTTCCTACATTAGCTGTTTTTAAAAGTAATGTAAAATTGTATAACTGGAAGAATAATAGAATCTGTGAGGATATATAAGCATAATTTTGTTATCTTACAAATTTGGAGCTTTTCAATTCTAAAAGGAATTTTTCTTGATTAGCTTTTCATCACAAAATGTGGAATCCAATTTTAAGTGAGCACCCTCACCAAAGCCTCTGGAGGCCAACTTAAGGGTTTACTGTATTTATATTCAAACATAGCAACCAGTGGTAAAAACAGCAGCTACATAATTGTATAAAGGCCTTAGCTGGCTCTTTGAAGAATAATGTATAACTAGCAAAAATAAAAAACAATGTAAAGTTAATTTACACTACTGACTGAGTTCCAGGGTTAAAGCATCCCACAGGCTAGACTGCTTACTACATTAGTGGAGATGTATATGACAAAAGGGAAGCAAAGGTCACAAAGCTGCTAATTGTAACATGGACTTCTTGATCTGGCAGCTGCTTGTTCACAACAGAGGCAACTTGGTCTTGGAAACTGCAGTTACAGAATTCTGTAGATGCTCCTGATTTGGAAGTTTCCCAACTGCAGAAGCAGAAGGTCACCTAGAATCAAGTTCTAAAGCAGGCTCCCATAGTTATTCTTGGAAACCTGACCTACAAGTGTTCCTTCAGCCTTTCTAACAGTACTTTGAGCTCTCTACATTCTTTGTTAAATTCCTTCCTGCCCAAACTAGCCAGAGTGGATCTTACTGTATGCCACTTAAAAACCCACCAAAATATATGCTGTGAGGATGTGTGAGGAAAAGTATAGTGGCCCATAGGAGAAGGTAGCACCTAATTTTATACAAGATCTTGTCCTACTGAACATGCAGGATTATAAAGTCTTAATGTCAGGACTTACTTTATGATATGCTTTTTCTTTCTTTCAAGGATAAGATTAAAGAGAAACTCTATGAATTTACCTGGAGCTGTTGTGTAGACAAATCAGGAGTTGTAAAAAATAACTGGTTGACACCTGTTGCATCTGGGGTCGTGAAGAAAACCTTTCCTGGAGTAGAGTCTTGCCTGGCCAGAATGACTTTGTTTGGAGTAGAGCCATCGTGATTTGTCAGAATGAACTGTTTGCCTTGGGTATTATGATCAAGTGCTGTCACAATCTGGATTTTCTGGCCAGTAGGCTGCTCTGTAACAATCTAATACAATCATGTCATTAGTAATTAAGTCAACTTAATCTTTTCCCTTTTCTAAGGACAATTTTTCTCATTTTTTTCAGACAAAGCTAGACTAGAAAGCATACTATTACATACATAGATTCAATGTAATACACATTACATACCATTTAATCTAGCAATTCTACTTCGATGACATCCTACCCTACAGAAATAAACAAATGTGTAAATAAAGCTACAACAGTAAGATCACTTGGACTTCACTATTTTGATTCCTTCCCTTCCCCTCCTTTCTAACTTCCATATACATAAACATATACTGGGTGTATTCTATTTGCCAATCGCTGTTTGTTCTGGGTCCCTGGATAAAACAATAAGCAAAACAAAATTTTTATTCTCATAAAGCTTTTACTTTAGTAACGAAAGGCAGATAAAAAACAAGCAAACAATATTGTCAGGTGGTATTATGTGTTACAAAGTAAAATAAAGCAGAGTAAGCTGGGGGTTATTGATGGAATGAGAGTGATGAGGAGATAACATCTGAGCACAGACCTGAGTGAAGGAACAGACCAAGGCTTAGGACTAGCTAGGGGAAATGCATCCCTAGTGGAGGAAGCAGCCTGTGGGGCAGGTACAGTGTGTTTCATATAGCTGAGGCAAGAGGCACAGCAAAAGAGCTGTGTGAGTGAAACTGGATGGGAGGGAGATTTATGATAGGAAGTGGGATGTGAGAAACAAAAAGGGCCAAACTGAAAAGGGTCTTGTAGGCCATACAACATCTGATTTCCTACTGGATGACATGGAGATCCACTGAAGGGCTTACAGAGCAGAGACGTGGCAGGATGTTTTGCAAACAGCATCTTTCTAGATTTAGTGTAAAGATCAGACTATGAATGTTTAAGAACAGACTATGAATGTTTAAGAACAGAATTAAGGGAGACCAGAACGGATGCTAGTGCACAAACACTGGCAGCACTTGGGTATTGTATACAGGCAGAGACATACGCCAAGATCAGGGTAGTAGCCATGCTAGCAGTGAAAAACAATCTGGGATATTTTATAAAGGGAGAGGTGACAAGATACGCTGATAGAGTGGATATGGAATATGAGAAGAGAAGAGTCGAGGATGATTATGAAATTTTGGCCTGACCAATTAGGACAGAATTGTCATTTACTGAGATAGAGTAGTCTGGAGAAGAAAAAGTTCATGAATAAAAAGAACAGCCTAGCACTGAGGGTTTTCGTTGTAGCTTAGCAAATATTTTACAGAAAAAAACTCATTAAGCCAATTAAATTCCCTGAATTCAATTTTAAAATGGCAAAGTTGATTTGTTTCCAAGTTTTTTCTATTTCTCTGAAATTATTTTCAAGACTATTTTCTACTTTTTCTGGCTCTCTAAGCAGCCCCCTGGTGGGCATCAAGAACCAGTGCCTTATGAAAGGAGGCAAAAAGAGAGCCAAGAAGAAAGTGGTTGATCCAGTTTCTAAATAAGACTGGTATGATGTGAAAGCACCAGCTATGTTCAATATAAGGAATACTGGGAAAACATTGTTCACAAGAAATCAAGGAACCAAAATCACATCTGATGGCCTCAGAGATTATGTTTTTGAAGTGAGTCTCGCTAATCTGCAAAATGATGAAGTAGCATTTAGAAAATTCAAGCTAATTATTGAGAATGTTCAGGGCAAAAACTGCCTGACTAATTTCCATGGCATGGATCTTATCCGTAATGTTGTATTCCATGGTCAAAAAGCGGCAGACCATGATTGAAGCTCATGTTGATGTCAGGACTACCGATGGTTACTTGCTTCATCTGTTCTGTGTGGGTAACTAACAAACGCAACCATCAGCTCTGGAAGACCTTTTATGCTCAGCACTAGCAGGTACGCCAGATCCCCAAGAAGATGATAAAAACAATGACCTGAGAGGTGCAGATGAATGACTTGAAAGAGGTGGTCAATGAACTGATTTTAGATAGCACTGGAAAAGACTTGCCAATCATTTATCCACTCCATGATGTCTTCATTAGAAAAGCAAAAAAATGCTGAAGAAGCCCAAGTTTGAATTGGGAAAACTCATGAAGCTACATGGTGAACGCAGTAGTTCTGGAAAAGCTACTGGGGATGAGACAGGTGCTAAAGTTTAATGAGTCGGTGAATATGAGCCACCAGTCCAAGAATCTGTTTAAAATGTGTACTTTTAATGATGACAAAAGATCTTACTTGTGGTAGAAAAAAAAAAAGACAACTATTTTCTGCACAAAATTTACAGCACAGTTCTGAATCACTAATTAGTTTTTGTCTAGAGCACACTGTATTGATTATAGCTGCTACCAATTTGAGTTTCCGTTGTTGACTAGTATTTCTACCATGCCCTATGTTCCTGGCTGCAGTTTTAACTGTTGTCAGTTTTGTTTTGCATAGGTTATTGCTACCAAGTCTAGTCTCCATCCTCCCCACTAACAATTTCTGCAATTTTCAATGATACCTATAAGAGGTTTCAGTTCATCTGTAATTTTACTATGTAAAGTTTATGCTGCTATACATTTCATTTTAGAATATTCCTATCAGAAATATTAATTGTAAACTGAATAAAAATCTAATGGCTCACATTTATTTCTTAGAGACAAGAGCATCAGGTACATGCAGGGTCCAACTGTTACTGCCTGGAAACACTTTGCTTAGATGGGTAAAAGTATGTTTACTGCAGCACAATAATTATAATTAGAAACTGAAGAGATCCAAGTGGCCTTCAATAAAGAAGAGTAAATAGATTATGGAAACAGTTCTCCGGTCTTAGGATTTCTTTACATGCCTAAATAAATAAATAAAAATCACTGAGAGCCCAAAAGGCTTTTATTTACGTAGGTTGTATCTATTGATATTTACCATATTGAAATTCAAATAGAAAAAATTTAAAATATTTATTAATTCATTTTAAAATAACCCATTAAATATTAACATAATATATTTATTTAATGAAAAATAAGTACATTTTCCAAACAAAAAAAAAATTTAGTGGAGGACAGAGGCACTGATTTACATTTTTGCAAACAGATTCAATGTCTGGCTTAATAGAAGCTGGATACTCATACGTGCCTGTGCATTCAATCTGCTGCAAAGGCCGTTTTGGTTAAAAGAAAGAAAGAAAATCCAGCCTTATATTTTTTGGGTAAAAAGGGGAAGAATATCTTAATTGCTTCTTCAAATTGTGTAAACTGTTCCTTGATATGACATCAAAACTTGAAAAGTGAAAGCTTTTTAGAGGTTAGTTGCAATGTAGAATCAGAAACTATTGGGTTGGTCAAAAAGTTCATTTGGGTTTTTCTGTAAGATGATACAAGAGACTCGAACTAACTTCTTGGCCAACCAATATATTAAAATCTCTTGGTCTATCCTGCAATGTCAATCCTTCACTTATGAGTGATTTTGTTACATTGTGCACTGGTCATTTGGAAAACTCTGGTTCAATGAGTTATGTACACCTTTTAAATTTTGACATATTTTAACCTATCATGTAACCGGTAGTCTCTGGAAAATTACACCACATATTTGTGAGAGGATGATAGTGAGAAGACAAACAGCATTTTAGTATTATTATGAGAATGGTTTGGACCTTGCTGATTCTCTGAGTCCCTAGATGATAATTTTGAAAACCTCTGGACTATGGAACTTCTTACTAGGACACAACTGTTTATATGATATAGATCTCCTTCTAATGGTCCAGTAAACCTCAGATTCCGCACCCTCCAGAAACAGTCTCTGACTAGATCCTCACACCCCACAACTCTTCATTTGCTGTTTTTCTTCCATGTTCCCAATTCCCAATTACACTCTACACAATTACCTATCATAGCACTGAACACATTCTATTTTTATTGTCCAATTATTCAACTATCTCTCATTAGATCAAAGTGAACTGAAATCAGTTCAGTTCAGTTGCTCAGTCATATCCGACTCTTTGTGACCCCATGAACTGCAGCACGCCAGGCCTCCCTGTCCATCACCAACTCCTGGAGTCGGCCCAAACTCATGTCCATTGAGTTGGTGATGTCATCCAGCCATCTCTTCTTCTTTCGTCCCCTTCTCCTCCTGCCCTCACTCTTTCCTAGCATCAGGGTCTTTTCAAATCAGTCAGCTCTTCACATCAGGTGGCCAAAGTATTAGAATTTCAGCTTCAACATCAGTCCTTTCAGTGAACACTCAGGACTGATCTCCTTTAGGATGGACTGGTTGGATCTCCTTGCAGTCCAAGGGACTCCCAAGAGTCTTCTCCAACACCACAGTTCAAAAGCATCAATTCTTCAGCGCTCAGCTTTCTTTATAGTCCAACTCTCATATCCATACATGACTACTTGAAAAACCACAGCCTTGACTAGACGACCTTTGTTGACAAAGTAATGTCTCTGCTTTTTAATATGCTGTCTAGGTTGGTTATTGGAGAAGGACATGGCAACCCACTCCAGTATTCTTGCCTGGAGAATTCCGTGGACAGAGGAGCCTGGTAGGCTGTCGTCCATGGGGTTGCACAGAGTCGGACACGACTAAGACAACTTAGCAGCAGCAGCAGCAGCACGTTGGCCATAACTTTCCTTCCAAGGAGCAAGCGTCTTTTAATTTCATGGCTGCAATCACCATCTACAGTGATTTTGGAGCTCCCCAAAAATAAAGTCAGCCACTGTTTCCCCATCTATTTGCCATGAAGTGATGGGACCGGATGCCATGATCTTGGTTTTCTGAATGTTGAGCTTTAAGCCAACTTTTTCACTCTCATCAAGAGGCTCTTTAGTTCTTCTTCGCTTTCTGTCATAAGGGTGGTGTCATCTGCATATTATTGATATTTCTCCGGGCAATCTTGATTCCAACGATCGAGGGTATCTGTGATCTCTGTGCCACCAAAACCTAGCAAACTTATTTGTATAAATCAGTTTGGTTAAGTAGTTAATGAACAGTAAATAAGACATACCTCTCCCATTTGTTGTTCAATAATTTGATGTGCAATTTCTTCTATGGATGCCATGATTTGATTACCAGTGTCCTGCCAAAAATAAAAAGATGCTTTTTCACAATTATACCCACAAAACACATTAACTGAAGAATTTACAAATGAAATTATATGATAGCTAGGATTTGCTTCAAAATATTCTGGTTGTGGGAAGAGGTAGAGGGTAGAGGTGGGAAGGAATAAACACTTAAGATTGGCTGTGTGTTGACAATTATCAAAGACTGCTGATGTTTATACAAGAGTTCATAAAACTATTCTCTCTGCTTTTACAAATTTTGAAAATGTCTATTAAAAAAACCTTATTCAATACCAAACAATTTCACTTTTCAAAGTTACTGAAGACTAAACCACAGACCTTCAATATAGTTCAGGAATGGTTTATTAATGAAAGAAAGTCAATCCAGTCTATAAACAAATACATCACTGTAGCCATTTAACACTTTTTAATCAGTATACTGTAAAAGCTGACAAAATATTCAGAAGACTAGAAGATTTCTCCATAATTTTGTGATTGTTCTTCATTGTTCTTACGTGTTAAGTTTAATTTGAATTTTAACATAAAACTCTTCAAAGAGATTTGAGAGTCAGTAAGATTAACAGATTAACTTTGACATTTGTTTTTTCTCTATATCAGGTATACAATATGATAAAGTCAAGAATATTTGACTTTGTCATATTATATACTGTCATAAATTCACTAATATTCTACAATTATAATATTAATCACCAAATTGTTTTAATTACTTGTCTTTCAATCACTTTTAAAACCTTAAATGTTTCAATTACTTGTTCTAAAAGCAATATACAGTATTTAATTACTCAACTATCTCCCACTTGAAAAGTAGTGCCAGTTAAGTGCCCTCAACCTCTCTGAAACCCAACCAAGGAGACGGTTACTGCCAAAGCCTGTGTGTTCTGGGTCCATGATGAAACAGCAATCCTCCCAAACTCTGCTCCATTTTGGTGGGGGACGGAGGGGACGGGGTGTCATTCTTCCTTTTTTTGGGAAAGGTAACGTATGTTCAAAACAGAACAGCCCTATTGACCCACCCAGTATTCCAGAGTTCCAGAATTCCAGTAGCCTTCATTCATTTCATCCCATTTATGTCCCTTTCAGTTCATGCTGGCAGATATTTCTGCCGGCATGAATTCTCAGAAATCTTTGTTGCCTCCCATGCAATTCATGCGGGTTCATGCCACCAGACAAGAGTCCTGTACAGAACTCTTGTGGGTAACTGCATCTCTAGTCCCACCATGTGCTGTATGTAGATCTCAAGGACACTGTGAATGCAGTCTTTTCAACAAGGCCGCTTACTTTTCCTACATGAAAAACTCTTCCTTTGAGACTCACTTAAGTGAGTTATACCAGTTTTTAATGTCATTCATTCACTTCTCTTTCAATTACATTACTTATTGAAGACTGACAGACTGTTGTCCCGTTCCTGCCATTCTCCCAGTTTCTTGACCTCAAGGTCCGGTAACATTCACCCACTTGCTATTAATACTTTAATACTGTGGTGCCAGACTGCTCTAATGTATATACTTAACATTATTTTAGCTCTTAATGTTCTTCAAAGCCTTCCCTGTAATTATAGGATGTGAGGTGCCAATGGTTAAACCTTACATTTTAGCCAAATGCACTACTTGTAATTCCTTGAATTTATTACCATGTTGTTTAATATTGCCATGTCTCTGCTAATGGCTTCTCTACCACAACTGCCATGGAATCACTAGAATATGTTTGTTTTCCAAGACTAAATTTAACTCAAAAAAACTGAGGAAAAATAAGCATTCTTTACATATTGTTGATGTAAGTCTAAACTGTAACAACCTTCCAGAAATTTGCGAATGTTTATCAAAGCCTTAAAACTTTTCCTACTCGTTGATCCAATAATTCATTCAATATTCTTCCGTTCAACAATAATTGTTGAGTGTTTACTATGAGCCAGGCAGTTTTCCAAATGTTAGGGATATATCTTTCTAAACGTCAGGGAGTATTAAAACAAGGGCTTCCCTGATAGCTCAGCTGGGAAAGAATTCGCCTGTAATGAAGGAGACCTGGATTTGATTCCTGGGTTGGGAAGAGCCGCTGGAGAAGAGACAGGCTATACTCACTCCAGTATTCTTGGGCTTCTCTTGTGGCTTAGCTGGTAAAGAACCTGCCTGCAATGTGGGAGACCTGGGTTTGATCCCAGGGTTGGGAAGATCCCTTGGGAGAAGGGAGAGGCTACCCACTCCAGTATTTTGGCCTGGAGAATTCCATGGACTGAATAGTAGGAGAAACAGACAATAAATAAAACATACAAACATTCTCAAATATTAATGATGACTTCTCTAAGTGGAGATTTACAGGCCACTTATTTTCTGCTTTTTGAATGGGTATTTACTAATGGGTAATTAGAAAAGTAAACATTCCTTCATTTATAATCCACTGTATTTTGTGCCTATTTATCTTCTAAAGCACCTGGGTTTATCTGTGATGATAAAAAAACTTCTAAAGAAAAAGAACTCGTAGTTTTTCTATGGACTAATTTTCTTTCAACGAACCTGTAGTGTTCAACACTGTCTGGTATTTGTATTTGAACTCAGAAAGCATCAATATTTACTGAAAGATACTTATCAGGCACTGTGTGACTACTGGCCTTCACAGTGACTAAGACAGAGACAATCTCTGCCGCATGGAGCTTATATTTTAATGAGGAAACAGATTTTTAAAATTACCATGTACTAAATGCTACGAACGGAGAAGGCGATGGCACCCCACTCCAGTACTCTTGCCTGGAAAATCCCATGGATGGAGGAGCCTGGTAGGCTGCAGTCCATGGGGTTGACTGAGCGACTTCACTTTCACTTTTCACTTTCATGCACTGGAGAAGGAAATGGCAACCCACTCCAATGTTCTTGCCTGGAGAATCCCAGGGACAGGGGAGCCTGGTGGGGTGCCATCTATGGGGTCGCACAGTCAGACACGACTGAAGCGACTTAGCAGCAGGAGCAGCAAATGCTACGAAGTAAACTAGGAAGTAGTGATACAGAGAAAAACAGAGAAATATAGGAGAGGGTTTATGAAGGTAGTAGAGTGCCATAGAGTCATGTCAATAAATCAGACTTTCAATCCCATTTTTACTATTTACTAAATGTTTAACTACATGTCAGTCACTTAAGGCTGTTTGCTTATAAATGAAATGGATTCAGTAAAATCTATCTCAAAATATTCTTGTAAAAATTGAGTTTGTGAAAATATCTTTGTCAATGTATGCTGTTGTTCAGTTGCTAAGTCATGTCCAACTCCTTGCGACCCCATGGACTGCAGCATGCCAGGCTTCCGTCCTTCACTATATCCTGGAGTTTGGTCAAACTCACGTCCATTGAGTCAGTGATGCCATCCATCTCATCCTCTGTCACTCTCTTCTCCTCCTGCCCTCAGTCTTTCCCAGTATCAGGGTCGTTTCCAGTAAGCTGTCTTTTCGCATTAGGTGGTTGAAGTACTGGAGCTTTCACTTCCGTCCTGCCAGAGAACATTCAGGGTTGATTTCCTTTAGGATTGACTGGTTTCATAACCTTGCTGTCCAAGGGACTCTCAAGAGTCTTCTCCAGCACCACAATTCAAAAGTATCAGTTCTTTGGCACTCAGATTTCTTTGTGGTCCAACTCTCACATTTGTACCAATGACTACTGGAAAAATCACAGCTTTGACCAAACGGACCTCTGTCAGCAAAGTGATATCTCTGCTCTTTAATATGCTGTCTAGGTTTGCCATGGCTTTTCTTCCAAGGAGCAAGCATCTTTTAATTTTGTGGGTGTAGTCTCCATCTGCAGTGATTTTAGAACCCGAGAAAATAAAATTTGACACTGTTTCCACTTTTCACCCATCAATTTGCCAATATATCAACATCTATATAAACACACACACACACACACACATATATGTATTGGTGTACAATGGTCTCTTACAGGTAAAACGTATTCCCTGATAGTTAGCTGAATAAACAAAGTGCTCAATAAATGAGCAACAGGTCGGGAGAACTATCACACTGGAGAGGGAGGGTCTGGGGAAAATCTTACAGAAGAGACATTTGAAACAGGCACTGAAGGATAAGCGTTTTTACCAACCTGAGGGACAAAGCAAAAAAACAGGAGGATGCTGCCTTTACTACTCTAGAGCTAATTAATATACAGAAGACATACAGTCTTACATTTTTGGCTCTGATTCTTCTTTTTTCACATTTACCTCAATCTCATGTCTATGTTATCTTCCCCACAGGAAAACATATACCCTCAGTGATGCCATTTGAATCTGTTCATGGGGTTCTCATAGCAAGAATACTGGAGTGGTTTGTCATTTCCTCCTCCAGTGGACCATGTTTCGTCAGAACTCTCCACTATGTCCCATTTGTCTTGGGTGGCCCTTCATGGCACGGTTCATAGCTTTATTGAGTTATGCAAGCCCTTTCGCCATGACAAGGCTGTGATCCATGAAAGCTACGGTTTTTCCAGTAGTCATGGGCAGATGTGATAGTTGGACCAAAAGAAAGCAGAGCACCAAAGAACTGATGCTTTCCAAACGTGCTGCTGGAGAAGACTCTTGAGAGTCCCTTGGACAGCAAGATCAAATCAGTCAATCCTAAAGGACATCAACCCTGAATATTCACTGGAAAGACTGATGCTGAAGCTGCAACACTTTGGCCACCTGATGCGAGGAGCCGACTCACCGGAAAATACCCTGATGCTGGGAAAGACTGAGCGCAAAAGGAGAAGAGGGTAGCAAAGGATGAGATGGTTAGATACCACCAATGAATCAATGGACATGAATCTAAGCAAACACCAGGATATAGTGAAGGACAGGGAAGCCTGGCATGCTGCAGTCCATGGGGTTGCAAAGAGTCAGAAATGATTTATTTACTGAACAACAGCAGTGGTGTCATCCTCCTTCCATTCAGGTTCAAAATTTTAAGTCTGTGCTCTTTGAGTACATCATGAACAGTCATTTTCTTTCTCCACCAGCCCTATTCCCATCAACCAACTGTAGGCTCTTGTTACAAAGTAGTGTTTTGCAAACTCCTTGTTGTGAGCCACTTGTGGATGGGGAAATATAGTAGGTCAAAATTTTCTTTTTTTAAAAAAGAAAGAAATTAGAATAGAAAAGACTGCATCAAGTATAGTGAGGGTAAGGACTTATTTCAATTTAATCTGTGTGTTAAGTCATGATGGAAAACATATTTTTCTGTGTAGCAGTCAAAAAATGCTTGAAAATATGATGCAAAACAATTTTTTTTTTCCTGGTAGGGTGGGTCAAACATAGATTTGAAAATCTGGGACTTCCCTGGTGGTACAGTGGATAGGAATCCACCTGCTAATGCAGGGAACATGGATTTGATTCCTGGTCTGGGACTATTCCACACATCATGAAGTAACTAAGTCCATTAACTACAACTACTGAGTTTGTGTGGTGCAACTACTGAGCCCACACAACTACAGCCCACACTCCACAACAAGGAAACACTTCAGTGAGAAGCCTGGGCACTGCAACTAGAGAAAGCAAGGTGCAGCAACAAAGTCCCAGCGCAACCAAAAATAAAAAAATAAAAGAAAATCTGATGGAAGTTAAGGCTTCCCTCACAAGAAAACAGGTTCACATTCGTTCACTCTACAACTGATGATATATGCTATGCTGAATTTCAAGGAGTTCGTAAACTCTCCTATGGCCAGCCCAAGGTTTTCAGGTTAAGAATCCTTCGAGAATAACTTCAGCTACTGGCAGAAATAACTTTCCTGGATGAATATTTAATATATTCAACTTTGTGTCTATGAAAAACCCCTAGAAGGCAAGAATCATCAGCTCTTCTGACCAACAGCAAAATCTCGGGATGCTTACAAAACTGAAACACATCCTTATCCTCCTGTTTCCTAAGTATCAGTGCCTCTTTAATGGTCAAAGAATAAAGTTTCAGTCCTTCTCCTGGTATTTTTTCAGTATTTACTAAGTCCTTATAAACACGCCTGCCACTGCAGACACAAAGGAGCATTCCTTTATAGTTTGACTTCCCCATCTTCCTATTTCTTCTCCTACCAGTCCCAGAGGGGATTCCTTCAGGACAAACTGGAATGTTCTTTATTGCCCAATATACAACTCCAAGCTCCTCCTCCCTCATTTAAATTCTCCCACCTTTAAAACTCAGTTGTGAAACTTCTATTTACTTAGAAAATTTTATGCAAGGGTGCATTTTTCTAGAGACAGTCTATGGCTTTGATAAAAGATTTAAAAAGGTTGCAGAGGGTTCTATGACTCAAAAAAGGTACATGATTATATAAACTATTAATCCTTTCTTATATACGATTTCTTTCTTCTCTCCAACAATAGTAGGAATTATATTGTGTAGCACACACAAAGAGTACATATTTTGGGAATGTTTTCTGCCTTTGATTTCCTTTAAAAAAAGCTGAAATGCTCCTACAAAGAATGATGAAATTACATTTTCTGCGATCCATTTTAAAAATAAACAGAAATAGCTTCTTTATTGTACATCTACCCAACTGACATACAATTAAAATCTAAAACCAACCACACAGCAGGCACTGTTCTAAAACCCTCGAAGTCGCCTTAATTTCAAGCCTTTTTGTTTTTCCTTTCCAGCAATTATTTTTTAACAATTGCCCTATATAGCGAAGGTTACAAAACAACCTGGCAAAATTTGCCATTCATAAAACGGTGTCTGCAAGAGCTGGAAGCAAACTTTCTTAACAAAAGAGATGCAGGAAGCTTGGACGTGCACTGCAGTGAGGACATTCGGCCGTTGCCTTTTCTTTCTCTAAAGATAGAGATCCAAAGGCAGCGGCCGCTCCCGCGCCATCGGTTGTAAAGTAGAGAGCGTCATTCCGTCGGTCCAGTAAAAACACAGGAACAAGTCAGAGGCTCGTCGTGAAAGGGATCCGGGCCTCGGCTCGCCGCCAGGCCAGCCTCTCGCACGTTCCGCAGGGGCTAGAGCCCACTCCGACCCCGGGCCCGGCGGCAGAGCGCGGCTGCCGGAGGCTGGGGAAGCGGCGCCAAGACGGAAGCTTTCCCTGTAGGTGAAAGGTCAGAGGTGCCGCGGGAGAAGCTGCCGTGCGCGCAGAGCCGCTCGCCGACTCCCTCTCGAGCCCACCGACAAAGCCCCGCTCCGGCCTCTGGACAGCGCTCCCGGCTCCGACTCCCGCCTCGGCCTTTCTCGGAGCCCCGCGCACTCGGCCCCGCTGCTCCGGCCGCTCTCCCAGCCCGCCCCGAGTAGCGCGCCCCGGATGCCGAAGTGCGGGTTCTGCCGGCCGAAGCCTCAGGCTGCTGAGGGGACTGGGGGCGCGCCCGTTGGCAGTTGGGAGGAAGGGACCTTCCCAGGGCCCCCCGCCTTCCTCCCGGGCGCCGCTGCGGCCGCTTTTCTCCTCACCCGTCCCTTCTTACCGGAGCTGCTCTGCCGAGCGGCGTCCTACGCTGGGCGTAAACCGGACAGTCCTGTGCGGCGGCTGCTGGGACGGGATGGGGTAGGGGGGCCTACAGGCAAACAGACTGGAAAAAGCAGAAACGGGGAGGGTTAAAAAAAAAAGTGGAGACGGAGGCTTCTGGGTTTGTGTATTTGGGGGCGGGGGGGGGGGGTCAGAGTTCCTGACCCCCTCCCTCAGCGGCTTGGTGCGCGCTCCCGTCCGCGCCTGCGCACCAGTGGAGTGGAGAGGCGGCGAGAGGCGGTCGTGACGTTCCCCGGGTAGAGGGTTGAGAGAACCCAGTCTCTGGAAGTCGACTGCCCCCTATCGCGTAGGAGGGAGACTGCTCCGGCATAGCTGCGCTTCCCTTATCTGGGACTTGGAGAAGACACGTGCGCTTAGCATCCTGTTTGCAAAAGGCGGTCCTTAAAGGAAATTTTGAGACTGTTCAGATTGGAGCCGAGATAGATGACCTAATCAGTTTTAGACAGTTCGGTCTCTAATTTGTGGGAAACTGGGCTTTGTCACAGGCTCTTGCCTTAGACTAAACGGTTTATTAGAACAGTTAACAAAACTGGATAGATCCCAATAAAATATTTCAAATTCCCTTAAATAAGCTGGAGTATAGCCCTGTTGAGTAAGGCTAAGTTTTACTTATCAACTTTTGTGAGTAAATAGCATAATAGCTAAATGGAGCCAGAGTAGAATCACTTAGAATGAAAACTTTCAGAAGACTGGCTTTAGTCTGTTTTGTTCACTGGTGTATTCCCAAGCTTATGGGACAGTGCCTAATGGTAAATACAGATTTGTGAGAGAAGGTGTTGACAGAACATCACATTCTGATAGTGGCCCCTGAAGCACCAAGGTGTGGTAGCAAGAGCCGCCATGTTTGCAGAGTGCTGTGTGGTTAGGTCTTGCAGGGGTCCTCAAAATGTCTTATTTATTTTTTAATGTCTTAGTTTTGATTCGCCCTAGAAAAGCAGTCACGCATTCAGGCCAGAAACCCAAGTCAGGAAAAACAAGGTGCACTGATAAGGAGAACATCTCCTCTATCATTTCCCCCGGAACTAGGCATCTGGGCAACAAAAGGGGCATGCAACAACCCCTAACAAGTGAAAACACTCTTTATGTCTCATTCTCTAAAAGTCACCCTCTTCCTTTTATTATCATTTGTTGTGTAATTAGTGGTTTTAAAGCACCCCTCCTCCATCCATCCTTGAAGTCGAGTCCTAAAGGAAATCAACCCTGAAATGTTCATTGGAGGGACTGATGCTGAAGCTGAAGCTGCAGTTCTTTTGACCACTTGATGTGAACAGCCGATTCTTTGGAACAGACCCTGATGCTGGGAAAAACTAAAGGTAAAAGGAGAAAGGCCAGCAGAGGATGAGATGGTTGGATGGCATTATCGACTCAATGGACATGAATTTGAGCAAACTCAGGGAGATAGTGAAGGACGGGAGCCCAGCGTGCTGTAGTCCGTCCAGTCCCAGAGAGTTGGACACGATTTAGCAACTGAACAACAGCTACTCCATCCACCCAAATTGGGATCCACTCCTTACGTCTGTCCCAAAGATGAAAGCTAAGAAAGTATATTACCTGTAGGTCCAACGGAAAAAGGCAATCTGAGACCTTTTCTCTATTCTCAGTGCCTAATATGCATACCCACAGTGATGCCTGGGGTCATCCCCTTTATAGCCAATTAACTTGCTTAGGTCACAGTAGCATTTTGATGTAGAAACCATCCAAATGGGGAATATGTTTTGCTGGTGAAAAAGAGCTTCCCCTAATTATGATTCAGGAAAACAGATTAATGTGGTTCATCTCTAATTGCATGACTATAAAAAATGATTTAAAAGACATCATCACACTGAAAGTAGATTTAGTAAATTTATTTTGTATAAATATAATACATAACATTATTTACACTGTTAATATTTTATTTATAAAGGATCTATATCTCTATATGGACAATAAGATACAAACATCATTTTTAAAGTAAGTGTTTCTATAAATTTATGTCCTTTGAAAAAATAGTATTTCAAGATTGGTTCTTAACATGCTATGATGAACTCATATAAAAGAAAGTTGCCACCATTCGTCCTAACCACCCCCTCAAAAACGGGGGAATTTGATAATGAGACTTTTTTAACATTTATCTTAACAAAAAAATCCAACTAGAAAATTTCCATTAGAAAATAGCATTAGAAATGGCATAGGCTCCAGAATATTTGTGTTTTAGAGGCATTCAAAAAAGAGTAAGAGATCATTTGAATTAATTTAATTCACAACAGTGTCCAGTGAATGCAAGGCACTCTGCCAGGTGCTGAGGAGGAATCGCAAAGGAAGAAGATACAGTTGCTCTTCTCAAGGCTAGAATGTGATAAGCACCATAAGAAAGGCTGTTTAGGAGCCAAAGGCTACAGGAGCATAGAGGAAGGAGAGACTAGATCTAATCTGCAGGAATGGGGAGAGGCTAGGATCAACTGTTATAGAGAAGTCTTAGGTAAATAGGCAGAAAAATAGGGTCGGGGGAGGATGAGAAAAGACAAAACGGTGTGAACAGAGGAAGGTAAGGTTGGGGTGAGCTGCCACATACCTGAGCAAAAGTATTCACGGCAAACCACTCGGAAGCCAGTGAAGGTTGTGAAGAGCAGGAATGAAACTAGATTGGAACTATGCTTAACAAGGTGGGTCTGGCAGTGTTTAAATGGGACCGTGCAAAGGCACTGGAATTAGAAGAAAAGTTATGCCCATCACTAGGAAGAGGTAACAAGGACTTGAGCTAGGGTGGATGCGATAATAGGACAAAGAAGATGGAAAGGACACGAGGGCAATTGTAGAGGGTCTTGTTGAGACCTGGAGGCAGATTCTGGAGCCAAGAATGGTGTTTCTCCATTGTAGAAGAAAATATACAGATCTGAATGAAAGGAAATTGAGTTTTAGACATTTAAAGCTTAAAATGCTTAAGATGTAGATGTCCAACAGGTACTTGCTAATATGGCCTTGCAGGATGGTGGGAAGAGCAGGTCTAAGATCTGAGTTATAATATGGGCCATCTGGGACTTTTGAGTTCGAAATGATAAGAATCCTGTCCTTACTTTCTTCAACAAATATTTTCTCTTGAAAGATGCAAGGTATTTTGTGAGAAACTGATGTACCAGGAATAAAACAGTATGTTTTCAAGGACTGTGCGGTATACTAAGGGAAATAGGATTTACCTCTCTGGAAGCCCCTGTGATGACATCTGACTACAACAGATCTCAAATTTAAAAAACCAAGTACAATAAAAGCACACTCGAAGACATAAATCAAGATATGCTGTGATGACATTTACATTTTAACTGAATTACTAAATAGTAGGCTTTCCCTATTTCTAGATATATTCTACCATCCAAATATAAAATACACCTTTGGCCAACAAAACTATACTTAAAAAAAAAAAAAGTTATCCTCACTTGGTTGGTTCATTACAGCTTTATATTAAAGTTTGCTCTGATGATCTCATTTTAAGAAATGCTACTACACTATCAATCAAGCTTTTAGTTATTAAAAGGGAGATGTATCTTGGGAAAAGACAATAGCAGGATACTGGGTACATTAGGGAAAAAGGGGAAAGAGGTTGGGAAGAGGTTCAGAAATACCAAAGATAAACTTTCTCATTTTCTTAGACTCTGGTGGGTCCTCTATGCTTAAAGCTGCCACAGATAAGGGAGCAGCACTGCCTAGAGACACATACTAAGGCCGGCCTTCCCTAGTTTGACCTGGCATCTCTTGTCTAGGTTTCTTAAGCATCCTTTTGGACTTAACTTTATAACTACTCTTCTTTCTCCTATGAATAAAAGGAGACACTTGAAAAGGATCTGATGGAAGCACATGTATCGTAGGAAATACACTAAGCACTATTGGGATCTAAGTACTGTTTATGTTCTCTTCTCATTTATAGAGTGCATGCAACATCTTTTTTTTTCTTTTCTAAAATGTTAGCTTCAAGAGCGGTTTTAAAAGTATCGACAGCTTTATAACAAAATATATATAATCAGGCTTCTCATTTGACATTGAATGAGCAAGGTTAAATAATTGATCAGCTTCAGTGAAGTTATGAAGGACTGATAAAGGAGAAAGGGAATGTAATACTATTCCACATTTAAAACATCGGGGTGGGGGGGAGGCTGGTAATCCGAGAGCTTCCTCAAAAGGCACCATATTTTATATTTTTCAAAGCCCTCCATGGGGCTAAGCCAACACTAGCATAATCATACATGCGCTTCACATGTAATAGAACTATTAGAAATCTGTGCACTGTTTCTTAAATATTTAACTAATTCTTGATTCAGCCAACTCTTAGAAAGACAGAATAGCCACTGGCTGATAATTTTCAGATTCTAATTAGACCAAACCTTGCAGTCAGAAGGTTGAAAGCTCAAGAGGAGGAGAGAGGAACCCCAGTAACCTATTTTACAAAATGCTGATCCTGTGAAACCAAGAGAAACACTTCATAAGGCATGACCTTGGTCTCTAAAAAGGACACACTAAAAACTGCAAGGATTTTAACATGGAAGCCTTATTTATGCTATCTTGGTTAAAGTTAATGAGATGCAAAGAAATGTTAGTTTACCTACAGCTAACAGAAGGACTTGGAAGTTAACATGGAAGGATTGTATGTGAGGTTGCAAGAGGGTTTAAAATGATTCCACAGCAAGCAATAGCCAGAAAATGACAGCAGTCAGACTCGAGATGTAGAGACCCTGGTGCTGCAACAAACACTCAAAGGGCTTCAGAAGGCACTCGGTAACTCTCTTGGCAATCACAGAGATAATACGAATTAGGAAATTCTTTACATAACAGCAGAAGGGAAATTTCTTGTGCCTTTTATTCAAAATTTCTTGCCTTTGAAGATACTTTATATTTCATTTAAGCTCAGTCAATAAATTTATCTTATAAACATCAGGAATGACTTTAATCATAGTATTAATTTAATTTTACTTCTGCTCATCAATTTTATGTATAAAGCAGTTCATATGTTAAACAATATGTGAGCCAAAATAGGAATATAAGTCCTTCCTAATGAGGTATGCTGACAACTGTTTAAAGGAAAATATAAAAAAATATACTTTAATTACCAGAAAGGACATAACACAAAGTGGTATTTAAAAATCTTTTAAAAATGATTACTATACAATTTCTAATACTGGCTTAGAATATGTGCTTTTTGATATGGTAATTCCAGTTCATTTAAAAAATCACAATATTATAGAAAATGTAACATTCTTTTTATATACAAATACCTCTCTACTACCTTGGGCTCAGAACACTTAGAAGAGCAAGGGACATTATGTAATATAATACTCGCCCTATTTTGCTTTTTAAAGAAATAATACATTTATGTTTGTGTTGAAATGGTAGTTTTTTTCTTTTTTAAAGATTAGACTTAATGTAAAGGCCATAGAGTTCATTATTTGTGTTACCCTGAAAATGGAAATATTCTTTTTCCTACTCACAATTGAGTTAAATGAAAATTCAGATTCTATCCCTTTGCTGTAATTCCTTGATGATATAACATTATCTCATAGCACAAGAGGTACATAACAGTAGAAATACTTTAGACAATTCACTGGAATTTTGTTTCAGTTACTGAGGTAGAAATTGGCCATGTGTTTTTCCATTAAAAGATACAAAAATTCATCTAAATGTATGGATTCAAAGACATACATTTTTCTCATCAGCTGTTTAATCATAATTTCCAATCCAAAGACTGTATAGAAATTCACTCCTTGATGTGTTTTTTATTTACCATGACTTACACTGGTGATAATGTTACAAAGAAACATTGTAAAACACACTGAGAAAACAGGATGGACTGTGTCACAAACAGTTAATACAGTATTAAGATAAGTTTTCTGGTTTCTAAAGAAAGGTATTTCAGAATACAGTGTGAATCTCACAAATAACTCTGACCGTTAAGCAAACAATAAAATTTTAATAAATAACATACATGAAAAACAAACATTTTTTAAAAATTACCTTATACCTAATAAAATAATTTCTCTGATGAAGATTTTAGTTGGATTCATGTTGACATTGTTCAGTTATATAAAATGTTTCTACTGCACTTATTCTGATGAAATTCCACCGTTTGGGAATCACACGAGATGAAACCAACACAACTACAATATTGTGCCTTCTTGAAATGCTTCTATCCACCTGTAAGAGAAATTTGTTAGACTTGTAAAATGCAGTCATCCAACATATGGTAAGACAATACTATAGACCACAGCTATTCTCTTGGATCCAATTACCCTAACAGTATATTTAAGATCTTTTCTATAGCAAACGAGAATTCTGTATGTATGAAACTACCCTTTTATCTGGTAACTTGGACTAAAATTTGGCCTGAAGAGTGCATCTCTTATTTTTTTTTAATGGTCAATTTAAAATGCAAATGGCATATAAGTTATACCATAATAAATAAAAGATTTTCCAAATGTCAAAAGTTTTCTTTAAAATTAACACATTTTAATATTCTGTAATATGAAAATATAGCAGCCCATGTGATATTAATAAACTCAAAGAGAAATTTACAAATTAGCCTGTATTAATTCTAAATAACAACTAAGCTGATTCTTTTCATCCAACTACATTCAACTCTCTTGAAAGGATTTCTATCTTGTCAACTATATAAGGAAAAGATACATATTCAAAAGTTCAACAGCTGATCATGAACACAAATAAAAATGATGAGAAATATAATGTCAAACAGAAATATAGGCAATTATTATTTTATCCAAATAACTATTTTTTAAAGAAAAAATAGCCATGTCATAATTTTAAATTATTCTTCAGTACCCAGAAGTAATCATTTGGATAAACAGCTATATATGGTTGGAAACCCTAATACAGACTGAAAAAAAAGGCTTATAGAGTATTTGTAATATAGTATCTGATTATTATTGAGGGGGAACATGTTTAATTCTGATACATTAGTTGTAACTACCTTAATAAAAGATGAGCCTTACTTAAAGCATTCTTTTAGATTTGCGTGTACTTTGAGAGCCTAGTGAGAAAACATGAGCACCACTTGGTGAAAATAATGGATATTTTTATTCTGAGGCCGAAATAAAAATCTAGTGAAAGGGAGGTGAACTGAATTGTTTTGTTCACAGAGGACTTCAGTTTCACAGAGATACTTTTCTCTATGTCAAGCAATCTCATGACATCTAAATAAATATTCTTTTTGGAATTTTGAAGAGACTATTTCAACCACTTCCATCTAAAATGATATATATTTCCTTCTACTCAGTCACTGGAAATAGTGTAAGAGACTCTTAATGTGTTTGACCTTCTCCCCAAAGATGTTAAGTTAGCAAGCAGCTGTTTAAGCTCCTGCCGTTCCATGGCAGGATTGACTCACTGGATTGCCAAAATCCCAGAATGTTTCAAAATAAAATTCTTCACCTCATTGAAGGAGAGGTCAAATACCCCCGCTTCCCTTCCTTGCAGCAAAGCAACTTCATGCTGCTTCCTCAGAGGTCATGTGTACACAAAATATTTTGGACAGAACTACCTATTTTCTTTTCCTCTCTGCTTCCTGAAAATATTCCAGATACTCTTGCCTATCTTTAAAACAATTCTAAAGAGTTTGAATAACATGTTAAATCTTTCTAAATGGGATCTCTGATTTATATTCTTCATTGATCCCATGCATGGAAGTAGGTTATTTTTAAAATCAATCATTTAAAGTAACAATTTAAAATTTCATGTATGAAAAAAAGGCTAAATTACTTACTTCTGAGCTGAGTGAGCATCATCTGCTTTGAATACATAAAATAGCATGTTTTTGTGCAGTAACTGAAACACTCTAGACTCTGAATTCTCATCTTTGACTTGAGCGACTGTGAAGCCTAGTAAAGGCTGACTCTCCAAAGCTGCCACATCCTAAATTTACAAAGACACAAAGGAAGACGGACTTTCAAAATGATACAAAATTCAGACCTGCAACTTTTTCTCTGAAAAGCTCTAATTTAATTTCAAACAAACACACATACATAAAACAATGGTAATTCTAGCAATGAATTCACTTTTCATTTATTCAGTAATACTTATTGGGCCACCCCCTCCCTACCCATCAGACAGACGCTGCAGTAGACAGTTTCCAATATGTTCATATTCACTGATTTCACATTATTTCCCTACAACCATGGGAAGTGAGTAAGTACATTACTTTCATTTTATTAATGCAAAAAACACAGCTCAGAAAGGTGACATACCCTAGTCTTACCAAACTTCTGCCTTTAGTGAAGTAGTCAGTAGTTACATGATATCCCCCAAACTTAACATTTTAACACTATGGAAAATTCCTAACATCTCTGAGTATCTTTAGGTACAAAACAAGGACACTGTTCATGTCAAAAACAACAGTAATATCTCCCCCTCTCAAAGCAAAGCAAAAGCATAGACAAACAGATTAGGCAAACACTAATTATTTCTAGGTGGCACTATAAAATAAGACTCCAAATTATTCATGTTTACATTTCAGATCTTACCTCACTTGCAGCATATGTATATAATACTTTATTTTTTATGACAAACCACAAGTGTTTCCAAGGTTTTTTATTGCCCTTTGATCTGTACAAGTAGCCACTCATAGAAGAATCTTCTGTGTTTGCTGATACCTAAATAAGCAAACCCCATACACAGTTTAATAGGTTTTAGACAAAATCAAAATTTTAAAAGACAAAATTGTTTTTGATCATTGGTGCTGAAAGCAATAACCATAATAATATCGTGCTTAAGAATGAAACTGTTTATATTCAAAATCTGCTGCTGTACAGACTGAATATTGCCATTACCATGAGCATAAAATCCTTCCTTTTAGAAGCAATTCCAGAATTTTACCTGGTTTACCTGTGCTTGCATGTATAGGTTTCTTAGTGGGTTCCACTAGGTTTTCTGGGTTGCCAGGAGACGAATAACTTCAAATGACAAAAATGCCTTTTTAAAGCCGTGTTTTGGGGACAGTATATGTTGTTTATTGCTCTCATTTAGGGGTATTAGGGAAAATTCTTAAACGTTCAACTTTGTTTCTAAGATAACTCTGGATTTCTACAAACTATATCAACAGATAAGTAAACAGGAAATTCTATTTTTGGGGGGAGGGGGTCATGCAGCTTATAGGAATCTGACAGGGATCAAACCCCTGCTCCCTGCATTGGGAGCTCAGAGTCTTAACCAGTGGACTCCCACAAAAGTCCCAAGTGGAAAATTTATATCTAATGTTAAATTAGAATGTCTATTAAGTGCAAGTAAATCTGTATACAGAAATAACATCTTATATAAGACTACCAAGTAATTAAAAAAAAGGAAAACTACAACATTTACATTCAAAGGAAGTTTCTCTTAAAATGCAGTTACACTGTGATACTACTGATACTAAGTACTTAGGTTAACTGTTGCTATCATTGCCCGAAATATTTTGTACATTCCTCTTTTGGAATATTTTACAATTAATTTAATAGCCATATAAGACTAATCACAATACTGAATAATCATACATAGTCCTCTATTATCTTTTTAAAAGAAAAATTAGTGTTAAACCAGTTTAATCACCTAATTCACAAAATTTTCATTCTAATGATTCATTTCAAAAATAAGTGAAATTATCGATTCAAGAGACACAGTCTGCCATTACTGAGCGTACTGAAGTTTTGAATGTATGTAATTCTAAAAGATTAATTTCTAAAAATGTACTGAACATGAATGGAGTAAGAAAAAATTTTCCAATTCCTTAAAAAGTTAAACATAGGATTATTATATGATCAAGCAATTTCACTCCTAGGTATATAACCAAGACAAATGGAAGCATAAGTGCACATGGAAATCTGTATACCAATGTTTACAGCAGTGTTATTCACAATAGCCCAAAGGTGGAACAACCCAAGTGTCCCTCAAGAGATAAATGGTGAAGTTGTGGTATATATCTAAAAAGGAGTACTGTTCAGACACAAAAAAGAAAGTGCTGATACATGCTATAACTTGGCTGAATCTCAAAAACACTGTGCTAAGTGAAAGAAGCCAAACATTCAGGATCATATATTGCATGACTCCTTTTACGTGACAGATCCAGAAGAGACACGAGCAGATTCACGGTTGCCAGGAGGTGGGGGTTGGGGGTGCGGGTGGGGGTGGGGAATGATTATTTAACACACACAGGGTGTTCTTATGAGGTGATGAAAAAGTTTTGAAACTGGAGCAATTCAGCAGCTACACATCACTGTGAATACACCAAATACCACTGAATTGTATATCTTTAAACAGTTAATTATATGTTATATGAACTTCACCCCTGTTTAAAACAAAAGACAAAAAAATCACAGGTTTCCAAGGAGACTACTTTGGCTTGTATAGAATGTAATTAGAAAAATGAATTTCCCCTGTGTGGCCACAGAGGCGCAGAGCAATGGTTTTCAAACTTTGGTAGACATACACTTGAATCACTGAGAATGCTGGTTCAAGTTTTGGATTCCACACAGCTTGGGCCTGGGAATCTGCATTCCTAGTGAGTTCCGTGGTGGTGCTGCCGCCTCTCTGGAGGACACTGAGAACCAGCGGAGTCAGGGGAGAAAGCAGAGGTTTGAAAGTGGAAGGCCCGTTTGTGTGCTTGGGTAGAAAGATGTACAAAAGAGGACTGGAATTAGGTTGAGTCTAGTCTATAGGCCATAAAGAGTTTTTGTAGCCAAAAACTCTGCGGAGTTCTGACTAAAGAGAGGAGCACGTGTCAGAATTATAAACAGTGACATCAACATGGAGAAGTGAAACATTACAAAGAACTGAAAATTATTTCAGTTGGTTAAAAACTTCAAAGTTTTTGAATGTAGACTTAGATTCAGGAACTGCGTGATAGAAGAAAAAGAGTTAAGAGGTATTCACCTAGCCGGCTTATCCAGTTCCACATGAAACTTGGCAAATGGAACTATAAATCCTATTCTTACTATTTCATGAGACTGGCTATAAATCACTTCCTAGTATTTCAACAGCCATGATGAAATATGCTCAACTTTACATGAGGAACATGATCTTGGTCAAATTTTTAGAGTTCCTTTCTTCCGCTTTTCATGATGAAACACCTCGACAGCAAACAAGCAAGAGAACAAAATTTAAAACACTACTTTCCTGGGCACAAAACCAATTAATAAACTAACCAAAATAGGAGTGACTAGAAAGGCAGGACTATTTGATCTCTTGACATCGGCTGATTTAACACTTGACTTTGAGGAACTGGGGCAGGATATCAGAGATGCATATGGATTTACTCCAGGGGCAGGTCAAGCTTTGTAGGTTATTAAAACTTAAAATTTTTTCTGTTAAGTTGAAGGAAGAACAACCAACTATCAGTGAACAACCTACTATATCAGTTTTATATAACCTACTAATGCTGAAAAAAAATAAGCCGTGTAGATGAGTAAATGCTAACAAAATACCCCCAACAGTTTATAGACTTCTTCCCTCTGATAAGGGGTCTCCTCAAAGTAATTTTAAAAATTAACATGAGTCCAAGTTATCTTTACTTTCTATCACTGCTATAAAATGCTTTCCAAGCCTTTCAACAGTCATTTTCTAAATGACTCAGGTCATAAGGGAGATAAGGGAGGCCTAAGCCATATCCATCTTCAGTATTAAAATGCATGTCTTAACAGTGGTAGGAAATGGCATCTTCCTTTATGAAAGAAAAACTAAAGTACTATCTGGGTATGAATAATTCAGCCTCTATCAAGTTGCAAGTTTAATGGAAACACTTACTTCTTTAAGAGCAGCTGGGATTTTTTTCTGTTTCCTCCCTGATGGAATACTATGTAAGACTGATGATAAGGCGCTGGAAGGAGATTTGTGATTTCCAGGGGATCCAAACTTAGGAGAGTGCTGGTGATCTAAAACAAACCAGATACACTTATGGAACCAACAGTAAACAATCTGCAACTCAATTTAATTCAAGTCAATAAACACTGTTGTGCAAAATATCCATGGAAGGCTACTTAAGAGACTTGTGTCACTGAGGCCCCTGGGAAAGGAAGCCAAATGGGTGGAAGTTGAGTGGGAGGAAGACGTTCCACTGTCTATTTTTTACTTTTTTCAACTGCAAACCATATGAAAGAATTGCCCCTTTATGCCTTTAGAATTCTTAAACATGTTCATGTACTACAAACTTAAAAAACTAAATTGAAAAAACTTCTCTCCTGGCTTAAAGAAGAAAAAAAAACTAACAACATCATTTAGTATCTAATATATGACCAAATAACATTACATAAAATTTTCGAAAAGAGACTATAAGGCAAGAGGAGGCAGTAATTAATTTTGACTGCAGACGTTCAAGGAAAGCTGGAAAAAGAACAAGTTTTAAGCTGGCATCAAGGTATAAGTAGGAGTCTAGCAAGCAAAAAAGAGGAGGAAGAACACTTCATGAAGAAAAGTCAGCATAAGCAAAAGCAGAGATATGAAATTAGATCATCTATTTGGAGGTGAAGGTGGAAAAAAGAGGACTGGTTCTAAGGACTGTCTTTTAGGCAGTGGGAAATTAAAAGCCTTCTGGGCTGGTAAGTAGACTCAATTTAGAAAACTAAATGTGACAGTAGGAAAGGGGAAGGATTTGCAAGAGAAAAACCTGTTAGGAAAGTAGGACAGTAGTCAGATGAAAGATAATGAAGGCTTTGTTAGGGTGGAGATGCAGAAGTCAAGAGCAGGACAGATTTTTCGAAGATAAATTTGACAAGATTTATTGATCAAATGGGTGACAAAGGAGTATTCAAATGGATTTTGAATGTTTGAGCCTATATTAGATACTCAGAGAACAGACGGAGGAACATAAGGCTGGCAGAAGATCAGGTGAATGTTTCTTTTTGGAAAATGTGTACAGAAAATAACAAACAATTCCTCTATTAATGTGTGGATTTTGAAATAGCATGTCATCCAGTTTTATTCACTTAGACATTCTCATCTGCTAATGAAAAGCTATTCTTCATTGCCATGAAGGATCATCTTTTAAAAGTTTAGATTCTCTAAGTTTCAAGAATTCTAACTAAAGGATCTTTTCTCAAAATGTCGACCTGAGCTGCATTCATCTTAACTGGAGGAATGGATACTTGCAGGCAGATATAACTCATCATTTTGTAGCTGGTAAAAAGCTGCACATTTAGATTTAGAATAAAACCTCACACATCAGTCCAAGTGAATAGAATAAGGCTAACAAAGTGCCACTTGGTATGTTTTCATAGAGAACTACTTGACTGATAGATAAAAATGATTTGTAATACACAGAGATGTGAAACTAGAAACTTGAAAATTACTCAGAAGCTAAAGTTCCCTTGTAACTGTTTGAAGCATTTCATCCTGTGATTATACTTCTACAAAAGAATCCTTAGCAAAACCCTTTTTTGAATAAAAATAAGTTTCAGTGCAACCTTTCCTGGAATCATCACAAAATATGAGTGAAGAAAGCTTAACTATCCATTGCTATGTGACACCTAGAGGGGTGGGAGATGGGAGGAGGTTCAAGAGGGAGGGGACATTTGTATACCTATGGCTGATTCATGTTGATGTATGGCAGTAACCGACACAAAACTGTAAAGCAATTATCCTCCAGGTAAAAATAAATAAATTTAAAATAAAAGAAAGAAAAAGAAAGCTTAACTAAATTAAGAAAGCAAGATACTTAATATTTTGAGAGAAGTATCACCAATTATATTGTTAATAGGCCCTATGACGATTCTTTTAGAAGGTTTTTTGCAAGCATCTGGGGCATAAAGGAATTTTCAGTTAAATCTTTACTTATACATTACCTAATTTCTGCAGTTCTTGGAAACAGTGTTCACATACTCTTGCTGGTTGATTTTTCAGGTAATCTAAGCCATACTTATTTGATGAACAAGCTTGGCATACAATCTGCAAACACATTGGAATTATTTCATTTCATTTAGAATACCCTTTGTATCTAAACCATCAGTCACAATTTATAGCTCAGTCTACTTTTCAAAACCTGTTCATAGTCATTGAGTCTCAGTAACAACTCAGCAGAGGTATGTAGGGAACTCACACACAATACTACATTTGAAGAGGCCACAGATTATCGCTGATTGCTTATAACAGATAATAACATACCAGTCGCGTTAACAGGTGCAAAATGTTTAGAGCAGTGCCTGGTGGGTAGTAAGTGCTTTGTTAGCTGTACCGTCATCACTGTCATTACCATCATCGCTGCTGCAACCATGAATACCTCTGCTGTACTTCTTCGTAGTGTCTGGCCTGTATTAATGTTCTCTAAATAACATCCATTAAATCTTTACAGTCACTCTCTGATTTCACTGTTACTATGCACATTTTACTGATAATGTTATGAAAACTTAGAAACAGCACAAAGGGTAACTTCAACACTGGAAGTTTCCTCCTGTTAAGAACGTAGTATTGGGACAAATGTAGTTTCAACAATTACCTATAAATGTGAGCATCTATTTAATTGTGAATTTGTTATTATTATTTTTTTTAATGAACATATTCTACTATTGACATCCTAAAGTAATCTTGGGGTAGAAGGAGTAAGTTTCCTAACAGGACTGCCTCATGCTAAATGTTTAGGGGGGGATACCAGTCATGAGACAGTATCTCTCTCCTCCCTACCCTACAATGGTTTACAAGGGAAAATACACTTCTTCACCATGTACAGTGTGGAGCTATTGAAAATCACAAGGGAAGTGAGTGTGATCCTCTCCAACCTTTCCGCAGGCCCGGCAGTGATGTCGTCTCCAGGTGAGAGTAAATTCACTGGTGCAGATCATACACATGGTGGCCCTGGTATCAGGAATCCAGATGGGAGCCTTAGATCCAAGAGGACTAACCTCGTCTTTATTTTCTGAGTCAGCCTGTGGAAGAATGACTTCTGATTATTTCTAGGCACACTGCCTGCTACAGCTCCAATCTTTTTATTTTGCACTGGAGGCTCACAATGCTGATGGTATCATTAAGGATGTGGATGAAACAGCAACAATCGTATTTTTCATCTTCTCAGGACATTAAGACTAGCTACATTCCAACAATCCTCTAGTGCAAAACTGTACTACCATTGCCTGTGGTAGCGCAATGACAGCTGATTAGTTTCTTCCTCAAAATACACTACTGTATTTTCTACAGTGAGGTCTTATAACCAGAAAAAATATGAATGCCCTATATACTATCCTAGACTTGTAGACATTAATAGAATAAACATTTAGGCTCTGAAATTATGCACATACCCAATCCTTCTGTGAAGCGTATGCTGCTTTTCTAAACCCCTGGGAAAAGTTTAAGGTGAAAATGGTTTGAAATGCTCTTAAAAAACACACAAAGGAAAAGACAATACCTCATCAAGACTCCGACTAGGACAGAATGTGATTCTTTTCTTGGCATACTCTTCTATTGACCTGGAAATGGCTTCAAGCCATTCATCCCTTTCTGGGGCAGAACTGTTGGGGGCAAAAGAGGTTCTATCAGCCAGATGTCAGCTCTTATTCTTTGCCTTTTACTTTTTTTCCTTCTGCCATGGCAACAGATTCCACCACCCTCCAACAATGTGAGTCACAGGCAACAACTTGGAGGTTTCTGAGCACAAATAACCAGCGGGCATTTAAAGAACATATGGCATTTTAGCAAACACAACACTTTTCTTCTTTCCAAAGATACCACTTTCTAAAACTGAATGGCTTTTGAAGTCTCCTAAATTTGGAGGTGTTTTTGTTCGATTTAAGGGCTATTCATGCAATTAATAATTGTGACTACTTATATAACCAAGGAGCTTCCTGAGATATAATCCTAGCTTTAAAAATATTCCAAGGAATCAAGTTTCAAATCCAAATTTACAACACAGAATACTTAATATTTTTAGGTTACTAAATACTCTAGAAAGGCACTAGAGTAAAGGAAACACATTTTTGGTGTCATAAACAGAAGCTGAAGGCGTGGTTAATAAGGTAGAGAGCCTTCAGTGGTTATTAGGGCTCCTCTACCAATTCAGTCCATCACATTTTCTGTTCTTGTCCTCAGTTCATCAGGAAGTGTGTGACTCAGATATAAATAGAAATGGGCCAAATAGGGGGATAGCCTGCTCAGAAAAATGTGTTCTTGTTCTACGTTTTTGCAAAGAGGCCCCTCTAAAAAAATTCTATGGTGACTCAGAATCATTGCCAGTATCGGTGCATTTGTTTTGCAAACTCAGGAGGGGAGACACATTTTAGGTATTGTGTGTGTATGTGTGTGTCTTTGTAGAGAGAAAGAGAATTTAATAATAAATGTAAAACTGTATCATAATAAAAATCCATTATAATAATGGGAATGTTACTGTGTAAGAAAACGTGCGTTTTCTTATTTTTAAGAGAAGCATACTCAAGTAGGCAGAAGTAAAATGACCTGATATTTGCTATTTGTTTTAAAGTACTTTTAGAAAAAAGGAAAATCTGTGGCAGAACCTTAGTAATTTTTTGAGTCTTAGTGACCAAATATGCAGGTTCATTGTAGTCCTCATTCTAAGTGCGTAACTTTTAAGTAATGACTTTAAAAGGAAAAATTCCATCATAAAAAAATTATACAAATAGGCATATTTTGATGAACCCAGAGCACATCAAGGAGATACTTTAACCTTCCCCACCACAATCATTCTCAGAAATGAACCTTCTAACTAAATGGCTTCAGTACCATTGAGAAAATGCACTCACACAGATATTAAAAGGAAGGCATCCAGTTTACAAACAAAATTTTAAAACTAGTATATTTTTCAAAGTTTCATTATATATCAAAACCAAAATAAAACAGAAATAGCCCCTATCTCTCTAAACCAAACAAAACCCACCTCAGTTACCTCTACTATTCCACCATCACTGTCCCACTAGCTGCTGCTAATTTGACATTTACCACATTATTGGCCAGTTGTGCTGAATGCTCTCTGTGCAAATGCCATCAACACCTCATATCCTCAGAGGAATCTCTCTCTCCCCAAACCCCAATTTCACACACCATCTCCATCTATAGAAAAGCAATGTGAAGACTTGAACCGTTAGATAATTTGCTTTAGATAATATGATGCTCAGGATGCTCAGGTGCTCAGTCCTGTCTGACTCTCCGTGACCCCATGGACTGGAGCCCACCAGGCTCCTCTGTCCGTAGGATTCTCCAGACAAAAATACTGGAATGGGTTGCCATTTCCTTCCCAACGGATCTTCCCTACCCAGGGATCAAACCTGTATTTCTTGCATCGGCAGGCAGATTCTATACCTCTGCATCACTTGCGATGCCTTAAATAACAGGCTGCTGTAATAAATGGTGACTTGGTATCAGACCCAGGTGTGGCTAAGGATGGAACCCTTCACCACCAGGCCATCTCTAGCCCCTGTTCCTATCCTCTGAAGAGCTGTGCTATGAGAACACAGCCCTGGGTTCTGGGTAAACATTCATAAATTACTGTCCCCACGCCTTCTCTCCTTCCCCAACTTTTCATTGGAAAAGGTAACAGAAAGCAGAGAGACAGATGGCTAATGTGAGGATTGCTGTCTGATTTTTCTGGAGCCCTGGGAGCATGTGGAATGTGATTTGTCTGCAAATCATGTCACATATGCTGTTCTTTCATTCGGTTATTCCTGGCTTTTTCTTGTGTGGGCTTCTGCCAAAACAATGTTTATCAGCTCTTGATAAAACACATCTCAGAGACCACACACATTTGCCTCGAGCATCAAGTGCAGACATTCTAGCCCTGCTTTTGTGACATGGTTAAAAGAAGAATCAGCATCTTCCTCCTATGAAAACACAGTTAAGCCAAGTATTCTTTTCTTTATGGGATATGGACATTACCAGAAAGCAAATTTGCATCAACCAAGCACCTTTTCACCACTGATTGGAAAGAATTTCTAAGGGAAAAAGTTCTCCAATAGAAGGGATTTCTGGGTGCTCGACCTGACACACCATGGCCTTCTTGTGTTAACTGTGGGCTGCTACTCTGGGGTCCAAAGGCCCCATCATTTCAGTTCACTTGAATAACATTTACTGGGAGCCTTCTATGGGCCAGGCACAATGTTGTGAATCGGGCACAAAAGTACCCTTCACTTCCAAGCGCTGACACCCAACTGGGGTGAGATCTAAGAACAAGTAATCACCATACAATACAGTAACGGTAAAGTAGATAAGTAACGCAGAAACAGTAAACTACCTTATTTGGGTAGCAGAGAAGGCTTTGCAGAGGTGATGACTAATGTGCGACTGAAAGAATTACAGGATTTAAACAGGGAACTCTGTGGTCTCCCTGTGCACTCCCAGTCAGTCTGCTACCTTCGGTCATCACCTCTAAACTGATGACTCCCCAGGACATGCGTCCAGTCCAGTCTCCCTTCTGACATCCAGCTCCTGGCATAAACTACTGCCGTGCTGACTGATGACTTATAGTCGACTCATTCAATATGCACCTGTGTGCCTCTGTTCAGTCGCTCAGTCATGCCCGACTCTTTGAGACCCCATGAACTGTAGCCCACCAGGCTCCTCTGTCCATGGCATTTTCCAGGCAAGAATACTGGAGCAGGTTACTATTTCCTTCTCCAGGGGATCTCCCACATTCACATCTGAACCTAAATTCCTGATTTCTCCCCCGCAAAGCTCCCAGTAACCTATCGCAGCAACCTGATACACTGTCCAGGCTAAAGACTCACTCTTACTGCCTCTCTCATTTCCTATGTCCCATTACTCACCGCCTTCAGTTCCCTCGCAAACTATTCTCCAGAGTAACCAGATAACTTTCTAAAATGCCAATATGATCACATCATTCCTTTGTATAAACCTTCCAGCGGTTTCCTGTGGCTCTTAGGCTAAAGACCAAAATCCACAAGACAGTTCTGCGTAATTTTTCTCCCTGTCCCTTCAGGTTTATCTCGGCTCACTCTCCCTCTCATTTGCTATGTTCAAGACACAGTGGCTTTTCAGTTCTTTGAACACACCAGGCCGCCTGTTCCACCTCAGGATCTTCGTTCCCGCCACTCCCAGTGGCCAAGAGCCCCCTCTTTTTCTCTTTGCCAAGCTATCTAACTCCTACTTACCCTTCATACCTCAACAGACACAGGACCTAAGGGAGGCTATCCCTAATTGCCCTTTCTCCATCAAATCTAACTGAAGGCTAGACCTCAGTCTAACCATAGTCCAGACCTCACCATTGACAGCCTCCTATCCGGTCTTCCAGCTTCTACTCTAGCCTCTGGTGGCCTGTCATCTACAGAGCAGATAGTGTGCTTTTTTAAAAATGAAAAATGAGGTCACACCAATTCTTGGCTTAAAACCTTTGGATAGTTTCCCATCACACTTAAAAATTCAGTGATCTTACTAGATCATTCTAGGAGCCAGATCTGATAAAAACACACATAATCTAGATATATAACTGATAGGCAACCATCTGAATTGTTTAATTTTTAATAAACAGAATGTTTGTTTATCAAAGCACATTTTAGTTAGAAAACTTAAGAACAATTGAAAACTTAACTTCCCTATAAGCATTTCCTCTTTGGATCTTTGAAAATAAATTTCTTGATTTTAAGAACCAAGCTGAAGTATTCACCAGGAACCTGATATACCAGAACTTGATATTCTTTGCATTTTTTGTACTAATCCAAGAAAGAAAGAAAAGAAAGAGGAAAAATCACACTGTTTCAGGTGATCAAACTTTTTTTTCACTTTCTTGAAAAAAAAAAAAAAAAAATTTTGGCTGCATCTTAGATCCCCAACCAGGTATTGAACCTGGGCCCTGGGCAGTGAAGGCATGGAGTCCTAACCACTGAGAAACCAGGCAAGTCCCCTACTTTCACATTTTAAATACTGATCTGGAGGATGCTTCAAGTACTCCCTCCCTTCACAGAGCTCTGCTTGCTCTAGCCAGTATCTGGGAAGCACGTGACAAACCCGGAATACAAGAGTTTGTCTTCTCCTGGCATCCTGAGACTTAGTATCAGACAGCAGTGGCCTTTCTACTTCAGAAGAGTGACACGACCCAGGGAGCTGCTCCTGTGGTCTCATTTGGGAAGTTGGCGCATTTGGTCTGAGGCCTTGACATCGATGGACATAGACAACATTAGAACAGTTAAAAGAATGAATTTTAGTGTCAGATCCAAATTTCAGCTCCACTGGCTCTGCTACTTAATAGCTGGTTGACTTTTTTCACCATAAAATGGGTATAATAGTAGTAACTCACCTAAAAAAGTTACTGTGAAGATTTAATGAATTAATACACAGAAAGTACTCAGGATAGTCCCGAGCACAGAGTAAGCACCATGTAAGGGTTTGCTGCTATTTTGATTACATCAGAGGTGAAGTCTGAGAGCCACCCAGACTTGTTATCCAGATCTGGCAGTAGAGCAAGCTAGAGCTGTTGGTGTCTTTCCCTTCACCAGTCAAATCCTGCCAGACAGCCACTCCTGGCATCTAGCCAAACCTGAATAATGTACCTGTATGAGTCATACAGTTTCGGGTTTCCTCAGCACTTGATTTACATTATGGTCATATATTCTGCAGTACACATAAATCACTGTAGGTTTCTATTGGAGGTAAAGTGGTATTAAAATAACAACAGATTTAAAACCATAAAAAGTTCTGTTCATATCCTGACTTTGCCAGTAATGCAGCCTTAAGAAAAAAACTCAATTTTTCTGTAACTTGGTCTTCCTCACTTTTATGACACCTACCTCAATAGATTTGTTATGACCTTGGAATGTTATACGAAAACTTCCTTGTAAAATATAAAGCACTGAATGTTTTAAAAACATTCCATATCACTGTAGAAGGATTTGAAATACCCACTTCAAAAACAATGATTGGCAAAGCACTTTTTAGTATTATTACTCCATTCAGAGGGACATTTTAATATTTGTGCTTCTAGCATACTACTGTATCAGCTCTCAGACATTCTCCCTACACGGTAAATCAAGAGTAAACTGCATGGGGGACTCCCTTGATGGTCCAGTGGCTAAGACTCCTCGTTCCTAATGCTGAGGGGCTGGAATCTCGCTCCTCTGGTAAGGGAACTAGATCCCACATGCTGCAATGAAGACCTGGCGCAGTCAAATAAATTAATAAAAATAAATTTAAAAAAGAGAAAGTAAACTGCATGGTATTAGGAGAGAAAAGAAGGGGGAAAAATAAGTCTAGTTGTTAACCTTAATGTGAAAAATGTTGCAGGTATCTGAGCCTGTAATACTGGCTAATGTTTATATGTATTTGTAAAATGTACCTGGCTGAGAGGATGAAGGAACGTTCTACACTTTCGATCTTAAGTTCATTCTGATATGCTTCTTGGGTGGGTTTTCTGACCTGGAAGAAAGCAAAACGAACTGAGCAGACATTTCCTATGGAAAACCTCATCTCTGATGTGCAGTTAAAACTGCCCAGTGCTCTCCCTCATCTGTTCCAGAAGAATGTAAACACCCACATACTCAAAGGCCCAACTTTTCCATCTTCAGGCCTTTGCTCACACTATTCCCTCCTCGAAGAATGCCTTTCCCCACATCTCAGTGTGGCCAGATGTGACGTACTCTGTTAAGATTCTTGGCTCTTCCTCCAAAAAGACTTCCTCAAGTCTCGCTCTTTTCTCACTGCCAACTATCCCTCCACCATGTCCCATGAAAAGCTACACGTTTTTTATTTTCTGAGCTCCCACAAACTTTGTGCCTTTATAGTGATTATTTATTACCATCTATTTTATAGGTGTTGATATGCAGTGTATTTGCTTCCCCACTAGTTGCTAAACTCATGGGGGTTTAGAGCAAAGGTGGAGACAAAAGAATCCTGCTTCAATTCATCTTTGTATTTTTCACTAAGTCATTAACATGTTTTGTTTATAGCAGTTCTCAGGAAATATCTTGTAACTAAATTAATATACGAGGGAAAAATGAATACATGAACACATGAACAGGAACACATGGAGACAAGAGAGAGAAGGATTATGAGAAAATGATCATTGTAGGGATTTTTCTCTAAATACATCTGGGTTAAAATATATATATATATATATCTTCTAACAGATGCACAGACCTTCATTCCAGCCAATGATAGCATGTTGTTCAGTTTGTACATCCCAGACTGCACTGGTGTTGTATACAACAGGGCATCATTAAACTGAAAGTAGAAACATTTCATAGGACAAAGTAAAGCAAGAAATTTTATCTACAAAGATACTGGTAAGACACAGGAATAAAGGAACAAAATTACCTCTTTGCTTCAAACTCTCTCAATAAAATACTTAGATTCTGCTTATAAAATCAGAACCACCTAGGATGTTCTATTAGAATATTACTAGAAGGCCATTTCTGGAAAATGCGCTTTCTTTCTGAGTTCTATAAGAAATTTGACATTTTCTGAATTCTAAATCCCACTAAGGAACTATAATCTGCCAAAACAAAACACAGACAGAATCAATTTTTCCAAATCAGATATGAAATAAACTAGATTCAAAAAGGAAGTAAATTTCTACTTATGTGCCATACAAGACTTTGTTTCCTATACTTGACATGCAAATAAGCACTCCAGACAGTCAGAGATCCCACTAAAACTGCTATTTGAATGTGCCAAGCTTATCTGGCCTGAACAGAGGTCTCCTTTCCCTAAGCAATTACCCCTGCCTTGGGTTCAACGGCAACACACATGGTCACTTACCAGGAAAAACATTCGGGGCTGCATGACTTTCCGAGACAGCTTCATCAGAATTCCTTCTTTGAGAAAAACCTGATTCATCCAAATGAACACCCATTTAGTACCATCACAACTACAATATATGTATACATGTAATTTCCTTTTCAACCTTCTTTACCCAGATTTTTTGTGTGGAGGCTGGGTAGCATGGTTTTCTTGTGGCTTTTTACAGCCATGTTTCTTTTTTAAAGTCATTTAGGAATTGGATAAGCCAGCAGAATTCTATAAAGCCAATATTGACCCCAGGGGTACCATGTGATCTAAAATGTAATTGACTGAGTGTGTACTTTATCCTGAGGCTGAGCCAACATCCTGACAAATGCACTTTGTAAATATCCTGAATTCATTCCCTCAGCCACTTTTGTGCTCCAGGAAGAGCATCAAAACACCAATAATTTTCCCCTCCTCTCAAAATTCACTCTTACATTAAAGATTTGAAATGAAATTGTCTTTAATGCTGTGTGAGGTCAGCTAGTATTACACAATAAAACAATCCTATTTAATCAGATACTCTGTGGGGTCCATTGCCATTCTCCTAATTGAATTGGACTTCTTGTTACAGTGACTTAAATCATGCATGTTTTTAAAGGATAGAATGAATGCAGTTAATCCAGATTGGGTCACTGAAGACTAACAATAACAAAAAACCTATTTTCATAACTCAAATGAAAATAGCTACAAATGGTGACTAAATCCATTGTATTAAGCTTGTAAAAGGCAATCTAAAACACTTACCCGTCCAGGCTGAACTATTTCATGGTGTCCATTTAAGCTGTACTGAATTTGCATAAGTTTCTGGAAGTTGTCCTACAGAAAGAGAATGCAGAGCATATGAAGGCATAAGCTCCCAGGTACAACAGTACAACAGCCACTGAAATGAAGATACTTACTCCTTGCTTCATGGTGTCATTGGCGTGGTTGGCTACCTCTATAACAACAGCAAGGGCATCTAAAATACGTAGGAACACAAGGGGCATTTGATCACTATCATTACCAATGAAATGCAACATTGACCAATTCCAGGTAACAAGACAGCTTGTGGAAGAGCTCAGTTAACTGTGCGTGGGCAGAAATATACATGGTGAAGTTCGATGAGAGCAAAACCAAGGAAAAACAGGTAAAAACAGTACTTATGAAAAGAAATGAGCCAAAGACAGACTCTGAAGACACATTATAGGGAATTCTCTGGCAGTCCAATGGTTAGGACTTCCATTGCAGGGAGTATGGGTTCAACCTCTGATCAGGGAGCCGAGAACCGATAAATCATGCAGTCTGGCCAAAAACAAAAAAGACACATTGTAGACCATGCATATCAACAGGGAGTCAGGACTGTTTTGCACTGAGATTTGTGCTGTTGGAGACCACAAGGATATGAATAGGATTTAACTGGAAGCTGAGGACCATTCCAGGATAAACTGCCTTGACAGACAAGGATCCTGGGATAGGAAACCAGAATTATGAGAACCTTCGATTTAAGAAGGTCAGGGCTTAGCTGTCTTCTCAGTCTGATCCCAAGAGGGAAAAATGCCACATGGAAGCATACTGTATCTTAGGAAATTACACACATTATTTTGTGAGTTGGGTTACTGAGCCTCATCTGTGTTTTATTCTTCTTATTAACTTCTTGCCTTTATCAAATGTTTCTGAACATCTCACTCAGTCTTACCATCTTCATTATAAAGGAAAAAGTGTCCCTTGTCTCCTTTTGGGCCATGGCTGTTCTCAATACAAGGCAGCAGTATTCCCCTAGGGAATGCCTGGATATGTGTAAGATAACTTTTGTTTGTCACAATGATGGGAAGGTCCACTGGCCTTTCGTGGGAAGGAGCCAGGGATGTTAAATATCTTGCAATGCTAATTAGCAATCCCCACAAAGAAAGCTATCCCATAGGACAGCAGCACTTCCACAGAGAAAAACTGGCAGAATGTTCGAGAGGGAAGCATACTCTCCTGAGCCTGGTGTGGCAGTGACAGTAATTGTCAATGAAAGGAATTTTTTTTTTTTTAAATCAATTTCTGGAAAAGGTTTGAGGTTTTTTTTGGACCAGCTACTATACCTAACTGGGATTCCCTGATGGCTCAGATGCTAAGAATCTGCTGGTAATCTGCAGGAGATCCAGGTTTGATCCACGGATTGGAAAGATCCCCTGGAGAAGGGAATGGCTACCCACTCCAGTATTCTTGCCTAGAGAATTCCATGGACAGAGGAGGCTGCTGGGCTACAGTCCACGGGGTCACAAAGAGTTGGACATGACTGAGGGACTAACTATACCTTCTAAGGGATACTCTTTCTGGTATCAACCCTGGAGGTTTCTGTAGCCTTTAAATATATTATTGGGCTTTCCTGGCAGTACAGTGAATAAGAATCCACCTGCTAATGCGGGGAACATGGGTTCAATCCCTGATCTGGGAAGATTCCACATGCCGCAAAGCAGCTAAGCCTGTGCGGCACCACTACTGACCCCATATACTGCAGCTACTGAAGCCTGCACGCCTAGAGCCTGTGCTCTGCAACAAGAGACGCCACCACAATGAGTGGCCTGCTCACGGCAACGAAGAGTAGCTCTGCTCACTGCAACTAGAGAAAGCCCACTCACAGCAACGAAGACCCAGTGCAACCAAAAATAAATGTGTTATCATCACCTTTATTCATGGAAAGCAGTATCTTCTTATACAGATTCCAACCACATACTGGAATTTACTGCAGTTGGCACTCATCATGGAAGATATCAAGGGGTGAGGCTGGACACATTCCCTGCTTTCTGACCTGCTTGAACTCCCAGTGGACAGGGACAAAGGCTTGAAGATTTAATGAATGGATGAAGTACTTAAGCTGCTGCTATTTGGTCACCTGGCCTCCAGGCTCTGACTTCTCCCACTCATTCTGCAACCCTACTCTTCCCATGTCATCCCTTTACAAGGCCCTGTGCGACTCTGTCCCTTTAACTCTTCTGCTCACCTTCCAAAGCTATATTATCAACAGTCTCATTTTCTCTTGCCCTTGGGCAACCTCATGCAGTGCAACCTGCACTGCACTGCCTCTGGCCACACAGAACATGTCACCGTTCACTGCTTATTCTAAGCCATGTCTTTGTAGAAGTGTGTAATTTCCTTTAAACAAGCTCCTTAATCTCTGCCCTGCCTCTGTTTTACTGGCAAAATGGACCTAACAATGCACTTTCTTTGAAGGCAGAAGTCCTGGGACAGATGTTTTCTTGAGGCCTGATCTGTTAAAATCTGTCTAAAATATTTATCTTCCTGATGTCCATTCTTCCTCTCGTCCACCATCTCCAGTCAATTCATCTCTGGTTCCACCTTCCTCTAAGTAGAACTCTGCCTCTTCAATTCTCACACTTTGCTCCCTCTTTCAAATGATTCTATACTGCTCAGAGCATTCTTACTTTAAAGCTATCTGCTTTGTTCTTTACCTGAAGGGTATCACAGATGTCCTTCTTCAACTAAATTATGTTCACCAAAGACAAGAAGCATGTTCTATCCCCCACTCCAATCTTTTCCTTTAAAAAAGCACCCTTTAAAGCGTAACACTTGTGAATAGAAGATGTTAGAGAAAAAGAAGTAAAATGATTAATAGAATGAATAAGAATCTCTACAAAATGGGTTAAAGACCTTTCAGCTTTGTAATCTGATAATGTAAAGGACGATGCACAAGAATGTGATCAAAATTCATAAGATGAATGGAGTGGAGATGGATTTGTCTAGGGTGTTTCTGTAGATTAGAACCAGGGATATACCTATGACATTTAAAAGAGGTAGTTTGGGAGTAAATAGAAAAAAACACTACTATCCCAAATGGAATTAAATCCTTGTGTGTGTGTGTGTGAAAGACAGAGAAAGAGAGAGAGACATACTTGCATGCACACGCGTGTGTGTGCACACACACATACACACACAGTGGATTATCCCAAGAATATCAATGAATCCCTTGTACTGTACTAGACTATTTCCCATAAGTACTATTGGGGTAAGGAGTGGAAGGATGACAAAACTAATGCCCATCTTTAAACAGTCCCAGAGTAATAGATTACTTACCTCTAATTTGTATTGTTTGGTCACTTCATGGACTCATGATTTTAAATCCTGAAAGGACGTTGCAGATCAATTGGTTCAATCTCTGCTTTTGAAAGCTGGTGGACATTTAGTGAAGGTGAATGTACCCTGGCACAGACAGACTGAGCCCAGGAGGACGAAGCTTCCTGACCACACAGCATGCTGGGACCACACTTTCAGGAGGCTGGCTCTCACGGCTGCCTGCCCATGGGCATCTTTGGTCCCTATAATTTCACCTGCTTCCAGGCCACTAAACACTTTATCTAGTTCTATCTTCATCTGCCCAAAACAGAGTTTAAAAAGGCTTGTTATGAATAAAACACAGTTTTGTATATGGGTTTTGTTACATTTTTACTTTCTAGGTCCAAATGAATGCAACATAAAAACTTCTAACACATGAGACCACAGAAATCATTTACCTTGAGTGTCTCTGTAATCTCCAGAGTCTTCTAAGAGATTTTTCAAATAATCTAGAAAAGGAAAAAAAAAAAATATATATATATATATATATAGTATTTAGTACAATAAAGTACTAAGGAAAAAAAATTAGTCAGCCTTATTAGTCAGACCAATAAGTCAGCCTTATTGGTTAATATACACATTCATTCTGGTTACGCTAACTTTCTAAAAATGAAAGACTAAAGCCCTGGGGTCAATTTGAAATCAGGACACAGAATCAGAGCTAAGAAAGAGCCTTGAGGTTGCACTGGTGATTTTAGAGATGAGTAATTGGGCTACTGAGGACACGTCTCACCCAAGTAATCCCACTTCTTTGTGGCAGAGCCAAGATCAGAATCCAGGTCTCCGGCTCAACACTTTTACTCCAACACACAGTAAATCCCAAGATCAGATGTACGTCTAGTTCCAAAATGCAAGCATTAATAAATTGAATGCCTAAGGGACTCAGATTCATCAATCTTAAGAGTCTAATAATGCCCAGAATACATACCAAAAAAATGCAATATGTGTGTCTAGACCAGTGGTTCTCAAATGGGGGCAACTTTGCTCCCCACCCCCCTCCCAAGACATTTGAAAATGACTTAAGATATTTCTGATTACCACAACTGGGTGAAAGGGGACACCACTGGCACTGAGGGGTTAGAGGCCAGAGATGCCGCCTTAACATCTTCCAAATGCACAGGATTGTCCTAATGTCAACTTTAGGACACTGTCAACAGGGCTGCAGTGAAGAAACCCTGGTCCAGATGAAGATGGTCTATAAATGAGCAACATGGTACACAGTAGCTCTTGCAACACAAAATAAATTAAGGCAATAGGTTATATTTAATATGTCTTTAACACCAAGGAATATTGCTGGATTTCAAAGTGACACTTCCAGCTGAGAAATGCTGGACGACTTAACTATCAAATTAAAACAAATCCCATTTCCTATAATTTCAAGACCCCACTACATGGTCCCTGCTGACTGTTCTGATTTTCTTTCTTGCTACTGCCTTACACCAGCCCTTTGTTCTTATTAAAGTTTGATTCTGCACAATTTCTTAAACACTTCCTGTGTGTTCCCTAGCTCTATACCTTTCGTCTTTAATGAGCTCTTCTTCTGAATCCTTTCTCTGTCTCTGCATATAAAAATTCTACTCTTAATTCATCAAGGCTCATCTCAAATTCCTCCTCCCCTACCAAACTTTCCATTTGAAAGAAATATTCTTTCCCTTTGAATAATACATAACACAGCAGTTACTAACTGTATGCCTTCTATCATTGTTTTTCATTTGATTCAAGGCTCCTTGTGGGCAGGGCCTGCCCACATCTGATATCATCTTTCTATCTCTCATACCACTTAGCCAGAGACTTGGCATACAAGGGACAAGAAATACTTAATTTTTTAAAAATGATTTTTTTCATATAGGATTTTGTCTTAGTGGGTAAAAGGCAATAAAAGCTAAAATCAATCCTAATTCCTGTGGGAGCTGGGAAATGGAAAGAGGAAAGGCATATTAAAAGACTGAGTGCATTTTATCAGATCCAGTCTCCACTATGAGATACTGTAGATGACATTAAGCCTCTGTGAGCCACAACACAGGTTCTATCTTGCCAAAGACCATCACACCACTTGCGCTCCCCAGGTGGGCGCTAGTGGTAATGAACACGCCTGCGAACGCAGGAGACGTAAGAGATGCAGTTTTGATCCCTGAATCAGGAAGATCTCCTGGAGGAGGGTATGGTAACCCACTCCAATATTCTGGCTTGGAGAATCCCATGAACAGAGGAGCCTGGCAGGCTACAGTCCATGGGGCTGCAAAGAGTCAGACACGACTGAAGTGAGTTAGTACCATGCAATCTCCATTTAGCAATATTATGGAACAAATATAATTTCATCCCATGGATTTATGAAGTCATGCTCAAAAAGGCACAAAGAGACACTTGGACATTGGTGCCAGCTTTTCAAACTTAATAGATGATATAAACATACACACCCAACTGTTGAAACTATACGTCTTTGAGACACTGATCTAAGAACCTGTGTGAGTCTAGACATGCACACTGTAACTACGTAGCCCTGGCAGGAAGTCATGACGAGATACTATGGGAGACGGCATTAAGCTTCTGTGAGCCACAGCAGAGGTTCTATCTCGCCAGAGACCATCACAAGCAACTTAGACCCCAAACTAATCCGAACACACACTGGAGAGCATTCTTCCAATCAAATAAGAAAATCTCCAAAACTAACAAAAATATATTGACCGTACACTATACTTAGCCTCATCCAGGGATGAAAAATGAATTTAATCTCACTCTGACCCCACTCAGAATGCATTCCCTGTGTAAGTCATCTTTTGTGAATTCAAATATTTAACTTTTCCATGAGAGTGACAGGGTTAGGAAGAAAAACATACTCTCTTTAGGCTACCTCATTAATCAAAAGGGATGTTCCTTTAAGCCTGGGGAGCAGAAGAGTGCAGAAATGAAAGCAGATTTACCTAAGCATCAGATTCACAGCAAGTTCCTATTCTGTCTTTGATTCTTGTTCTTTAATACAGAAACATATCCATGCAAACTGAGACATTTCTCTAAACCAAAAGAGGTCACTGGAGGTTGTCCATATTAGGAAATCCTGACCTTAGAATCACTATGCTAAGCCTGATAACTTTCTGAGTTGCATTTTCTTCCCTTGTACTTAAGTTCAGCTACTGCTCGCCAACCTAAACTTTTAGGAACAAAGTGGAAAGACACAAATTGGCTGAGCAAAAACCCCACCACGAAGCTGTTGCAAAATCATACTATTAATCAAGGAGATAATGGGGTTAGGTTTACTTTCCTTGCCAATTAAAACAACAACAACAACAACTTAAAATTCAACTTTCAAAATTCAGCTTTCCAAAGTGAATTTTAGAATTTCAACTTTCTAATGTATTCATCTGTATTTTCAGGTTTATCTCATTGCAGTACATCTTCCTTTTGAGAACTTTTACCTTTTCTAGGAAGACCCAACCATGAGCCCCTCAGTTAAGAATCACTCCATGCCCTAACTACAGAATGAGCAGGAGACTGATCACCCTCTGAGTCAGACAGAAGGAGCAATGAAATCACTAGCTGTCCCAGTGAGTGTCATAACCCAGGTGAAACACAGGAAGGGAGACAAGACAGACACGCCTGCACTGGTCATATGGAATTGTTCACTACATATCATTTAGGTCCTAGTATCCTGCTGGCCACCTGATGCGAATAACTGACTCATTTGAAAAGACCCTGATGCTGGGAAAGATTGAAGACGGGAGGAGAAGGGGACAACAGAGGACGAGATGGTTGGATGGCATCACCGACTTGATGGACATGAATTTGAGTAAATTCCAGGAGTTGGTGATGGACAGGGAAGCCTGGTGTGTTGCAGTCCATGGAGTTGCAAAGAGTTGGACATGACTGAGCAACTGAACTGAACTGATCCTGCCGGAGATCATTCTAAAAAATGAGAAAATAGGAGTCATTTCGATTTGCCATGCTGGATTTATAGTATTCCATGACTTTCTTGTTTTCAACAAACCCAGCAAAGCATTTTTCAAAACTTCAGTAATAAAAATGCCTCAAATACTACTGAAGTTATTTATGTCAAAGAAAAACAGGCTGGTGAGGTCTGCACCGGCACCACAAAATGTACTTTCCGGCCACCAGGTGGCACCGTTGATTAATAAAGGTTAATTAATCCCCATAATTCCCATCATCCAACAGTAGCGGCACAAAACTAACTAATTTAGCATGTGCAGCCTCAAGGATTAAGCAAGTTAATTTTGTCCTCATATATAAGGACATATTCTTCCACATTCTCATGAAAACCTAAAAAACACCATATCTTGTTAGAGCTCTAAGTTTTCAATAGATGGACTCCTAGTAAGCCTTACCATTCCTTGATTGCCTAATCAATGAATAAGCAACTTAAAGCAGAAAACTACTCAGAGGTATAGTAACCATTTCCTAAAGAAGAGTCATCTGTGAGAATCAGGGACTTTTTAATTCAACAGCACCCAGTCAGATTCCTGGACTGTTTGCTCAGAAACGGTTGATGGCAAAGAAGAGAGGAAATGAGCATACATAAAGGGTAGCGTTCCAAAGTTGAGTGTTTCGAATTTGAGGACATGGTTCTATGGTGTCAGGTATCCCTTGAAACACAAATGCTAAACTATGGATTGCAGGAGGACCAGGAGCCTGATTAATTACTCTTCTATTACCAGCATCTAAAATAATATGCAATAAAATTGCATATTCAGCAAATGTTTCCTGAATTTATGATGGACTAAATGACATTCACTTAGGGGTTACCACTTTTTGCTCCATATTTTATTAAGCAGCTGAGATGATGCTCGGAGGGTCTGATTAATTAAAAAGTGATCCAGTCTTTGCTCTGAATCTCCTGCTTCTCAAATATGGAGAATTCAGTTGGGAACCCTTCTCAGTTCAGTATGTGGTCCAGAGCTGCCTAAGTTAGTAAAGTGACCTTTCCAGGCTCTCATGCTTACCAATTCATGTTCTTGGAAAGCTGACAATGCCTTTCTGGGAATTAAAAAGACCATTTATTTCTCAGGACTTCCTCCATGGTCCAGTGCTTCCTAATGCAGGAGCTGTGGGTTTGCTCCCTGCTCAGGGAACTAAGTTCCCACATGCCTCATGGCACAGCCAAAAAGTTTCCAAAAAAATTAAAAAGTCTCCAATTCTCCTGGGCTGATGCAGTCCTTTCACCAGGGCACCCAATAAGGTGAGCAGAGTGAAAGCTGGACTTGGAACTTGGCGGGGAGCCCATCAGGATATAACCACTTGAGGCAACACTGGCCTATCTTAAGACTTTGATCAGTCTGGTCCAGAGGGGCATGCCCAAAGAACCCACAAACCAAACCTGATGCCAGGCTCATCGTAGGGCAAAATTTTAGAGCAGGTCTTATAATGGACAGACTCTCCCTTCAGTTCCTTTTTAGCAGGACAGGTTGGCTTTGCATATCCAGAATGCCCTTAGAGGAGTCAACCCCAGAAGGAAGTCTCCCAACAAACGTAAACATCCATTATTTTTACTTCACTGAGACTGCTTTTCTTCGTGGATAACATTTTTCAAGCATTAAGGCTGCCAGTTCACCAAGTGAGAATCTCACATATACAGAAATGGCTTTATTGTGGCCAAGGCCCACTTAAAGAACCTCTTATTCATATTTGGTCCCCACCACCCCAGTTATCCGGAGAAGGCAATGGCACCCCACTCCAGTACTCTTGCCTGGAAAATCTCATGGACGGAGGAGCCTGGTAGGCTGCAGTCCATGAGGTCGCTAAGAGTCAGACACGACTGAGCGACTTCACTTTCACTTTTCATTCCAGTGTTCTTGCCTGGAGAATCCCAGGGACGGGGGAGCCTGGTGGGCTGCCGTCTATGGGGTCGCACAGAATCAGACATGACTAAAGTGACTTAGCAGCAGCAGCAGCAGCACGCCAGTTATCAACGAATCGCAGTTGCAAATAAAGTATTTTGAACTGCAACAGAACAAGAGCTGAGCTAATTACAATAGGAATTTTGAATGTTATGACCCTCCCATTTCACAAGAATGGAGCTGTCTTATATCAAGGGCTTTGGATTCCTTAGAGACGAAATTCTTTGGCTGGTGCCCAGGACAGCCCTGCCTTTCATCATGTTTTGCTCTAGAGAAAATGTTAGAATGATTTTAGATGTAGAAAATTAGCCCATGGTTTTCAAACAAACACTTGCTAGGCAGAGGTTTTAATTTTCAGAAGCAAAAGTTTAAATATTCAGTGGGGATTTTTAAAAGTCATGCATTAATCTGATTCTGATCTTTTGTCATATCTGTTTATTAGCCTGTTCACAACTCAAATTTATAGCTTCAGAACACTACAGCAGATATAACACTATGACAGATGTTTTCAATATCCCATTTTTCTATCAAAATGGGAAATCCTGGATTTCTAAAACCTAGAGGGAGTTAATGCCATCCTGGACTGAAGGCCAAGATTATAGGAAAAGTAATATAATACATTGTTAAAGTCACTTATAATATAACATAAATATCTTGAACAAGATCAAAGAAACTACCTGATCTGAATTTAATCAAAGTTCAAAGGATTGCTTCCTCTGCCACATACAGAAATGGAAAAAAATACTCCAGAGGAATTTTTAAATTACACTTTTCATTATATTTTCTCCACTAGGATCCCCAATGATTCACCTTGTTTCAAAACCAATGTAGTAACTTTCCACAAATAAAAGGTTTTTTACTGAAACTTTTATAGTGGATATAACACAATAGAGACCTCCTCCCCACAAATAAAACCCCAAATCCTAACAACAGCAGCAAAAACAAATAATCCTGAAAGGATACATGATAGTCATCCCTGAATGGTAGAAGATGAAAAGGGACTTTTTTTGGTCTAATGTAACATACTTTTCATAAACACACAAGTGAAAGAAAGTGAAAGTCACTCAGTCATGTCCGATTCTTTGTGACCCCATGGACTATACAGTCCATGGAATTCTCCAGGCCAGAATACTGGAGTGGGTAGCCTTTCCCTTCTCCAGGGGATCTTCCCAACCAAGAGATCAAACCCAGGTCTCCTGCATTGCAGGCAGATTCTTTACCAACTGAGCCATAAGGGAAGCCCAAAAGTGCACTTGTCCCACCAAGCCAGCCAGGAAAGATTCCTTCAAAAAAGAAAAGGTGATGCTTACAAAAATAAATCCTCAGAATCTTCTCACTCAAACAAATGACCAGATCAATATAAATTCTAGGTAAGAAGAGGAAGAGCTGGGAGGGAACCTGAGGGGTTGGGTGTGGCTCCCAAAGAATAGGACTACAAGCTCAATAAGGGCAGGGACCACCACTGTGTTGTGCATACAGGGGCCCAGCTCAGCGCCAGCCATGTGAATACTGCTTGAATGAGAAAGTGGTCAATGAATGGAGGAGAAAATCTGCCCTTGACAGTCAGGTTTGAGGAGACAGTCAGACAATGAATGCAGCCAGAGCAAAGGAAAGTAAGACTTGCACAATTCTTCACTTACAAAGAACACGTTTAATAGTTGTGGTCTTTATACTGTGGACAAATAATTTTTTTTCTAAAGTAAGATTTAACTTTTTAGAGCAGTTTTACATTTACAGCTAAGCTGAGGAGAAGATATGAAGGCTTCCTACGTATCCCCCGGCCTCACACATGCAGTGTCCCCCATCATCAACACACCCCATCGGCGTGGCGCATATCATACAACGGAGGAGCCTACACTGACACACCATAACCACCTCACACCCACAGTTTCCATTACAGTTCATTCTTGACTTTGGATAAATGTGTAACAACATGTATCCCTCGCTGTGGTACGATCAGCACGCTTTCAACTTTCCTAAAAAGCAAATTAAAAGTATGTCTGCGAAATGACAGAAAATATATACCGCTATCCCTTGCTATCTGTGGGAGATTTAGTTCCAGCACTCTGCTCAGATACCAAAATCTGGATGTTCAATTCGCTTATCTAAGATGGTACAGTACAGTCAGCCCTCCCTGTGCATGAGTTGTGAGTCTGCAGACACCAGAGGCCAACTGCAGAGTCTCTGCTCCCAGTTCCTGGCCCAAAGCTCCCCAAATCTTCACAATCTTCTAAATGCTGTGCAAGAGCATCTTTTGTCCTAATATCTGGATTCCCTGGTGGCTCAGATGGTAAAGAGCCTGCCTCCAATGCGGGAGACCCGGGTTTGATCCCTGGGTGGGATGATCCACTGGAGAAGGAAATGGCAACCCACTCCAGTATCCTTGAATATGGGCTACAGTCCATGGGGTCACAATGAGTCAGACACAACTGAGCCACTTTCCTTTCTTTCTTTCCGTTCTTTGACCTTAGTTCTGACAAAAATGGGCTTGCCAGGACATGCTAGTGGTAAAGAACCCGCCTGTCAATGCATGAGACATAAGAAACATGGGTTCGATCCCTGGGTCTGGAAGATCCCCTGGAGGAGGGCAAGGCAACCTACTCCCATTCTTGCCTGAAGAATTCCATGGACAGAGGAGCCTGGTGGGCTACAGTCCATAGGATCACAAAGAGTTGGACATGACTGAAGCGACTTAGTGCTTGCATGCACAAGCACGCACACACACGCATGCGCGCACACACACACACACACACACACACCCGGCTACAGTCCATAGGATCACAAAGAGTTGGACATGACTGAAGCGACTTAGTGCTTGCACGCACAAGCACACGCGCGTGCACACACACACACACACACACACACACCAAAGTTGCCTTGGCATTTCCTAGGTGACAGTAGTATCTTTTGTTGTAACAAGGTGACTCTTAGTGGGCTCCTAAATGGGGATGGGTCACCAGGAAGATCAAACCATGACTGAAACTTCCAGCACCACTCTCCATCCTTCAGGAAGGAAAGAGGGACTAGAAGTGGAGTTAATGATGGGCCATGCCTCCATGATGAAGCCTCCATAAAAATACCAGAGGACAGGATTTGGTGGTGTTCTAGGGAGCTGGAGTGCCCAGAGAGGGCATGGGAGTTCCAACCCACATACTTAGCCCTAAGTATCTCTTCCATATGAAGCTCATTTTTATGCTTTATCATACCCTTTTACAATAAGCCAGTAAATGTAAATAGGTGTTCCCCTGAACTCTGTGAGCCATTCTAGCAAATTTTCAAACCTAAGGAGAAAGTCATGGGAACCCAGATTTACAGTCGCTCAGAAATAGAGGCTGCAGCCTGAGACTTGTGAACGGCACCTGAAGTTTGGAAGGGTCCGTCTTGTGGGACTGAGCCCACTACCTCTAGGCAGTGTCAGAACTGAATTAAATGCCAGCAGCAGTCTTCAACCTTTTTGGCACCAGGAACCCATTTTGTGGAAGACAATTTTCCCATGGACCAGGTGTGGGGGGATGGTTTTGGGATGATTCAAGTGCGTTACATTGATTGTGCACTTTACTTGTATTATAACATCAGCTCCACCTCAGATTATCAGGTGTTAGATGTCAGAGGTTGGGAACCCCTGAATTACAGGACACCGAGCTGGTGCTAAAGAGAATCGCTTGGTATAGGGGAAAAAAGCCCATATATATGGTGTTAGTAGTGTTGAGTGTGGTGGTATGAGAGCCAACGGGATACACGGGAGGAGTGTGCTTTTTCCCAAGGTCTTCTTGGAAGGGGGCCTGATAAGAACAGCATGACCAGTAGGAAGATACCGCCATAACTTGGCGTGAGTTTAGAAAGATCTGGCCTGGACCATAAAAAGGGAAATGGAAAGAGCAGGAAGCAGAGCAGAGGAAAACTAGTCAGCAAATCCTATGACGGAGGCAAGATGGGGAAAGGGAAGCATTTCAGTCCTTTCCACAGTCCTTTCTGGATAACTAGAAGACTGTTTTTACTCTTTTATTTTTTAAAGGAAATTTATCGATCCATCCATCCAACAAATGTTCACTGGCACTACCATATAGGAATTTTCAACCTCATAAAAAGGAACACTGCTTATTTCTCTGAGCCTTTTCAGTTTATTGAGTCCCTGTTATGTTCCAGAATCTCTGTAGGCACTCAGTTAGGATAAAACAGATAGTCTCTACCCTGAACTGATGAGGAGGTAGAAAATAAAAATTAATGTTGTTCCTTCAGCAGCATCTGTGTGTTTAAAAAAAACCGCTCCCTCACTGTTGCTTCAGGAGCCCCCTTTGTCCTAACTCCAAACAGGGTTTGGGCCCCACACAGACATAAAGATCTGGCCAGATCCACTGGTCTTAAGAGGCCAAAATAAAGGCAGAATTTACAATTTCTCTTCTTAAATTAAGTTACTTTATTTTACTACCTAAGCATTTTACTATTAAGCATTTCATTATACAACATAGACATTTTCTTGGATCCTATTTTGAGTTGAGTTTAAAAAAACATTATCAAGAATTTCGTTGGAAATTTTACTACAATGAAGGAAGAGAGAGTCTAAAAAAAATACCCACTAAAAACGCAAATCAGGTCCTGAAGAAAACACTGCAAGACAATACGGTGGTTGTTTGAACAGGAGGCAGGACTGCTGTATCCGGGGATTTCCACTTACCTCTCTCTAGAAGAATTCCAAAAGTAACCATCTTATTTGCACTCCATCCCTGCATTCCTCAATCTTCCCTTCCCCAGAAGCCAAAGTGGGCACAAATCTACTTACACCAAGCCGGGCAGGAATCCTTCCCTTTCTCTGCCCAATAAATCAAAGTTGTCAGGAGTTGCCTCAAATACTCTCACTCTTTCTCTCTGTGCCCCTGGAATTGCTAAAATGGAAATAAAAGTACTTCCCTCATAGGGTTGTTTGGAGGATTACATCATTGACTTTGTTTATCCAAAGATGAGGATCCAGCTAATTCACACATCTGAATTGATGCTAACTTAAGACCTAAAGTCCAACTTCTAAAAAATCTAAATGCATAGACAGGGGCACTCTGATAACTAAAGCAGAAATATCTTGCAAGGAAAAGAAAAATCAGAACATGACAAAAAGGAGTATAGGAAAATCAGAGTTTTAAATAAAAATACATATAAAACAAACTGTTGACATCAATTCCCTTATGTCCTTAAGGATTATATGATCATAGATTCTTCAGTTAATACTATTTGTGTTCCTGGGGCAGGACATTTTACCTCTCTGGAGGAGAGAACATCCCTGAAATTCTCTCTCTCAATGTTGTCCTTTAGGCTAAAGATATTTTGGTTAAAAGGATGCTTTAACTGTAGCTTAAAATCAACAAAAATTATTTCCTAAATAGCTTTCAAGTGATCCCAAACTGACCCAGATATATTGGGGTGCACTAAATTATGAATTACGAATTAAAAGACTCACTCGTCAGGACTTCCTGGTGGTCCAGAGGTTAAGAATCCGCCTGCCAATGCAGAGGATGTAGGTTTGGTCCCTAGTCTGGGAAGATCCCACATGCTGCACAGGAAATAAATCTGTGTGCCACAACTACTGAGTCTGCACTCTAGAGCCTGAGCTCCACAACAAGAGAAGCCACTGGGATGAGAAGCCCTCACAGCTCGACAAAGAGCAGCCACTACTTGCCACAGCTAGAGAGAGCTCGTGGGCAGCAACAAGGCCCAGAGAAGCCATAAAACAACAACAAAACCTCACTCATTGACCTCAAGGGGTTTATAATCAAATTAAGGAATCAATATCCAAATAAATGTTTACTAAGTCACACTGCACTGATACTAAGGATCAAGCAGAACTGAAGTAATCAGAGATGGCTTTGGAGGGATGGGGGACTCAGGTCAGGGTGGAGGAAGGGAAGAATCTGAATCAACAGAAGAAAAGGCACAGAATGAATATGAAGTCTTTGCTTTACAAAGTCTATGTTCTTTCTTTAACTTTAGTTCTGACTTTGCAACCTTGAACAAGTCATTTATTACCTTTACCTTTCAATAAATCCACAATTATTAAGAGTCTACTATATATAAAGTATTGTATATCATTTAAATAATGTAGATTTTCCAGGTTAAGAAATGGGGGGGAGGGCTTTAAGATTAAAGAAGACACAGCTCAAAACTAACTCCAATCTCATATTATCTTGGTTATAAAACAATGAAACAACTGAAACCTGTTCTCTTAAAGAAAATTTTTAAAACTTGCTGTTGCTATTTCACCATTCATCAATTAAAATCAAACCCAGCATGAAACCTACATTAAACACATGTGTAACTTTTACTTGGATCAGTCATAGTGTAGGAAAAAAAATATTTTTACATGAAAATTTCAGAACCTTGCTCCATTCTTCTCCCATTTGAAAACCATAGTTGTCTTTTGCCACTAAAAACAGTACTTAATTCGACAGCTGTAGAAATAGCCTGAGCCCTTCAATAGCTCATTTATGATAAAGCATTGAATTTATCTAGCAAAAACACAACACATGCATGGGCACTTCCTTTTGCCCTGTGTATTCTAAATCTCTGCCAACTGCAGAGGAAAGAAAGTACAGATGGACAGGATATCCTGAAATTATTTGGTTTGCCTTATGTCACTCCAGAGAGAAATCCTGTGCCTGATTCACAGAGAGAAATTCAAATTAAGTAGAAATATCTAGGGTAGCCAGTCCTGGGGCTGAAGGCAGGCATTCCTCACCAGTGGTTCACCAGGGAAGCTTGGAAGGATGGCTTTGCCTAAAGGGAAATCAAGAAATCTTGGCTTTCCAGAATTCATTTCCCTCATTCCATTAAGCTCTTGGCTTAAGAGAAAGTGATTAAGGACAAAAGCATGCATGCCATTTCTTAAGAACACTAACAGTACCTCAAAACCTATTACATAAAATTACAACTGACTGAATTTAGAGTTGTGGAGGCATTTGAATATTCTTGTGTATTTGGACACAATTCCTTTTTAAAAAAAAAATTTTTTTTGGCATGCAGGATCTTAGTTCCCAGACCAGGGATTGAACTTGTACCCCCTGCATTGGAAGATGAGAGTTTTAACCACAGACATCCAGAGAAGTCCTAGAAACAACCCTTAATGGTACTATATATATATATAAAGTCATTGCACATCCAATACATTTCAGCAAATACCACAGAGGACCTAATAGTATGTGTTTGATACTATGCTTGGTACTGAGACTATACTGGTTTTTTCGTGATACCAAACAACTTAATCACTATAAACCTGTTATTTCATCTATGTAAGTATGTGAAATATGCATAGCTATGGTGAAGATTCAAAGAGCCAATGAATATAAAGTCCTGAGCCTCCATTCAAATCATAGCTTTCTTTTCCTTCTTTTTTAAATGATTACACTGGTAAACAAGACATGTAGCCCAGTAATCTTGAAGCTCTAGTAGAAGATACAAACAATGGCCCGACACAGTGACAGTGATGATGATGATGATAAGGATCTAATAATAGCAGCTGATACTTACTTAGACTTTACTATGAGCAAGGCTGGTGGCTCAGACGGTAAAGCGTCTGCCTGCGGTGCGGGAGAGCCGGGTTCAATCCCTGGGTTGGGAAGATCCCCTGGAGAAGGAAATGGCAACCCACTCCAGTATTCTTGCCTGGAGAATCCCATGGACAGAGGAGCCTGGTTGGCTACAGTCCATGGGGTCGCAAAGAGTCAGACACGACTGAGCGACTTCACTTTCACTATGAGCAAGGCATTACTCTAAGCACATAGCTCATCAATCAACCGTTATAACAACCCTTTGAAGTGACTAGGGCCATGGTGAAAAAGTGAGTATTTTAAGTTGCTCAGTTGTGTCTGACTCTTCGTGAACCCATGGACTGTAACCTGCCAGGCTCCTCTGTCCATGGAATTCTCCAGGCAAGAATACTGGCCTGGGCAGCCATTCTCTTCTCTAGGGGATCTTCATAACCCAAGGATCAAACCCAAGTCTCCTGCATTGCAGGAGATTTACCATCTGAGCCACCAGGGAAGCCCCAGGGTCATAGTAGTTGATATTCAAATATGTGGGAATTATCCTCTAAACCTCATTCTTGAGTGGCTGGAAAAGCACCTTCTAGCAATTAATAATATTAAGCAGGTAAAATGACCCAAGGTTGTGGGGCTGAGACAGTAAAAGAAGTTCTGAGCAAAACAAATTAACACGTAGGAATGCCCAGAGCACGGAATGCACGCGGATGATCAAAGAACTGGAAGCAGCTCAGTTCTGGTGATGTCTATGTGAAGCCACCAGCAATGTATAAATTCCTGTGTTCGGAAAAGCAGCTACTGGATAGATAGAAAAACAGAAGTGTTCTCAGGAAAGGCAGGGTGTCCTCAGTGTGACAGGAGTTCCTTGGGTGGTAATCTGCCAGGGAAGCCCACCTGTTAGCAGCAGCCTGTACTGGGGAATCCTCTGAACCGGCTTGAGCAGGTAGTGCTTGAGGGCCAGATTAGCACAGCGTGGGCTAACCTGAAAGGAAAGGCATCCAAAGTAAACACGAACATTTTCCTCTGAAGCAAGAGACCCAGATTCAAGTGCTCGGGAAGCCAAGTTTTAAATAGCCAGCAACTCCAGGAGGGGGTTCATGGAGATACTCCCTTTATTTTAAGGCACAACTCCTAAGCTGAGGGAGACCAGAGCTGACTCACCATGGAGCCCACCCTCTCTTGTAGGTAGGTCTCTGAAATCAGATTGATGAAGAAATTCACAGCCCAGAAATAAAACTACTGGGAACTGGATTCAAATAAACATCAGAGCCTGTTGTCAACATACTCATAATAACAACAGTTGGTACTGGGGAGAAGGCAGAAAATAAAGACAACCTGAACAACAGCCTTGCTAAACAAATCTCTTATAAGCCTGAAGAATGTAAACTTTCTCAGATGAACGGCTACAAAGGAGAGCCCCAAATCACACTGCCTATGCAAACATTTGATTCTGGAACCCTTCTGACTTGACCATGAGGACATTTGATTCTGCCTTTAAAGTTGTTTTCTATAGTATGTGTAACAGATACTGGTGCCCAATTCTGAGCCCCACCTCCAGTCTCCATAACAGGTATTAACTGTGGGGAGACAACAAAATGGCCAAGGGAAAATGTCCCCGCATCCTAAGATGTCCTGGCTTTCTTACACAGCTCAAGTGAGAAGGGAAGAGTTTTTTCAGATTTGTTCAGAGGGTTCTATTTGTTTCTAAATATATACCTCCAGGGTCTGGTATGCAGGATAACTACGAAAGCATAATGATAATGCATGTTAAGAAAGCATCTGTTGTGCAAGCATCATTAGACATTGGACAGCTAAGTTTCCCTGGTCTTATGTGTTTTTTTTGCTGCCAAGGCAACAGAACAACTCACTGGACAGTGATGAGAACCCAGGCCACAGCTATATATATATATTTATATCACACTTCCATTCTTAACAGCACGACAGCACGAAGACTTCAGAAGAAAGGAAAAGAGGGAAGAAAAGTCGACACACAATTTCAAAGTTTAATTACCATACAAATTAGAAGAAATCAGCAATATCTTAATACTTCTAAACTTTTCTAGTTTGGTGTAAATGGAATTTACTGATAGTTTTAGCTTCAAAACAGAGAAAGTGGTAGCAAAACAGAGGATGGTAGCAAAAATACCTCAAATTCTCTAACAACAGCAGCAAAACCTGGGTTTTTCTTGCACTGCTCATCCAACAAAGCTATATTTTTATCAAACTCTTTGATGTATGTGGAATACATTTTTAGATATGGTCCCTTCTTTACAAAGATATCAGCAATTCTTTGTTGTTCCGTCCTAAGGAGTGAGAAGGGAGAGATGAGAAAAAGAATCATTACAGGATCCAAAATATATCCACTGATAAGCAGAGTCCCACTTCCAAGCCATTTATCTTTTCTTCCTCTCCTTGTAAGAAATATCCCCTAATGCCCACTCTTTCTCATTTCGATTGTCATTATATTTTGGCTGGACTCTGCCAGTCCTGACTGGTCTGGCCAGTCCTGACTGGTCTTCCCTGCTTATGTACAGCCAGAGACTTCAGAAAATTCAGATGAATTTCTGAGATAATTTTTTGTAAGAAGAATGATAAAGTACGGACAAGGAAATTCTTTGTAATTACACTGTATTTTAGCATGCCTTTAAAAGAGAGTTTTTAGTCACTCCTCAGTCCTTAAACTGTGTAATTATAGTTTTAGTCATTCCTTAGCCCTTAAACTGTATAAGTATAAATTTTATACTTAGGCTGTAGTGAAGTATTAATCACTATTTAGCATATTTTCCCAACATGTAGAGGCAAGATATTTCCAAAACAGGCAGAGGTATTTTCATGGATTATATATAAATAAAACTTAGAGGGAAATTTTTTTATCATGAAAGTAGGTGATACACATTGTTGCTGTTCTAATAATTTGGGGGTTACCATGAACTTCAACAGTAAATCCAACCACCCATTTCTAAAGATGTCACCAAACTTTCTATTACTGTCTAAATATCATAACGGGCTTTCCTGGTGGCTTAGACGGCAAAAAGAATCTGTCTGCAATGTGGGAGACTGGGGTTTGATCCCTGGGTTGGGAAGATCCCCTGGAGAAGGAAATGGCAACCCACTCCAGTATTCTTGGCTGGAGAATTCCATGGACAGAAGAGCCTGGTAGACTATAGTCCATAGGGTCACAAAGAGTCAGACACGATTGAATGACTAACACACAAATACGGGTAATGACAGTCAACCTTTGGTATTGTTTTGCGGTTGTGAAATCTACAGCATCTACAATGATGTCATATATGTGTACATTTTCTAAACCAAACAGAAAAATCTCCCTATTCTCTTGGTTAACAGCCTCCTTTAGAAAATGCAGTTTCCTCTTTCTGAGGTTCCAAAAAGACAGACATTTAAAAATGTTTCCAATGTGAATATATCAACTAAACCCTCCTCCCAGTCTCAAAAATCTTGATTATCAAAGGGCACCTATAGAAAGTTAAATTGGCCAAATACAGGCCCTTCTTGCTTTTGAGACAACATTACTGAAGAATTTAAAAATGTAGAGTACTGAGCTCAGTGCATCAGTGAATTCTGGCCATCTAACATGATCAATCTAGGGGACTTCCCTGGCAGTCCAATGGTTTAGACTACAAGCCTCCACTATGCAGGGGGTACAGGTTCAATCCCCAGTCGGGGAAATAAGATCATGAGTGATGTGCTGTGTGGCCAAAAATAAATAAATAAATAAAGTGATCAATCTCCAGGTAATTGCCAAGAAAATTCAATATATTGAATAAACACAATGTAAGGAACAGCAAATCTTTGTCACATGCAGGTCCCTTCTGCCTTTATCTAAAATTGGAAACTCTGGGAAAGCTGGTCGGCCCATTTTTACCAGTTTGACATTCTTTCCTCCAGCTCCTTCAGGAGATCCCGATTGAGCTCATACAGCTGAGGCAAGTAGTACAGGATCTGATTTAGGATCCGGTCCTCAATCACTGGTTTCCCAAGTTGCCTGGAAGCATGGGCTACTGCATCCCGGAAATCCTGTTGCAGTTCAGAGGAGAAAAAACAATGTACACACACATACCACTTAATATAATGAAAAGCTTTTCCCCCAGTCACTCTCTTTACCACAACAATATAAACTGCAAACTGTATTTCCCATGTAGAGTTCACATTGAAAGCACCCACTTCCTCTTACCCTACTTACTTGGATAAGAAAGTACACACACACACAACCCCCAAGTGGCTGGGGTGGATATTTGGTTTTTAAACAGATCATGTGATATTTCTCTTAAATCTTTTGGTTTGATCTCCAAACTAGCAATTATATTAAGGAGGCATCTGCAAATTATACTAGAACTCTAAGTAGTCCTCAAAATTATTCCAATACTGCTATATGAACAAAATCCATTTATTTAAAAGTCCCCAGAAGATCTTAATTAATTTTACATTGGGAGCATCCTTTTGTCCACTTTCAGTAATTATTTGCCAACTTCTGGAACATTCTAACTGAGGCATTTGGAGGGTGGTACATTCTTGATTATCAGAGAATATTAGATGTAAGCCCTTGTTCCTATTTCACTGTATTTCATTGAGCTAGCTCCATTTTCCTCATCTGTTAAGTGGTTTATAAGACTTTAATTAGCTACTGCACACAAAGCTTTCTGCAATGTATTTGGCACACAGACTCAACAAAACATTATAACTCTGGACTTAAAACTCTCTCTTCCCTCTATCCAACCTCCTCATAAATTCACCAGAATTTATACTTTAGAGAAATTAAAATTTTTTCTCATCACACATTCTTTTTCCTTGATTTTTCCTTATAATAAGACTATTTATACCATGTTTTAAGACAGGTCCACCATACTCCACCCTCTCTCTCCAGAGAACTTGGAAAGGGTGAGGCTGGAGATGGTACCTGGCCAGAATTCCAAATATCTTGAGGCCTACCCTCGGGATAAGTAAGACAATAGTGAACTGTATCACAGTCCTGAGGATTCAAAACAAAAATGTTCCTTCTTAGAAAGGAAATTTAATTAAAAACCTTAAGGCAAAGGTTGGATAAAACAGACTCTTTACTAGGCTTTACCTTCTTTCTCCTTTCTAACTGCTTCCCTTTAGGAATTCACTGGACAAATCAAAAAACAAAACAAAGACCCTGTATTTCTTCCCTGATCCCTTTTAATGCCCACCCCGTACATATACACACTAACCATTAGTATCAGTATTTCTTGAGCTTCTTGTGAAGGACAACAAAAGTGAAAGTGAAGTCGCTCAGTCATGTCTGACTCTTTGCGACCCTGTGGACTGTAGCCTACCAGGCTCCTCCGTCCACCAGATTCTCCAGACAAGGATATTGGAGTGGATTGCCATTTCCTTCTCCAGGGGATCTTTCCAACCCGGGGATTGAACCCGGGTCTCGAACCCGGGTCTCCTGCATTACAGGCAGAGCTCTGAGCCACCAGCGAAGCCCAACAAACTCATATCTAATTTGAAAGTAGACAAAAGCTGCCAGAGTAACGAAAATAAAAACAACAGTAAACAAAAGGAAGCTAATTAAACTTAAAAAGTTTCTGCAAAGCAAAGGAAACCATAAACAAGAGGAAAAAACAATCCACAGAATGGGAAAAAATATTTGCAAATAAAGTAACCTACAAAGTATTAATCTCCAAAATATACAACTAGCTCATGCAGCTCTATGTCAAAAAAAAAAAACAAACAATCCAATCAAAAAAATGTACAGAAGATCTAAATAGGTATTTCTCCAAAGAAGACATACAGATATCCAAGAGGCTCATGAAAAAATGCTCAACATCACCAACGATCAGAAAAATGCAGATCGAAACTACAGTGAAGTATCACCTCATACTTTATTCTTCTGGGCTCCAAAATCACTGCAGATGGTGACTGCAGCCATGAAATTAAAAGACGCTTGCTCCTTGGAAGAAAAGCTATGACCAACCCAGACAGCATATTAAAAAGCAGAGACATTACTTTGCCAACAAAAGTCTGTCTAGTCAAAGCTATGGTTTTTCCACTAGTCATGTATGGATGCGAGAGTTCGACTATAAAGAAAGCTGAGCACAGAAGAATTGATGCTTTTGAACTGTGGTGTTGGAGAAGACACTTGAGAGTCCCTTGGACTGCAAGGAGGTCCAACCAGTCCATCCTAAAGGAAGTCAGTCCTGAATATTCATTGAAAGAACTGATGCGGAAGCTCAAACTCCAAAACTTTGGCTACTTGATGCACAGAACTGACTCACTGGAAAGGACCCAGATGCTGGGAAAGATTGAAGGCGGGAGGAGAAGGGGACAACAGAGGATGAGATGGCTGGATGGCATCACCGACTGAATGGACATGAGTTTGGGTAAGCTCCGGGAGTTGGTGATGGACAGGGAGGCCTGGTGTGCTGCAGTCCATGGGGGTGCAAAAAGTCAAATACAACTGACTGACTGAACTGAATCACCTCATACAGGTCAGGATGGCATCATCAAAATATCTACAAATAATAAATGCTAGAGAGTCTGTGGAGAAAAGGGAACTCTCCTACACTGCGGGTGGGAATGTAAATTGGTACAGCTATTAGGGGGACAGTATGGACGTTCCTTAAAATACTAAAAACAGAACTACCGTATGATCCAGCAATCCCATTCCTGGGCATCTATCAAGAGAAAATCATGCTTCAAAAGGATACATGCAAATGTTTACTGCAGCACTATTTGCAATAGTCAAGACATGGAGGGACTTCCCTAGTAGTTGAGTAGCCAAGATCCTTGTTTCCACTGCAGAAAGCAAGGGTTCGACCCCTGGTTGAGGAACCAGATTTTGTGATTCTGCATGTCACCCCGTACAACCAAAGGGGAAAACAAGAAAAAAATGACTCCTCTTCTAAGGCATATTTTAGACAAGTCAAATGCTATGCTCGACAAGTGCTAATAAACCCTTCACTTAGTCCTCAGTGTGTTCAGTTGCTAAGTTGTGTCCAACTCTTCATGATAGCTGTACCAATTTACATTCCCACCCAAGGACTTTTCCAGGCAAGAATACTGGAGTGAGTTACCATTTCCTCCTGTAGGGGATCTTTCCGCGTCTTCTGTGCCTCCTGCATTGAAAGGTGCGTTCTTTACCACTGAGCCACCTGGGACTAACTTTATCAACCCTAAATAGTCATATTAACTCACAGGAACCAAACTACTTCCACCAATAACTAAAGAACTACTTTTACAACTAATTACTGTAATATAAAATAAGAGTTCATTACTTGTATAAACTAAAATTCGGAAAACCACACAAAACGACTCCACAGACCAAATGGATTGGGGCCAAATTCCACCTCCAAACAGCTTGTTTTTATCAGCACTCACATATAGTAAGAGAAAATAGAGCTAACTTAACATTTTTGACAGTCATCAGGATTTCCATCAGGCAGAACTATAATGTATTTACATATCACAAATAACATCCTCAACTATAAATATACTCAAAGCACTAGAGTTAAACATCTTCTATGGCATTTTTCATTTTCCCAGTTTAATGACTAATGTAATTAAGATGCAAGAGTTCCTTTTTCAGCAAAACAAGAAGCAGTGTCCTTTCTTCTGATAGGTTAAATGATGGATATGTTTGTCTCTTGGCAGGAGGATAACTTTTATTTTCCAGTTAGAAGGCATTTCCTCAGCCAGGACAGTAACAGCAGACGTTAGCTGCTAAGCAGCTTAAGAACCTGTTTGACACAGCTTTTGCTAGACTCTGCATTCCATGTCTGCCACCACTGCCAAACAGGAAACTGGTTTATTTAAGACACAGTCAACAGAGACCAACTAGTATGCTGCGCTGACGAGTAAGGTGGTCACCTCTAACTTGGGGTTGTTGACACACACCTGGCAAAACTGTGGGGTTTTTTTGTTTTTTGGTTTTTTTTTGAGTATTACTTGGTAATGTCAGCAGTTCTGCAGGAACGAATGGCCCAAGATGCCATTTTGGGGGGGTTGTACTTGGAAGAAAAGCTATGACCAACCTAGACAGCATATTAAAAAGCAGAGACATTACTTTGCCAACAAAGGTCCATCTAGTCAAAGATATGGTTTTTCCAGTAGTCATGTATGGGTGTGAGAGTTGGATCATAAAGAAACTGAGCACCAAAGAATTGATGCTTTTGAACTGTAATGTTGGAGAAGACTCTTGGAGTCCCTTGGACTGTAAGATCCAACCAGTCCATCCTAAAGGAAATCAGTCCTGAATATTCATTGAAAGGACTGATGCTGAAGCTGGAGCTCCAATACTTTGGCCATCTGATGTGAAGAGCCAACTCATTGGAAAAGACCCTGATGCTCGGAAAGACTGAAGGCAGAAGAAGAAGGGGACAACAGAGGATGAGATAATTGGCATCACCAACTCAATGGACATGAGTTTGAGTAGGCTCCGGGAGTTGGTGATGGACAGGAAAGCCTGGCATGCTGCAATCCATGGGGCTGCAAAAAGTTGGACATGACTGAGCAACTGAACTGAACTGTGAGGCATGCAGGACCTTAGTTCCCAGACCAGGGATTGAACCCATGATCCCTGCAGTGGAAGCACTGGATCTTAACCATTGAACCACCAGAGAAGTTCACCATGATGTATTTTTTTTTTTTAAATTATGACAGCATGTCAAAATAAAAGAGAAATAATTATAAGAGCAAAAGAAGAATGTTTATGATGACCTTCTTAACTGCACAGGGCAGCCCTGGCCCCCATCTCATTTCTGCACCCTGTGGGCCACCATCCCCTAAAAGCCATGTGCAGTGGCCACAATGCTAGATATAACTAAGTCACACAGAAACTACACACAATCTAACTTCTCAGCTCTTCATGAACCTCGACCACTGCCAAACATGTGACACTGGAAGGAGGAAAAAAAATTTTTTTAATAGAAAGGATGATTACAACATATGTCTGGTTCTTCTTCTAAATGCTAACAGCCAGGATAATTTGGGAAAGTGTGATGACACTTAAGAGCCAGAGGCAAAACTATTTTGGGGCAGAAGAATCTAAAGTTGCCAACACCCCCTTGAATAAGTCAGTGAGGACACAGGACCATAGGACTAGTACTTTCAGTTAGATCCAGAGTATACTTTTTCACACTGGAAAAGCTGAGGAATTAAAATAAATGGGTGGAGGGGAGCTCTAGTATAAAAATGTTAGGTGCTGGCATCCCTGGTGGCTCAGTGGTAAAGAATCTGCCTGCCAATGCAGAAGACAGGGGTTTGATCCCTGGTCCAGGAAGATCCCACATGCTGTGGAGCGCCTAAGCCCATGCACAACTACTGAGCCTGTGTTCTAGAACCCAGGAGACAGAATTACTGAAGCCCACACGCCCTAGACCCCATGTCCCACAAGCGAAGGCCGCGTATAGCCAGTAGAGAGGAGCCCCCGCTTGCTGCAACTAGAGAAAAAACCCATGCAGCAACAAAGTCCCAGCACAGTCAAAAATAAATAAATAAATAAAAATAAAAATTATTTTTAAAAGTTAGGTAAATGAGTGAGTTTTTTTAAAATATCGACTACATATACTTCAGTCTATTCTTCTAACATAAAAAGAGTCTGTATGCAAAACAAGTTCCTAATCACCACCAACCTGGCCTTTTTAGAAACAGGAATGGGTGTCTCGATTAAAAAGTGTAGTATAATATTATTCTTAATAATCTGAAGAAAACCTACAACCAGATCAACTTAAAAAAACAATTACTCAGCTCCTATGAGGTATTAACATACTAGTCTTACCACCTCTGATCTCCTGGGCAAAAGCAAGCAAAAATCAATGCAAACAAAATCGAGACTGAACATTTTAACGTAATGAAGCACAAAACAGATGGCCTTGTTCATCAGGTCAGACTTGATATCCCCAGTGCCAAAGAGAAGCAAGTAACTTAATGACCAGCTGTCCTGACTGGCATGACCTGACCTTAAGGCATTACTTAACCACTATGAAGACACAGTGAATTACAAAGACCAAATGGATATATGGGCAGACAAGGGGCTCTGTAGAGCTCCCTGCCTATATGAAGGGTACTAATCAATTCATCTTAAGCAAAAGCAAAGGAGCTGCTAAGATCAGAGAGCTGTGATAAATAAGCAAAAGGCAGTGTGATGCTATGAAGTAAAAGTGGGGACGGGGGATAGGCTCCACATTAATAATTTGATTTTGTTCTAAAATGAAAATGTTTGACCAAGGAAGTTACTCCTTCCTTTCTCTATGTTCAGACCTGGTGATAATCTGAAAGCAAGCCAATAAACTCAAAGATACTCAAAGCATATACAGCACAGCAGACATTCCAAGTAACAACTTTTAATCAATTTCTGAACATTCACTTAGCACGTGGGTTCAAAGGGACCAGAATTTAAAATCTGGCTTTGCCATTTAGTAATGGGGTATGTTTGGCAGTTAGGTCACTTTCGTCATTTAAAAAACAGATATGACACCCATTTGACAGGGTTGTTATGAGGACTGAAACAGATAATTCAGGTAACACAGCATGCTGCAAGGCGCATAGAGAGCACTCAGGAGACAGCCATTTATTTCATTAAAGGAGATTCAGTTATTTTAAATGATCACATGACCACCATTTACAATCACAAGTCCCTGGAAGCTTAGAAAAAGAGCTCTCAAACAGAGGTCTATAAACAGAAGGAAACATCAAAGGAAGGTGAGGAAAAGCAACAGTCCAGCGGCAAGACAGAGACCCGTTCGACAATGAACTTCATTCAGTGAAGGAAGCCACTTAAAACTGAAAGTTTGGTGTCCATGTCAACATACACCACAGGAGGATGCTTCACAACTAAACAACAAATAATAATTAAATAGTTCACAAAACTGAAAAGAAACAGTGTATTTGGTAAAACAAGACGGTCATTTTAATACGGTAACAACTGGAGGTTTCTATAAGGAAGTCTTTTATTCTTTTTATAATGTACTTTTTAAAAATATATATATTCTATTTACTAACAAACACCTGAATGTCCAAAGTAACTCTACCTCTAACTCTATGGATTTTAACTGGGAGTCTTCTCAAATCTTCAGGGTAATGTATATCTCAGCCTAAGGAAATTGGTGGAACAAAAATGCCTCATTACAAGTACCACTTATCTACAACTTAACCAGCCCATCATTGTTTGAAAGACCTGAAAGTCTCTGCTCATTCTCTCTTAAGATATATTATTTAAATCATGCTGTTCAGACATTTATAAAATAAGTTTATAGATACATCTATTAAACCAGTCTCCTAGCAGAGAGCAAATCAGATAACAAAAACAAAACAAAACAAAAACAACACTGTATCATTTGTACTTAATTATACTAGATGTCTAAGGTGTTTTATCTTGAAAATGGTACTTATAAACAATATTATAGCAACCTCTGCATTAGACAACTTCTGATACAAAAAAGGAAAAGAAATATAATTAACTAGAGCTCTACCAAACCAAGAATTATTCATCACTTTCCTATTATTCATTTAATAGATATTAATTTAATGAGATAACACTAAACAAAACAGACAAAAATCCCCGCTTTCACAGAGCTTAATTTCTAGTGGAAAAAGAAACCTAGTAGGGTATTTTTCAGGAACAAATTCTATTTTGATTGATTCGAGTAAAAGCTTACTTGGTAACAACAAAATTAAATAATACAGATTTTGACTGATAGAAATAATTCTAAATAACAGCACATTAACCTGAAGAATGTCCACTTAACCTGCAGCTAACACTAATTAAGTGCCTAACATTTATTTTGTATGATCACATTTAACCATCGCACCAAATGTGGTTATTCCCATTTTCAAGAAGAAACCAAGGCTTGATTAATTTCTCCAAGAGCACAGTTAGTGGCAGAAGCACAATTCTTAACCACTAGCCAATTAGTCGCATTCATTCACTCAATAACATTTACTGGGGGCCTTCCACACAATAGGAATGATGGGAAACTCAGAAGATATCCCTGGGTTGGGAAGATCCCCCCTGGGAAAGGGAATGGCAACTCACTCCAGTATTCTTGCCTGGAGAATCCCATGGATAGAGGAGCCTGGCAAGCTACAGTCCATGGGGTCACAAAGAGTTGGACATGACTGAGCAGCTAACACTTTTACTTTTTTTTTCTTTTCTGAAACTATAGGATCGTTGCCCTCACCTAGCTTACATTTTAGAAGGTGAAGTAAAGTGAAAGTCACTCAGTCGTGTCCGACTCTGTGACTCCACGGACTGTAGCCCGCCAGGCTCCTCTGTCCAAGGGATTCTCCAGACCAGAACACTGAAGTGGGTTGCCATTTCCTTCTCCAGGGGATCTTCCCAACCCAGGGATCGAACCCAGGTCTCCCACATTGCAGGCAGATTCTTTACCATCTGAGCCACCAGGGAAGCCCTACATTTTAGAAGAGACTAAAACCAAACAAGTAAACAAATAGATAAATAATATATGTGAAATATCAAGAAGAAAACAAACACAGGAAAGTTGAAAAGGATGGTCAAAGAAGACCTCTTTGAGGAAGTCACCTTAAGCTCAACTGGAAGGATAAAGAAAGGACTAGCTTGAATGAATGAAGGAAGGATAAATATTCCAGGAAACTGCATTGGCAAAATCTCTCAGCAGAAATAACCTTAGCACTGAACTAAAAACTGAAGGCAGGCTACGATGGGACAGAACATAGTCTTTTACAAGTGAGAGAAGGCCTTCCTCTCTTTCACTGCCTTTTCATCTCATTGCTGCTGCTACTGCTAAGTTACTTCAGTCGTGTCCGACTCTGTATGACCCCATAGACGGCAGCCCACCAGGCTCCCTCGTCCCTGGGATTCTCCAGGCAAGAACACTGGAGTGGGTTGCCATTTCCTTCTCCAATGCGTGAAAGTGAAAAGTGAAAGTGAAGTCCTGCTCAGTCATTTCTGACCCTCATCTCATTGCTAGAAGCCAAATACAGAGCACCTTACAGGCACAGGGAACCGTAACTTACTATCCAAATTAGATCATTTCTGACAGTAAAAGGAAGCTCTATTAATAATATTTGTTGCCGCTATTTAGTCACTAAGTCATGTCTGACTCTTTTACAACCCCATGGACTGTAGCCCGCCAGGGTCCTCTGCCCATGGGATTTCCCAAGCAAGAATACTGGAGTGGGTTGCCATTCCCTTCTCCAAGGGATCTTCCTGACCTAGCAATTAAACCTATATTTCCTTCATTGGCAGGCAATTCTTTACCACTGAGTCACCTGAGAAGCCCGTTAATAATATTATGCCAAGACGATAACCAAGATGGTCAAAAGTGGACTAGGACAGATCGTCATCCTACTTACAGGACTTGGACTTGCTAAGTAACGGTTTTTATTCTTAATGCAATGGGAATCATGTAAACAACTTAAAGCAGGAGAGTGATATGACCTAATACGTATTTTAAGAAAATCACCCTTAATACTTCACATCAAAAAATATTTTAAGGAACAGACTGAAGGGGGGTAAGAATGGAAATAGGAAGCCCAGTTAAAAGGCTGATGCTATTTTGAGTAAGAGATAATATTCTGGACTAGGATAGTGGCAGTAAAGAGGAAATAAAATCAGCAGGGTTGTTGACAGTTTGGCAAGAGAGGTGAGAGGGAGAAAAGAAGAACAAATCCTAGTTTCCTGGCTTTGGCAGCTACATGAATGTCATTACTATTTTGAAAAGAGAATCTCTTTTTTCTTTGGACTCAATAGTGTATTGACTTAGAGACAATGTGTATATTGGACCATTTTTTCATATCCAGGTCAAAGTCTAAGTGCTCATGGTAGATACTGCAGAGTAAGGACCATATAAAACATTACTTTCAAAGTCTTGCTACTGCCTCTGCAGGCCCAATTTTTTCTCGCAAACATCAGAAGAATCAAAGCCTTCAACTAAGTACACCGATTCTTAGAATTTTGAGTATATTTTAAATCACATGATCTCTACCTCAATCTAATTCTTTCCAATGTAATATGATAAAATTCATTAGTTTAGATTTAAAATCACTTTTATGAGCTAGTTCATCACCTAGTTCACCAAATTCAAAACAAAGAAATGATAGTGAGCTACAGTGATATATTAAAGTGATATATAAAGTATTGGTGAACTACAGTGATACATTAAAATTGTGAGTGTGTCTACTATACTAGACAGTGCACATATTGAACATTTCTGTTTCAGAGAAAGATCTATTAGTGCTAATCTAGAGTCTCGAATATGGGAAACTATTAATGGGAAATCATACATAACTGAAATAATAGCTCCTCCCAAGCCACTAATATAGTGGGCTGATTTCCAAAAATACCCACTGGGTTATCTAAAGCCTGTTAGATATTTTAAAGCAGTCATATTCTATCATATAACACAGTAGTTAATTCCTTTAGATGAAATCAGATAGCAGCAGCACTCAGGATTACAACTATCCATGAGCTACCTTTGTGGTAGGAGACTTAATAGCATGATTGGAGTGTTGGATTGAAACAAGAGATGCTTTTGGCTTTACCCACATTATCCTGGTGACGAAGCCCTCTTAGCAATGGTTCAGAATCTGTCTTAATGCCTGGCTGTTAAGTTACCCACTAATGTTGGGCTCTGCTGAGTTACCCTTTGCACATACTAGACAGGATGTTAACATAAGGTTGGCAGATGATCTATTCTCACTCCTACACTGAAAGCTTAGGTGGTTTTGAAGATGTACAAATCAAGGTGAGTTATGGATGATTCACTCTGTTCAGCATCAGTGGGGAAAAAGCCGAGGCCATCTATCAGATCTGAGATGATAAGGGAAACATTTTGGTCTAATTGTCTATTCTTATGGTGCTTTTGTTTTGTTCCAAAAATACAGAGGTAAGAATCAGGATACATATTTTTTTTTAAAAAATCAAACACTCTGGTAATGCTTTTATTGGGCTTGCCTTGTGGCTCAGTTGGTAAAGAATCTGCCTGCAATGCAGGAGACTTAGGGTCAATCCCTGGATTGGGAAGATCCCCTGGAGAAGGGAAAGGCTACCCACTCCAGTATTCTGGCCTGGAGAATTCCATGGACTGTATAGTTCACGGGGTCACAAAAAGTTGGACACGACTGAGTGACTTTCACTTCACTTCATTTCAATGCTTTTAAGTGCTCCTCTACCTACTGGAATCAGAACTTCCTTCATGAAAATGAAACTTTAGTTCAGCAGTAGAGGAAAAGGCATTTGAAAGCATCAGAATTGTGAATATTAAAATGGATACTTCATTCACTGATGCTCTACATGGGAAGAATGAGAAGAAGAAAATAGAACAGCAATTTGAGATCCTATCGTATACTTTATAATATCAGGTTTTTTCACATACTTTATTTCACTGATTCCTCATGACCTGAGAGATGGATTTTTTTTTTTTTCCCCCCAGCCACACCACAGCTTGTGAGACCTTGAGATCCCTGACCGGGCGTGGAACCTGGACCCTCAGCAGTGAAAGCTCAGAGTTCTAAGTGCTAGACAGCCATGGAATTCCCCAAACTGTTTTCCAAAACTCACATACCTAGTAAGAAACAGAATCTACTTAGCTAATGCTTCTCCAAGTGTGGTCTACAAATTGCTATAGGTATACAAAGACATTAGACAAAAAAAGTAAGAATAAGGGATTAGAAACTTTTCTATCCATTTGACAAGTCATGAATTTTTATTACATTTTACAAGAGTTTTGATCCACCATGGATGTGCAATTTAAACATTCATTTGCTCACCAAAGCAGTGTGAGAAGCAGTATATTAGACTACAGGTATCCTGAACATATGTTCCATGCAAGGTTTGAGTAGCACAGTGGAGTTAAACAGCAATTTTTGCCTCTACCAGTTTTCCTCATTCACTTGCAGATGCTTCACATTTCCTTGAGGAGGTCCTCTGTCTATTTAAACATGTCTATCAGAAAATATATCAAATAGATATAATGTGCTCATCCTGGAGATAAATTCTAAGTTTTCCAGAAAACAGCAACTTAGCATTTTCTTCTACCTCTCCCTCTACAATTCCTTATTCCATAGAGACAGTTGGGGCATAGCAGCCAATACATATGCAGTTTATTTTCAAAAGTCATTTATTTATCAAGTTTATCATTATTTTTTTAAATGACAATATTGTTGTCATTCAACAGCTCTGCTGCTGCTAAGTCGCTTCAGTCGTGTCCAACTCTGTGCGACCCCAGAGACGGCAGCCCACCAGGCTACCCCATCCTTGGGATTCTCCAGGCAAGAACACTGGAGTGGGTTGCCATTTCCTTCTCCAATGCATGAAAGTGAAAAGTGAAAGTGAAGTCGCTCAGTCGTATCTGACTCTTAGCAACCCCATGGACTGCAGCCCACCAGGCTCCTCCGTCCATGGGATTTTCCAGGCAAGAGTACTGGAGTGGGATGCCATTGCCTTCTCTGATTCAACAGCTAAGGGTGACCAAATATTGCTATATATATATATAAATTTTAAAAGGGAACCTACCAATATAGTCAAGAGTTACATGAAAAACAATTCATGGGAAAAACAAATTAGCAATGTTAAGAAATTTTTAAGAAAAATCTTCCAAAGCTAGAGACTTTTCACACAGGAATTAGGTCTCTATGTACCCACTGGACCAACTACAGAGCACAGGGGATTGTTTGGTAAATGTTACCCACCTTTAAGTATAACCCTCTTTTCATGTTTATATAAAAGAAAATAGAAAATGATATTCTTTTCAGAGACATGAATGGGTATATATTTTGTAAACCTACCACTCCTCAGTAACTCAGTTAATAATTACCATCTAAGTAAACTTGGATGGTAACTTAATTCACTTCCATGTCTTTTAAATTGTTTTCTCTATTTCAAACTTTTCTTTTCTAAATCTTAATATCCTGCTAAAATATAACTAAAACAAAGTAACATCAAAGGCACTTTAATTGCCCATAAGTAATGAAACTTGTGAAAACTTGCAGGAGTGCATGAGAAAAATGACTATGCAGCCAGACACATTAACTGTTTCCCAACAGGTTTGTTCAAGTTTACAATTACAAAAATTGAAAACAGAACTTTAAAAATGTTTGTTTTTAAAATATCTATTTTAAGTGTCTTTCTAGGAGATTGTTCATATAGAACAGTTTTGAACACCAACATTCTTTACCCATTGCTGTGCAAAATTCTACTGAAGCAGAGACCTTCTGCAAATGGCCAAGAAGAAATATTATCCTATGAGGATAAAAAGTTTAAAGATTTGGAGATACAGATATAAAGGCTCTATTTTTCAGAAATCATCTGGCACACTACACATACATGAGATTAATGCACTTTAGAAAATTTCTGTCTTCGCATAAATGTGTGAATTTACTAATATAACCGTGTATTAGAAAGCATATACGTGTATATACATGTTAATTTAATGACACTGAACATATTGAAGGACAGGGAAAGATGTAAAAGAGGATAGTCAGACTTCAAGAAAATATTAGCAGATACTTACAATATGCAAAAGTTTTAACACATCCACAAACCTGTAAAAAACAGCAATGAGAGACATGTTTGAAACAAACCAATGAGGAAACAAATAAGTCTTCTGAAATGGAAACTGGATACCTACACTTTTTCTGAGCTCATGATCTCTTTGGCAATATGGTGGACTTTACGTTTCATTCCAGTATCTTCACCCTGAGGGTAAGAGCACATTAAGAAAGCATGAACTCATAAAAGGATAAGGAAGGTCGGCTTGGAGTTATTCAGATGCACATTCAAGCTCTGATACTTACAGGTTTCAAACAGAACACATTTCATACTATATAATGTCTCAAATGGCAAACATGAAGAATAAGATGTGGTTATTAAACCATGATACAGGAGAAGCTGAGAGCAATCAGTAATCCTCACTGATATCAATGCTGGATTCATGGAGTACCCTGAGGAACCCCAGAGGCCCAGCGGGGCACACTGTTAGTGGCACAAAACTGAAGTTACATTCTGCAGGGAAAATAGACACCACATGAACGTGTGTTCTTGGGGTGCATGCAAGTAATTTTAGTTAGTAACTATTTAGTAGGCCTGTATAAGAACTTCACCTTCAGGAAAGCCACTTTAAGTCAGACAACTTAAGTGCAGACTGGAAAGTGCTCTTCCATAGTCTGTAACCCCACATATCACAGCCATAGGCTTTCTCAACTCACTGAAAATACCTTTTAGAAATATGCTCTTCCTGGAATAGATTGTTTCCTCATAGTCCTCAACTCTGCTGATACACTAATCCTGGACATTTCCCCTCTAGAACTGAGACAATAAATTTCTGTTGTTTGGGCTTCCCTGGTAGCTCAGTGGTAAAGAATCCGCCTGTCAGTGCAGGAGACATAAGAGATATGGGTTCGATCCCTGGGTTGGGAAGATCCCCTGGAGGAGAGCATAGCAACCCACTCCAGTATTCTTGACTGGAGAATCCCATGGATAGAGGAGCCTGGCAGGCTACAGTCCATGGGGTCACAAACAGTAAGACATGACTGAGTGACTAACACTTTCATTGTAATTTGAGGTTGCAGCTGCCTCCTAAAATCACTGAAGGCAGAGTTTATATTTCTTATCCTCATCCTCTTTGTTATTCTGAAATCATTCCCAAGAGGAAGAACGTACCATTTTTACTCCTCATTTAAAAATCTAAAGTTAGTAATTCACTATCTGAAATCACTCCAGATGGTGACTACAACTATGAAATTAAAAGATGCTTGCTCCTGGGAAGAAAAGCTATAAGCCTAGATAGCATATTAAAAAGCAGAGACATTACTGACAAAGGTCAGTCTATTCAAAGCAATGGTTTTTCCAGTAGTCATGTATGGATGCCAGAGTTGGACCAGGAAATCAGTCCCAAATATTCATTGGAAGGACTGATGCTGAAGCTGAAGCTCCAATACTTTGGCCACCTGATGTGAAGAACTGACTCACTAGAAAAGACCCTGATGCTGGGAAAGATTGAAGGCAGGAGGAGAAGGGGACAACAGAGGATGAGATGGTTGGATGGCATCACCGACTCAATCGACATATGAGTTTGAGCAAGCTCCTGGAGTTGGTGATGGACAGGGAAGCCTGGCGTGCTGTAGTCCATGGGGTCACAAAGAGTCGGACACAACTGAGCAACTGAACTGAACTGATCCATCATCTGATAGCGTGGTTAGTATGAGAAAACAGCTTCACCATCAGTTAATTCATTGCTCTGCAGCTGAAAACACTTCTGATCATTAAAACCACCAGGCAATGCATGAGACAGGGTGCTCAGGGCTGGTGCACTGGGATGACCCTGAGAGATGGGATGGGGAGAGACGGGGAGGGGGGTTTAGGATGGGTAACACATGTACACCCATGGCTGATTCATGTCAATGTATGGCAAAAACCACTACAATACTGTAAAGTAATTAGCCTCCAATTAAAATAAATAAATTAATTAAAAATAAATAAAACCACCAGGCAACTCTTATTAATTTTCAGAGTCCTAGGTAACTGTCTTGGAAATTCTGATTCTGTACTTCTGAAATGGGGTATGAAAGTAGATGTTAGAAGAAGGGACTGAACTTAAATAAGAAATAGCTCCAAGCTTCAAGAAGTGAACAAGGGAGCATGCCACACATACAAATAACTATATATAAGGACATGGACTTGCCTGGTGGCTCAGATGGTTAAAAATCTGCCTGCCATGCAGGAGACATGGGTTTGATCCCTGGGTCAAGAAGATCCCCAGAAGGAAATGGCAACCTACTCCTGTATTCTTGCCTGGAGAATTCCATGGATAAAGGAACCTGGTGGGCCACAGTCCATGGGGTTGAAGAGTCCAACAGGACTGAGTGACTAACACTTTGACTTTTCATATATAAGGACAACTGTGAAATGCGCTGATATCTTGAAGGAGAAAAGGATCATAATCAGGCAGTGGTACGATCATAATCAGGAAAAGATTGACAAAGAATAAAAAATTTGATGACCTTCAGTCACTCCTTAAACAGACATAAAATACTCACAAGCCAGATACTATACATATCCACTGATCAAAGCCAGAAACCTGGACTCTATACTTTCTTCTCCACTCTCTATGATCACAACGGAATCACTGAGCCCTGTTGATCTGTACTTCTGAATATTTTACTAATCCTTTCCTCTCCTTTCATACTGCCTCCTTATTTCCGGTCTACACTACCGCAATAATCTCAGTGGCTCCCTTGCTCTAGATTTACCCCTGCTGCAACCATTCTCTGCACTGCCACTGGACTACTAGGTTCTTAACTGCGAACATAATCACATCTGTTCTCAGGCTGAAGCATGTCAGCAGCCCCCATCACCGAGCTTTCTTTTCTATGTGTATAAGGCACTCCACAATGAGGGTCTAGCTATCTTCACTAGTCTCATTCTTCCTCCTCCACATTGTGTACTCCCAACGCCAGCCAAACTGGAACCACCTTGAAATTCCAAGTGTGCTCTGCCCTTACATGTCTGTCTTGCTTCGACTTCCCTCCTTGCCAGCTCCACCTCCCCCAATGATTTCTGCTCATTATATTCCAACCCATCTTTTAAAGTGCCCGGCACTCAGTTTTCTCCTTGACAAAGGCTACCTTTATATTCTCTCCCTACCATCCTTGGGGATGTCATTTGGATGACAAGATTATTCTCTTACTGGTGTAAAGTTTACAGAACTTAACCCAGTGGGTTGTGTTTATTTGCTGACATGTCTAAATCCTCTCTAGTCTGTGATCTTATTCACCCTTGCCCTCTTATGCACCAAGCAGAGTGCCTGGTTCACTCTGCACTTAAGATGCATGAATGAGCAAGTGTACAAGGGTGGCTACCATCTTCTCAGAATCTAAGACCAGAGAGCACTACTTTTGAGTAACAGGAAAATGTAAATTCAAACTAACAAACAAAAGGCTCATTACAGCTCTTTCATCATGTAAAAGAACAGAATGTTGGACTAGATGATTAAAGGTCTGCTGCTGCAATTCTAAACTTCTAGGAGTCTATATATTGTTTTCTACTTTACCTTTTAAACTAGGAAGATGGCAAAGCTAAAGAAGGACAGAAACTACTGGAAAATGATTCAGAGGATTACAATCATTTTCAAAGTAGACAGAAAGCCAAAGATAATCAAAAAACAAAATAAAAAGCTCTATATTAACTCCAACTTGTAAGAACAATGATTCTGACCCAAGTCAAACTATGATGGGAAAGTACAGCCCACTGTAAAACCTCAAGAGAGAGGCCTTATTTGGTGTCTTAATTTCTCTGTTAATGTAAGTCCTCACTTAAACTACATCACATTTCAAAGGAGGCTGCCTGTTAGATAATTGCATGTCCCCAAGTACACAGTCATGGAAGTTGAAACAAGAGTCACAAATGAGATTACTCTGTTAAGGTCATAAAATAATTCAAACAAATTCCAAACAGAACCTTTGATCTGAAATTTAGTTTTATGTTCTGATCTCCTGATAACAGCCCAGCTTTGTGAATTCTTAACTGTGTTCTCTTCTTTTCATATTTGTTCACAAGTAAAATCCAGTGAAATTTATCCATTACTTTAAAACAGAATTCGTAAAAGATCTCTGCTATATCACTTGAGTTCTACTAAAAATAATATGTGTGGAATTTAGAAAGATGGTAATGATAACCCTGTATGCGAGATAGCAAAAGAGACACAGATGTATAGAACAATCTTATGGACTCTGTGGGAGAGGGAGAGGGTGGGATGATTTGGGAGAATGGCACTGAAACATGTATAATATCATATGTGAAACGAAACGCCAGTCCAGGTTCGATGCAGGATACAGGATACTCAGGGCTGGTGCACTGGGATGACCCAGAGGGATGGTATGGGGAGGGAAGTGGGAGGGGGGGTTCAGGATGGGGAACACGTGTACACCAGTGGCGGATTCATGTTGATGATGTATGCCAAAACCAATACAATATTGTAAAGTTAAAAAAAAAAAAATCTGAACAACCAGATCGCCCAAGAAACATCTCCATATTATTAAATAATCTCACAAACGATGTGACACCATGATGAACTAAAAGAAAAAAGTCCTCAGGTTTTCACCTCTCTCTTCATGGTATGTATCATATGAGCTGTTACACACAAAAAAATGTTGGGGAGGGAGGCAGAGGAGTCAGTATTTAGGAGGGGTGAATAGTGGCGAATATTCTAACCAAAACGAAGCAGAATGAATAACATATCTCATTCTTAAACAATCATTTATTAAGTACTGAAAATAAAGACCAAAATATATAAAACTAAAAAATTGGAAAAGAAAAAATTTGCATGGCTACTCCCTCCATCCCAAACACGTTCCATCAACATCATTCAGATTCTGTGGCTCAAACCAAGTTATTAGCAGTGACAGATTTTGGCTAAAAACCTCAGTTCCGGAGGTTCCGAGACAAGTTATTTAACCTGTTTTTAAAAGTCCCTTTCTTCATGTGAAGAAGAGAAAAAGAGGACAGTTGTCAAATCTATATGCCAGGACGATTTTGAAGATTAAGTATAATAACCTATACACAGATAGGCACAGACACACAGATGTGGTAGAGGGCAGTTTTCTTGCTTTAATGGTGGCACTTTTATCTTTCCAGGAATAACTTTTTGAACATCAGTCTTGTATTCCTTCACAAGTTAAAGATAAGGGCGCAGTGGCACTTATTCTTTCTTCTCTCCTTCTACTGAGTCTGGCACTTTGGTGAGGGAATGTTATTGGCATCTAGACACATATTCGTGATGTGCCCACTGTATGTCCATGGAATGTGGTATTTGCTATAGTTTGAAATAAGTCCCTCCAAAATTAATGTTCAAGTCTTAATCCCCAGGACCTCAGAATGTGACCTAATTTGGAAATAGACTTGTTTCAGATGGCTCAGATGGTAAAGCGTCTGTCTACAATGTGAGAGACCTGGGTTTGATCCCTGGGTTGGGAGGATTCCTGGAGAAGGAAATGGTAACCCACTCCAGTACTCTTGCCTTGAAAATCCCATGGACGGAGGAGCTTGGTGTAGGCTACTATCAATGGGGTCGCAGGGTCGGGCACGACTGAGCGACTTCACTTTCTTTCTTTGTTTCAGATGTAGTAAGTTAAAAATGAGGTCATTTGGGACTATGGTATGCTCCCAATCTAGTAAGACTCGTTTCCTTATAAGAAGAGGGGACACAGACACACACACACACAGGGAGCACCCCATGTGATGACGGGGGCAGGACTGAAGTGCCGTAGCTATAAGCCAAGGAACCCTAGGGATGGGCAGATCACAGGAAGAGGTAAGGAAAGATTCTTCCTTAGAGCTTTCAGAGAGAGCTTGGCCTTGCCAACACCCTGATTTTGGAATTCTGACCTCCAGAACTGTTAAATAATCAGTTAATTATTAATTGTTAATTTCTGTTTTCAAGACACTCAGTTTGTGGTACTCTGTAACAACTTCCCTACGAAACTAATGCAAAATCTACTACAAACAGAAGCACAGATGTACATTACACGTGTTTCATGCGCACACATTTCTTTGAGTCACGAAGATTTACAAAGTGTTTTGGCAACTATTAGCCTGCTTGAGACTCGGAACAACATTACTGTCCCGCTGAATAAACTGAGAAATGTAAAATCAAAGAAGTTATAAAAGAAGGTCTACTCCTATGCTTCTATGCCAAAGACTTCTTTTGGAAACTACCACCTTTTCTCCTTGAGTTACTGGCTGGCTACAGCCACATTTGTGGTCCACCCTTGGCTGATGTATATGGACTATATGCTATGCATGTGCTGTGCGCAGTCGCTCAGTCGTGTCTGACTCTGTGTGACCCCATGGGCTGTGGTCCGCCAGGCTCCTCTGTCCATGGGATTCTCCAGGCAAGAATCCTGGAGTGGGTTGCTGTGCCCTCCTCCTCTGTACTAACCTTTCTCTTAGCACAATTATTTTCCCTTTATCAGGTTTTTTATCTTTGTTTAACAACTTTTCTGAGATAAAATTCACATTTTATAAATATATTTTTGTCTTTTAAAAATATATAACTAAATGGCTTTTTAAAATATTCAGGGATGTGCAACCACAAGCTAAGTTTAGAACATTTTTATCACCCTCAAAACAAACTAGTGGTTCTGCCCAACTCCATGATCTAATACTTTATAGCACAGAAACGAAGTCTTGTGAATAATAAATATCAGAGTCATTGCATTCTTATCACATACTGGACAGTATTCCAAGATTTTACACATATCAACTAATTTAGTTGACACAATTCTATGAAGTACTATATTTTTCTTCATAACACTGAGTTCTTTAGCTCAAAGAGGTTAAATAATTTGCCCAAGGCTATTGAGATCATAGGTGGTGGCACTGGAATTTAAATCTAGACAATTACAAAACAAGTGCCAATCACTTAAAGCTGAAAGTTAATTTAAACAAAGCAAAACTATAGTAAAGAGGAAGCACAATGGTCTGATAAATTATGACACGGGAGTTAAGTGACATGGATTTTCTCTAGGACTTGATAAGTTTGCTATGTGAATCCTTTCAAATTCCACCTTCTTGTAACATTTCAACACATTCTGGGGATTGCAACTATTTCTTTATTCAAAGAATTATGATTTAAAATGAAACATATGCATATCAAACTAGAGAAATAGTGTCATGAATTCCCATGTATCTGTGATACATCTTAAATAATTACCAGTACATGGACAATCCTGCTTCATGTATACAGAAAATACACATAGTGGATTATTTCAAAGCACATCTTGAGGTACTACTGATAGCGATCTTTCTTCTATCCCTAAAAAGATCTGATTGAGTATGAAATGCATCTAATTCCTTTCTTTCAAGTAGAATCACTGGCAGTACAGGAAGTAATCCTAAGAAGGGTTTTTATTATCAAAAGAAAATCAAAGGACATTACCAAAAACAATTTCTCAAAAATTACTAAATAATCTCTAAATGATATGTTCTTTGAAATATGAAAACATCTCAGGCACATATAGCAAGAATTAAGCAACTAGAAAGATGTTTGATAAGGTTTTGAAAACTAAGGAAGGATTTTATGCCTATCATGATAATAAATATTACTTCTAAGTGTCCTGAGAGGCCAAAAAACACAAAAGTAGAAACTTGTAAATACCAACAACATACCTGTTTATCATCCAGCAGATCAGGCTCCCCTTTACTAGAAGCAGAGCTGACATCATCTTCATCTGAACTGTTGCTGACTTCCTCTTCATCTGAAGGAAGGTCACCAAGACCAAGGTCCAGATTACTGTGTCCCTCCTGGGATGCTCCAGAACTGCTTTAATAGAGAATATTGCCTTAGACACCCTTGAGAACAAGAAATCCTACCAAAAACAAACTGTGAGGGCTTCCCTAGTGACTCAATGGTAAAGAACCTGCCTGCCAATGCAGAAGACACAGGTTTGAGAATCCCATGGACAGAGGAGCCTGGTGGGCTACTAGTCCATGGAGTTGCAAGAGTCAGACACGGCTGAGTGACTCACACACACTCACACACACACGCACACACACACACACACAAACTGTGTAAAGTAAGCAAAGCACATCTAAGGGATCTGGAGGGATGGAAAGAGTCGGATTAACCAAACTCTCCCTTCTCTTTCCCCATCTCAGTTGTCAAAAACCCAAATTCATCTTGGATTTAAAATGGATCTTGAAAAACATGTTTGTTTGTTTGTTTTTTACAACAAACCAGTGAATATAACATAAAAAAGGCAGACTCACAGAAACAGAGAACAAACTAGTGGTTACTAGTGGCAGGGGGAAGATACAATACATTGGGTGTAGGACAGACTCAAAGGTATTGCACAACATGGGGAATATGGCCAATATTTTGTAATAAATGTAAATGGAAAGTGATCTTTAAAAATTGTATAAAAAAACAAAAACACCACCCAATGGGGCTTTCCTGCAGGTCCAGTGGTTAGGAATCCACCTGCTAATGCAGGGGACACGGGCTCCATCCCTGGTCTGGGAAGATTCCACATGCCAAGGGGCAACCAAGCCCGTGAGCCACAACTACTGAAGCCCACACAACCTGGAGCCTGTGCTCCGCAAGAAGAAAAGCCACCTCAGTGAGAAGCCCATGCACCGCAACCAGAAAGTAGCTCCTGTTCTCCGCAACTGGAGAAAGTCCACAGCAACAAGGACCCGGTACAGCCAAAAAAATAAATAAATACAACAGGATAAATCTTAAAGACAAAAAAATAGACCAAACCTAACATGTACTTCTGTGATAAGAAGGTAAGGAGCAAGTTTCCCAGATGCCCCTATTCTATGCTCTAATATACCCTTACTCTGGATAATCCGGTCTCTACAAACACAAACCAAGAAGCCTCGTAAGAGGTGGCCTGGGTTACTGATCACGTTAATGTTTCAACTTTAGGAGAGGTGTTGCTTCCTTAGGCCTCAGAGGTTCGTTTTTTTTAAAAGCAATGAACAAATCTGTAAGTACTGGGAGGTAATGATGGTAACCATGATGCACAGTCGACGTGCTATTGTGAACACGCGCCCACCTCTCTGCTCATCACTGCTGCCTTTCATGTAACCACACCTGAGAATGGGCACAGAATCCCCAGCTTGCTCCAGACCTGCTGAATCAGAAGCTCTATAGAGACACAGGGCCCTGAAGGGATACAGGCTGGAGTTTGAAAACCCTTGTACAAGGCCATTTATCAACTCCTCCTCACCAGCCTGACATCAACAACATTTCTCACTCTGTACTGAGACAGAATTCTTGAATCTAAAAGACATTGTGGCAATCCAATCTGTGAGGGGAATTCCATAGGAAAGCTCCCAAGGAAGGCAACAGAAGTAATTCTAGCTTTAGTTGTGAAGACTCAGGAAGAAAAGGACTGTAGTAACGGCTTTCCTGTTTGTAGTCTGTAAGAATATTTGCCGAAGAGAAGAGTCAGGAAAAGATCCATAGAAAATCACCAGGGAAAACACTCAGGCAGAATAAGGCGACAGTTCCATGCCCTGTGGCAGGTTTCTTTTCAGGTCATGGGCAGGTCACTCAACCGCCAAGATTCCTAACAAGTCATGAGATTTTCAGATTCCTAACAAGTCATGAGATTTTCTAACGGGAATCTTAAAAGTTAAATTTTCTGCCAGTTCCTGATTACACATTGTAGGATACAGACTTGCCTCAGAACCCATTCCTGAAGCCCAACTGTTATACACACCAGTTGGATGGAGGCAGAACGCCAAAAGAACACTCCCTCCTGCCAAAGTTACAGTTTCCTATTACTCAGGGGCAGAGGGTCTCAGGGAGTAATATCACAGTCTCAATTAGGTGGGTGCATATCTTATCACAGCTCCCCCTGACACAGAGAAGATTCACCCCTGGGGTGGTGGGTGGGGTGGACAGCAGAGCGGTCAAATCACTGGCAATATTCACTTGTCTCTTGGTGCAGGGATAGGAGCCCAACCCAGCTGGGTAATTAGGTGATCGAGATGAGAGACATTCATCCCTATAAGCAAAAGGAAATATACCTTCAACTTGCTTTTTATCTTAGTTCTTAATCTCTTCACATCCTCTGAAACTCTGCTCCTCAAAACATATTCCGTCTATTAGCAACTTCAGCATCACCAGGAAGCTTTTTAGAAAAATAAAACTGCAGTCCTGCCCCACCCCAATGAATCAGAAGCTGGTTTTAACCAAACCCCAGTAATTTGATTTTTTGGATCAGCCTATCCATGAGTTCTTTAAGATTCAACAGTATAAAAATTCCAAATAGTAATACAGCTGTGGCACCTATGAGGAAATTAGGTTTATTTTGTCTAGAGAACACTGAGAGGTGTTTCCTGGATTAACATTTGGAGAGCTACTTTTATTTTTTTCTGGAGAGCTATTTTAAAGAAGACAACAACCAGTTGGTTGCCACATCCATTCATGGACACAAAAGTTCATAAAAGTTAACATTTAAGAACAAGGGGACAAGAAGTAAATAAATAAAATATTTAAATAAGGACCAAAGGAATAAAAAGCTTTAAATATTAAAAACAAGGATCAAAATGTACCTCCATACAACTTCAGGAGATTTTAGTTCTGAAAATTGATTACCTAGAGAAAACCTTCCCTGGCCATCCTCTACCTACTCCAAATTAGATTATCTGGCTCTTCTCAATCCTACATGCTCTTACTCGGTGGTACATTTTTTTTCCTCTCATTAAAATGTAAACTGTTAAGGACAAGGAAATTGTCTTTTTCAGTTGAACTGCCATCACATTATTTGATATATTTTTATTGAATGAACAAAAAGGATATTAGAAACCAATGGGTGTTAAATTGCAGAAGTTCAGATAATGTATGTGGTATTGGTGATGCCAGATAAAGGCCTGGAGCAGGAGGAATACGGGAAAAATGATGGTTTTTAAAGGAAAAAGGATCTCTGGGCATCATCATCAATGGTACAGAAGAATGCTGGTATTCACAAAACAAAAAAACCATTTTGCCTACCAAAGGAATCTCTTGTGAGTAGTTAATAGGAAACAAGCTTGGAGAAGATGACAGGTGCCAAGCTGTCAAGAAGCATGAAGAGTTTACATGCATCTTACAGGCCTTCAGCAAGGAGACTGAGACCTTCCAGTGGACCTCAGAGATCTCCTCAATATATCTTCAAGATGCATGTCACTACCACACTTCTTTCTTTTTTAAAAAAAGTCTTCAGTGGGTTTGTTACAATATTGCTCCTGTTTTATGTTTCACTTTTCCTGGATGAGAGGCATGTAGGATCTTAGTTCCCTGACCAGGGATCGAACCTGCACCCTTTATACTGCAAGGTGAAGTCTTAACCACTGTACTACCAGGGAAGTCCCTATACATCTTTCTTATTAGTGCCAACAGAGAAGACAATGGCACCTCTTCCATCAGTCAAGTTTTGTAAGCACAGTACCTACCCCTCTCTCCCCATATCCCACCCCCTCCAAGCAGAGGAAAGGATATCGTTGTTTATTAGCATCAGTGAGGTCACCTTGATGATTTCAGAGCCTAAGTCGAAGCTAAAGCAGCTCCCCACATACCTGGATGGTAAATTGTAGAGATCAATTATGGTTTCTGAAGCTTAAGAGGAAGGAACTTTTGTAGACCAAAATAGGGTTTTGCTGCTGCTAAGTCGCTTTAGTCACATTCGACTCTGTGACCCCATAGACGGCAGCCCACCAGGCTCCCCCGTCCCTGGGATTCTGCAGGCAAGAACACTAGGAGTATTAATTTTGTAACCTCAAACCAATGAACTGAAATGGAGCTAGGCAGAGTGACAGAAAGGGAGGAAGACCTAGGAGGTTATTTCCATAGTGCAGGCAGCCTGAGCCAGGGTGGCTACATCAGAAATTGAGAGGAAGGGCTGAACATATAAGGAAAAAACATCACCAGAGCTAGGGTAAAGAGGGGGCAAAAAACTCAAGTCTTCCTTCAAGGTTTCATGAACAGTCACCAGCAGAATGAGGGAGACACATCAATTGAAACAGAAATATACCAACAAAGGACCTGATTTTAAAAGAAAGATAATGGAGTCAGCAGCAAAATCAGGAAAGATGCCACCTAGAACCCACATACATGCTCATCTCTACATGACTAAACAGAGAAAAACTGTTGATTACTCTGTTTTCCCATATAACCGTGAACTTTCAAACCTATCTAATAATTTTAGATTCTTGATAATGAAACATGGATTTCTTGCCTATGCTAGTCACTGAGTTCAGGCTCCTACATTCCTTACACTCCCTTCGCACTCTCAGAAAGATAACATCCTAACACAGTCTGCTTTTAGGGTTAAAGGGACAAGATATAGTGTTTCCTCCACACTTTCCTGCCTAGTTATTACATAATTTGACAACTGAAATAAAAGGACAGAAAGCTGCAAAACCAACCAAAACAGAGTCACAATTGGGCTCTCCTTTTGCAGGCCATCCTTTCCAAAACTATACTAGGATAAAAACAGAGACAAGGAGAGCCAGAAGTAAATTTCTACTAATTTAGGTAACTGTTCCCTCAATCTCACATGCCAAGGATCCTTGCAATTGGAGTGGTGATTATTTACTGTCATCACTTAAAAAAGAAAAAATTGAAAAAAAAATTTGTTCATGTTATTTTCTGTATATAAACAGTACATTTTATACTGGAAGTATATCAAACTTCTCTTTTTATCACATCAAGGATGATCTCTCTTTTTAAAAAGTAATTCTTAAAAAAAAAAAAACACCTCCTATTTTATCTATTTCCTCAAAGAGTTTTAAGAAACATAAAACCTGCACGGAGCCAAGCTAGGCATAAAAGTTGCCAGGGTTCACCAACAAAACATCCTTGTGAACCTCTATTAAATTAGAGTCTAGCAAGGGGAGGGGAGAAAGCCAAGGATGGCACAGAAATGAAAAGAGGAGCAGAGTCAACAGAACACGTTTTCAAAGCACTGAAAGCAGTTTTGGCAAATCCAGGTATCTTTTACCTCTCTTGCCTGTGATCTTATTTGGAGCCCCTTAAACAAAGAAAATCCTCCTGCAACACAGGAGACCCAGGTTCGATCCCTGGGTCAGGAAGATCCCCTGGAGAAGGAAGTGGCGACCCACTCCAGTATTACTGCCTGGAGAATCCCATGGACAGAGGAGCCTGGTGGGCTACGGTCTATGGGGTGGCAAAGAGTCGGACACAACCGAGCAACTAAACAACAACAAAACAAAGAGTATTCCATGTAATTTCTCCAAGTGTGAAAACAAGAAATTCACTCCCATATTCTCACCTTCAAAGTTTCTCTCGCATTTTCAAGTGACAACACGTAAATCCAACTTTCTGTCATCTCTCGTCTCTTCTTTCTACTCCTGGACCAAACTGAACAGAACACCTGCTAGTCTTCAAGATGTCAAAATTCTTTTGCAAATGCTGTCTCATTATGACTTGGTGATTATGTGCTTCCTTTAGCTACTTTCATATTTATCACCAAGTAAGTGGGGAAAATGACCAAGGAAAACTTGAAGGATGAATCAGGAAAAAAATTTTTAAATAAGTCATATATTATAAAATGTAAAGTATATAAGACAGGTTTACAATTTTCACTGGAAAATTGTTTCTATTTAGTTTCCCCAGAAAACTTTTTACTCTTTCACTTCAGTTCCTTTATGGAACTGCACATTCCACTGTCAATTTGAAAACTAGGCTTTAAATCAACAACAACAAATTTTAAAAACCATTCATCTTCTTATTTTCAGGTCCTCTTCTCAATTATCCAGTATGTGTGGAATTTTCTCTACCCACTATGCACATGACTACCCCCAAAATAAGAAAGATTTCTCTCTACTTCTTTTAGGAAATACGGAACAACTCGGGAATTTGCCCTACATAACATTTTCATCCTCTAATAAAGCAAGACTCATATAATCAAGTCATGATTTCAGGTTTTCCAAACACGAGATCTTGCATGATTATTTTCTATCTGTGCAGAGCCAGAGTGATAGGACATAAAAGCCAAGAGATAACAAAGAGTTTGAAACAAATTTATCTGACTTCAACAAAGCTCAAGTTCGACAAGTGTAACCCTTCTGGGCTCAGATCATCTGATACGTCTTCTTCATTGCTAACTGTTTTGACTAAAAATAAACACTGATGTCTCCATAATAAGTAAGGCTGAGACTTTTATTACTGATTTCAGAAAAAGAAATTACATACACACCCACACACACACACACCCACACCCACACACAAACACACACACACACATAGATATAAAGAAAGAAAAGCAAAAGGGAAAAATGATTGTCTGAGGAGGCCTTACAAATAGCTGAGAAAAGAAGAGAAGTGAAAGCCAAAGGAGAAAAGGAAAGATATCCGCATCTGAATGTAGAGTTCCAAAGAATAGCAAGGAGAGGTAAGAAAGCCTTCCTATGGGAAAGACTAGAGATCGCTTCATGAAAATCAGAGATACCAAGAGAACATTTCATGCAAAAATGGGCAAAATAAAGGACAGAAACAGAAGCAGAAGAGATTAACATGAGGCGGCAAGAATACACAGAAGAAATATACAAAACAGACCTTAATGACACAGATAACCACAATGGTGTGATCACTCACCTAGAGCCAGACATACTAGAATGAGAAGTCAAGTGGGCCTTAAGAAGCATCACTACGAACAAAGCTAGTGGAGGTGATGGAATTCCAGCTGAGCTATTTCAAATCCTAAAAGATGATGCTGTGAAAGTGCTGCACTCAATACGCCAGCAAATTTGGAAAACTCAGCAGTGGCTACAAGATTGGAAAAGGTCAGTTTTCTTTCTAATCCCAAAGAAAGCCAATTCCAAAGAATGCTCAAACAACTGCACAATTGCACTCATCTCACATGCTAGCAAAGTAATGCTCAAAATTCTCCAAGCCAGGCTTCAACAGTACATGAACTGAGAATTTCCAGATGTTTAAGTTGGATTTAGAAAAGGCAGAGGAACCAGAAATTAAATTGACAACACCTGTTGCATCACAGAAAAAGCAAGAGAATTCCAGAAAAACATCTACTTCTGCTTCATTGACTATACTAAAGCCTTTGACTGGGTGGATCACAATAAACTGTGGAAAATCTTAAAGAGACAGGAATATCAGACCACCTTACCTGTCTCCTGAAAACCTGTATGCAAGTCAAGAAGCAACAGTTAGAACTGGAAATGGAACAACAGACTGGTTCCAAACTGGGAAAGGAGTCTGTCAGGGTTGTATATTGTCACCTTGTTTATTTAACTTATATGCAGAGTACATCAAGAGAAACACTGGGCTGGAAGCAGCACAAGCTGGAATCAAGATTGCCGGGAGAAATATCAATAACCTCAGATATGCAGATGACACCACCCTTATGGCAGAAAGTGAAGAGGAACTAAAGAGCCTCTTGATGAAAGTGAAAGAGGAGTGAAAAAGTTGGCTTAAAATTCAACATTCAAAAAATGAAGACCATGGCATCCAGTTCCATCACTTCATGGCAAATAGATGGGGAAACAGTGAGAGATTATTTTCTTGGGTCCCAAAATCACCACAGATGGTAACTGCAGTCATGATATTAAAAGATGCTTGCTCCTTGCAAGAAAAGCTATGACTAACCTAGATAGCATATTAAAAAGCAGCAGAGACATTACTTTGCAGACAAAGGTCTGTATAGTCAAAGCTACAGTTTTTCCAGTAGTCATGTATGGATCTGAGAGCTGGACCATAAAGAAGGTTGAGCATGGAAGAACTGATGCTTTCAAACTGTGGTGCTGGAGAAGACTCTTGAGAGTCTCTTGGACTGCAAGGATATTAAACCAGTCCATTTTAAAAGCAATCAATCCTGAATATTCATTGCAAGGACTGAAACTGAAACTCCCAATATTTTGGCCACCTGATGCAAAGAGCCAACTCATTAGAAAAGACACTGATGCTGTGAAAGATTGAAGGCAGAAGGAGATGGGGACGACAGAGGACGAGACGGTTGGACGGCATCACTGACTCAATGGCCATGAGTTTGAACAAGCTCTGGGAGATGGTAAAGGACAGGGAAGCTTGACATGCTGCAGTCCATGGGGTCACAAAGAGTCAGACATGACTGAGCAACCAAACAACTGTATATATGTGTGTACGTATATATATAATTGAACACATGTATGTAGTATATTCAGAGAAGGCAATGGCACCCCACTCCAGTACTCCTGCCTGGAAAATCCCATGGATGGAGGAGCCTGGAAGGCTGCAGTCCATGGGATCGCAAAGAGTCGGACACGAGTGAGTGCCTTCACTTTCACGCACTGGAGAAGGAAATGGCAACCCACTCCAGTGTTCTTGCCTGGAGAATCCCAGGGACGGGGGAACCTGGTGGGCTGCTGTCTATGGGGTCGCACAGAGTCGGACACAACTGAAGCGACTTAGCAGCAACAGCAGCATGTAGTATATTGACTTTTTAGAGTTAAATGTTTTGATTAATAACCATAAAATATAAATAAATAAAATCAGTAAAATAAGGGATAGCACAGGAGATGTTTGTTACCAAAAAGAAGTTAAAAAAAAAAAAAACTTTCAGCATAAAATGTACATAATTAGTGTTTTTACTCATTGTCAATGAGTAAAAACATCCAAGCCTTTAAAACTTAGGTATTAACATCCAAGCCTTTAAAACTAGCAAGCTGGAGATCTATAGCTTTAAAAAAACAAACCACAGGAAAATATCCAGTGTCCACTGAACTGTAAACTAGATTATTTAAAAACTGGCTTCAGAAAACAACAAATAAAACAACACAAAACTAGCTTTGCATAATGAACTTTGAAAATCAGGTCTGCTTCATTTTCCAGGGGCAACTTCTACCGTCATAAATTCCACCATCATCCCCTTCCCCAGAAACACATTTATTACTAGGAATTTTTTTGCTTATTTAATTATAATTGAAGGATAACTGCTTTAAAATATTGGTTTCATTTCTGTCTTACATCAACATGAATAAGCCTTAAGTGTACACATGTCCCTTCCCCCTTGAACGTCCCTCCCACCCTTTCCCACCCCTCTATCAAGGTTGTTCAGTTCAGTTCAGTTCAGTCGCTCAGTCGTGTCCATCTTTTTGAGACCCCATGAACCACAGCATGCCAGGCCTCCCTGTCCATCACCAACTCCTGGAGTTCACTCAAACACATGTCCATTGAGCCGGTGATGCCATCCAACCATCTCATCCTCTGTCATCTTCTTCTCCTCCCACTTTCAATCTTTCCCAGCATCAGGGTCTTTTCAAATGAGTCAGCTCTCTGCATCAGGTGGCCAAAGTATTGGAGTTTCAGCTTCAACATCAGTCCTTCCAAAGAACACCCAGGGCTGATCTCCTTTAGAATGGACTGGTTGGATTTCCTTGCAGTCCAAGGGACTCTCAATAGTCTTCTCCAACACCACAGTTCAAAAGCATCAATTCTTCAGCACTCAGCTTTCTTTATAGTCCAACTCTCACATCCATACATGACTACTGGAAAAACCATAGCCTTAACTAGACGGATCTTTGTCGACAAAGTAATGTTTCTGCTTTTAAATATGCTGTCTAGGTTGGTCATAACTTTCCTTCCAAGGAGTAAGTGTCTTTAAATTTCATGGCTGCAATCACCATCTGCAGTGATTTTGGAGCCCCCCCAAAAATAAAGTCACCCACTGTTTCCACTGTTTCCCCATTTATTTGCCATGAAGTGATGGACTGGATGCCATGATCTTAGTTTTCTGAATGTTGAGCTTTAAGCCAACTTTTTGACTCTCCAGGTTCACTTTCATCAAGAGGCTCTTTAGTTCTTCTTCACTTTCTGCCATAAGGGTGGTGTCATCTGCATATCTGAGGTTATTGATATTTCTCCCGGCAATCTTGATTCCAGCTTGTGCTTCTTACAGCCTAGCATTTCTCATGATGTACTCTGCATATAAGTTAAATAAGCAGGGTGACAATATACAGCCTTGACGTACTCCTTTTCCTATTTGGAATCTGTCTGTTGTTCCATGTCCAGTTCTAACTGCTGCTTCCTGACCTGCCTCTAGGTTTCTCAAGAGGCAGGTCAGGTATTCTGGTATTCCCATCTCTTTCAGAATTTTCTACAGTTTATTGTGATCCACACAGTTAAAGGCTTTGGCATAGTCAATAAAGCTGAAATAGATGTTTCTTTGGAACTCTCTTGCTTTTTCGATGATCTGGCGGATGTTGGCAATTTGATCTCTGGTTCCTCTGCCTTTTCTAAAACCAGCTTGAATATCTGGAAGTTCACAGTTCACGTATTGCTGAAGCCTGGCTTGGAGAATTTTGAGCATTACTTTACTAGTGTGTGAGATGAGTGCAACTGTGTGGTAGTTTGAGCATTTTGGGGCATTGCCTTTATGATTGGAATGAAAACTGACCTTTTCCAGTCCTGTGGCCACTGCTGAGTTTTCCAAATTTTCTGGCATATTGAGTGCGGCACTTTCACAGCATCATCTTTCAGGATTTGAAATAGCTCAACTGGAATTCCATCACCTCCACTAGCTTTGTTTGTAGTGATGCTTTCTAAGGCCCACTTGACTTCACATTCCAGGATGTCTGGCTCTAGGTGAGTGATCACACCATCATTATTATCTGTGTCGTGAAGATCTAGGTTGTTACAGAGTCCCAGTTTGAGTTCCCTGAGTCATACAGCAAATTTCCGCTAGCTATCTATTTTACATATGGTAGTGAATATGCTTCCATGTTTCTCTCTGCATTCGTCTCACCCTCTCCTTCCTGCCCCTCACCCACGTCCCTTAAGTCTGTTCTCTATGTCTGCATCCCCACTGCTGCCCTGCAAATAGGTGCATCAGTACCATCTTTCTGTTACTAGGGTTCTTCAAATTGTATTCTCCTGATAGAAACAAAATCAAGATCAGTACCCTGAGGCTGTTATTTAAAATACAGTCACAGAAGGACAAGGGCTTCCCTTGTCCTTCCCAGGTGACTCAGTGGTAAAGAATCTGCCTGCCAAAACAGGATCAGGAGAGGCAGGTTTGATCCCTGGGTGGGAAGATCCCCTGGAGGAGGAAATGGCAACCTACTCTAGTATTCCAGCCTGGAAAATCCCATGGACAGAGGAGCCTGGTATGCTGCAGTCCACGGAGCCACAAAGAGTCAGACACGACTAAATGAGCACACATACGCATGGGAGGACAACTCTGAAAACTGGCTACAAAACAAAATGGAATTCAAAATTCCTTAAAGGAGAAGATAACCTACCCAGATACGAGCGATTTACGTAAGCAGATTCCAGAGTCATGAAGGTTTAACAACAAAACAAGCAGTTTTAAAAGAAGTTTCCATCAATGGCCGTTAGTAGGAGGCTGGTTAAATAAACTGGGCATATTCATACAATGATATACTAAACAGCTATTTTAAAAATGAAACAGGTCTATGCACAATGGTATAGGTTGCTCTCCAAGAATATTGCAAGGTTCAAAAGGAGTCAAGGTACAGACCAGTGTGCATCCATCTGTGTAAAAAGGAAAAACACACACATATATGTGCACATGTGTCTATCTACACAAATATATGCATATAAAATGTATGCAGACAGGCTGCTGCTGCTGCTAAGTCACTTCAGTCGTGTCCGACTCTGTGTGACCCCATAGACGGCAGCCCACCAGGCTCCCCCGTCCCTGGGATTCTCCAGGCAAGAACACTGGAGTGGGTTGCCATTTCCTTCTCCAAGGCATGAAAATGAAAAGCGAAAGTGAAGTCGCTCAGTCATGTCCGACTCTTAGCGACCCCATGGACTGCAGCCTACCAGGCTCCTCCGACCATGGGATTTTCCAGGCAAGAGTACTGGAGTGGGGTGCCATTGCCTTCTCCAGGTGATCTTCCTGACCCAGGGATTGAACCCAGGTCTCCCACATTGCAGGCAAACGCTTTAACCAGGGAAGCCTGAAAGAGTCAGAAGAAACTGATAAAAATCATTGCCTCTGGGGCTACAGTCTGAGATGAGAGACTTCATTATTTACCCTTTCCTGCTGTAAAAAACAAAACAAAACATTTCTACTTACTTTTTCAAAGACAACACACATACATCCCAAACTCAAACTGAGAAGTTTTAATTCGAGCACCAACTCTTTAGGCATTCTGCCTACACTCCAGGTTTAGATTTCTGCGTATTTTCAAGAGTGTCTTTATTTTTTCCCTTTAATTGCTTCTTAAATGGGAAACATACATAGATTATGCCTTCTCTTATAGTCAGTATGTAGGGGCTTATTTAGGAAAACCATTGGCATGAGTCTCTAGATAATAGGTAGGAGGAGAGACCTTCTGGCCAGTCAGTTGATAGCTTTAAAAAAGAGAAAGAGAGATTGTAAAGGGGTTGTTCAACAGTCTATAGGGGCCACAACTGTTAAGGAGACCACAGTAAACAGCACCATATTATTAGGCATCTCCCAGAGGGCTGTCTGGGTTGTGGGAAAACTCCTGGCCTGTAAGATCATGCCCTCCAGAGCTCTCGGTCCAATCTTAAGGACAAAGGAGAAGTCCAAAGCCAATCACAATCCAACAGACTCCCCTGTCCCTCCAGCTTGGGGCTTCCCAGGTGGCTCAGTGGGTAAAGAATATACCTGCAATGCAGGACATGCAGAAGACACAGGTTCAATCTCTGTGTTGGGAAGATTCCCTGGAGAAGAGAATGGCTACCCACTCCAGTATTCCTGCCTGGAGAAACCCACGGACAGGGGAGTCTGGAGGGCTACAGTCCATGGGATTGCAAAGAGTCAGACACAATTACACTTGCATGCCCCTCAAACTTAGGCATCTGGTTCAAGTCTGAGCTGTTCTGAGTTACAGTGGAATAAACCGTTATAAAAATGTCTTCTGAAACAAGCACTAGCTAAAATAAGTACCAAACATTTAAACTACCAGCAGTTTTGCTTTCTTAAGGGATTTGAGGAATGAATGATTCTTTAAAATGCATTTCAAGAAATATAGATAGTAGAAATCTTTTTGTTAACACAAGTAGGAAAGAATTCTACTGAGCTTAGAATTGCTTCCAAATTAAATATAGCAGGTTCCCAACCCAGTTTTCTTATTGCAGCAAAGATGGTGTTTATTTTGTTGAAAAATAATGTTTAAATAAAGAGATGTTGACCCAACATCATTTCTTCCCTTTACCTCCTCATTATGTAACATGTAATTCATTAGTACCACACCAAATAGAGGCTGCTAGAAATAATGAGGTTGGGATGAATATATGAGGACACTTCATATTTAGACATGCACACACACATATATTGCACATATATACATATGTTTTCACACATGTGAGAAATGGAGTACTTCCTGCCATGTCAGTAAACAAGGGTGCAACAGTCATCAGTGATTCCAGCCCTGCAGGGCACTCAGGAAGGAAAAGAATACCTGCTAAAGCTGGCAGCCATGAGGCTGTAGCCACTCCCTATGCTGAGCACTGAGGAACTCAGGATGTGAAGAAAACACAGGATACTGACCCAGGATAGCTGAGATGCATATGAAAGCAGTGATTTCCATGAGCCCAGACTCCTGCATCTTCTTGTACACAGAAAAACGCTAAACTACTTAACTTGAAATATTTGGTTTCCTTTAATTAATAAAAATCTCTTGATGTTCCAGCCACCTGCCCTTTGTTGTGAAAATTCTATAAAGCCTGGTTTCTTCCCTTGCCTCCTTGAAGCCGTTCTCTCAGGATTAAGTGAGAAGCTGCCTCCCAGGCTTAAGTCCTAAAAATTTCCACCAAATAAAACAGAACTCTCAACTTTAAGGTTGTGAATATTTAAGCTAACATATATATTTTATATAATATTTAATATATAAAACTGCTATACCATTTATTTCAATGAATATTTATTGTGGGCTTATTATGCATTCTATTTTAGGCAGTAGATGAAGATACTCTAACAGAATTAGTCATAGATGATGTTCAAACTGTAAATTCTATTGGTTGCTTTTCTTTTTACTTGCTAATTGAGACTCTCTTATACTAACAAATGCAAAAGGAATCAGGATAACTGCAGTAAACACGGTAAAAGGCAGGGACCATTTTCTCAACAGAGAACAACTAAAAGTAGTGAAAGTGAAGTCACTGTAGCCCACCAGGCTCCTCCCTCCATGGGATTCTCCAGGCAAGAGTACTGGAGTGGGTTGCCATTTCCTTCTCCAGGGGATTTTCCCAACCCAGGGATCGAACCTGGGTCTCCCGCATTCCAGGCAGACCTTTAACCTCTGAGCCACCAGGGAAGCCCGAACTAAAAGTTAAGTGCATGCTAAATGTTAAATGCAGCTCACAGGCACTAAGGGCTACTGAAGCAGAGAAAGAAGTACCCCATGCACACTGGGGTAGTCAGATAAACTGGAGGTATGGGCACTTAGGAGAAGATACTTCAGTGAATGAAAGGAGAAACAAAGGTCTCCTAAATAGGAAAGGAGTGGAGGGAAAACTGTGAGCAAAGGCATGGAGGCAGAAATGCAAGTGACGTGGTGGGTGATGGGAGATGGTGATAGGAGGGTGACTGCATTTCTGTGTGATGAGAAATGAAGAGATTTACTAGTTAGAAAGAGGTTTCTACAGCTAGGAAGCAAGCAAGGCACACAAGAAATAATCCGTTTGTGATGGGAGCTGGGATCCAAATTCAACCCTTCCCCTTAGCTTTATCAAGTTTCAACACTAGACAGGGAACCTAACAGGGGAGTCAGGCTAGGAGAACGGACTGTGCGGTGCGCAGGCAGGGATGAACAGCTCACCCTCTGACTACCATCTCTTAACAGGGTGACCATGTGCTTTTGTGTCAATCGTACGTGCCACATTGCTTCTGCTCATGTCTTTTCATCATAATCCTAACAGTCACTGAAAACGTGGTGAGATTTTTGGAAAATATGACCAGGTCCTCTGCCCCTGCTACGCTCTTGATCGTGACTCAGTATGAAGCCACTATGGTGTAAGGGCCCATGCAGTGTTCGGCCTTGACATCGGGGGGAAGTGAAGAGAGCCCCAAATGGCCTAATGACAAGTTGCTCTTCCCACTCTGCTCCCTCAGATAAGGCCCCCTAGGCAAACAACCTTCTTTACCATAGAGACTCTTGCGGCTTATCCATGAATAGGTGATTTTAGTTCCCAGTCACTGTGTGAAATTACTGACACTAGTCAATCACACTCTCCCATGGAATCCTCTTGATGGTACAAAGTCTGGTTCCCACAGCTCCTGTGTACCCTCTGTGTGGCCCTATATGGAATGCCAAGTCCTCCTCCCCTAGCGTGTACGTAACTGATAAAAACTGCTGTCGAGCTTACCTGTCACCTTTTGGCCATCCTCAACCATCTCTCACCAACAGGGTGAACAGAATGTAGCCAAAACACCTACCAAAGAGGATGTCATTTTCTGAGACCCTTACATACAAAGCTGGTGCACTGTTGATTTCTAACAGGATTATCCTCACATCATATTGAAGGGTATATGATCCTAGCTACATGAATTCCTAACTAAACTTTGCATTTACATCTACACAGACTCTGCCAGGATAAACACAAGCAACTTCAAGTTAAAGGTATTATTTCTATTATTACAGATACAAGACATATTCCATGTCACACAAAATAAAATGTTGTTATTAAATACAGACCCCACTATAATAAAATAGTAGGGGATTATATGGAAATCAGCAGTTAAACCAAAATCTACTTACTGTTCAAGATCTTATTGTATTCAAGCCTACTTGAGTGTTTCCATTTTCTAAAAGGAACCACAACCTGTAATTGGGATTTCCCACTGACATGGAGGAAAAAGTAGGCTTCTTGGTAGCCCGTAAGTAGCTAAAGAGGGGAAGATTAAACTATCGCTTATGAATAAATCCGTCCACTTCCTTATTTAAAATAAGCATGAAAAACTGTATTTATGAGATCAACTATGAATTGTCAACAACCCCAAAGACCCATATGGGACCCATTTCTTCCTCAGAGTACACTGGATACAGGTCCATTTTTTTAAAACTGAGAGTCTGCAGATGGCCTCAGGAAAGTTTTGTCCTCCACAAAACAATATCAGTGTAACTTTGCACTGGTTACATTATTGACCTGCTCCTCCTTTATTTCTGGCTCCCTTGACTGGGAAACTAACAAAATCACAACATTTTTATCAAACTTGGGCAACATTTTCTAGAGTCAGAGAAAATGGAAGGGAAGTAAAAATAAACACGTATTCAAGTGAGATAAATGGATGCACTTTTGCAGGGTCACAAACATTTCATCATTATTTCATCGTTTCTCAGAGTAGATGCTAGAAATACTCTGTCTTAGAGCAAAACTGCCTGTCTGAATCGTCACCTAACCATTTACTAGATAAGTGAAACTGACTTAACCTCATTATGTCTCATTTCCTGATCCATAAAATGGGATATCATAGTGTCTACCTGACAGGGTTTTATGAGAATTAAATGAATTAATATAAATAATGCTCTAACAATGTCTGAGACATAGAAAGTTCACTTTCCTATGTGCACTCTCTTTCTCTTCATATATGTGTGTGTGATCATCTCTAGTATTTAAAAGAAGATTAGTACTCCAGACACTTGGAAGTCTAGACTTGTAGCAAAAAGGACTGCAAGAGAGAAGCTTCTGCACTGTCAGTCATGTGAAACAGCTCATCGCCAGCACACACATCTGAGTAAAGAACTGCAGTGAGATCATGTGAGCTGTGGTTTTGCAGGTCACTCCTGGGCTTGTTTTCCACGTTTAATTTCACTGCTTCTCTGTGGCAGTTTACTACTCGTACAGGAAGACTGAACGCTCGGTTTCACAATACAGTCTCCTGTTTCTAAAAGAATTTCAATCACCAACATAAATGACTTAAAGGTATCCTGCTGAGTCTCAAGATACTTTTTAAAGTAACTTTCGAGAAGCTAGCTTCATCCCTCTTTGGTACATGATGATCACAATGATAACAACTTCAAAGACCAATATTGGTAGAGAGGGTCTATGAATGATATAGGAAGGAAGTGTCACTTGTGGAATGAAACTGCTGATTTCCTTGCCAATATGAACTTCACTTTGCAATGTAACGCCAAATACTTGTACAGACTTTCATATGAGGTTAAATAGCATAAAGAGTCTAGTAGGCCTTCAAAACATTGATCCTCTGTTGTGAGCCAATAGCTAAAAGTGCAATAAAAAAAGAAGAAGAAGAAGAAGAAGAGAGGAGGGAAGTAAAGAGAAATTAAGACACCAGGTAGAAAGACAAAGGGGCTTCCCAGGCACCTCAGTGGTAAAGAATCCGCCTGCCAAGAAGATGCAGGTTCGATCCCTGGGTCAGGAAGATCCCTTGGAGAAGGGAATGGCAACCCACTCCAGTATTCCTGCCTAGAGAATTCCATGGACAGAGGAGCCTAGTGGGCTCTAGTCCATAGGGTCACAGAGAGTCAGACATGACTTAATTAAAGACTAAAACAACAACAGAAAGACAAGGCAACCTCCACTCCTCCAGCTGTGATATGTGTCAATTCTGGCCATTTACTGAGCTTCTGGGGTGTTAGTTTTCATGTCAGGCATTGACACACAAGAAGGAAGATGCTATTCCTGCCCAGGGGGAAATAGGGCTGACAGCTTCTGTCTTTCTCACTTACTTCCAAGATAACAATAGCCTCCTAGGGACAGAGACGAACTACTCCTAAACTTTCCATTCATTCTAAAACTTTCCATACTAAAAAGCAAAACAAAAACAAAATCCTTCAAAACCCTTATCTTTCAGCTGGAACAGAAGAGGGTAATGAGAGGGAAAGGGAGTATTTTACTTTTCACTATCTCTACATTTAATATTTTTTTAAAACAAGGATTCTATATAACATTTAGAATTAAAATATAATAATATGTAAAATTAGAATATTTCCTAACACCATACACAAAGATAAACTCAAAATGGATTAAAGACCTAAATGTAAGACCAGAAATTATAAAACTCTTCGAGGAAAGAGTAGCTACTTGTCGTCAAGTAGCTAGAACACTTGATGACATAAATCAAAGCAAGATCCTCTATGACCCACCTCCTAGAGTAATGGAAATAAAAACAAAAATAAACAAGTAGGACCTGATTAAACTTAAAAGCTTTTGCACAGCAAAGCAAACTATAAGCAAGGTGAAAAGACAACCCTCAGAATGGGAGAAAATAATAGCAAATGAAACAACTGACAAAGGATTAATTTCCAAAATAAACAACCAGCTCTACAAACAACAAATGCTGGAGAGGGTGTAGAGAAAAGGGAAAGCTCCTGCACTTTTGGTGGGAATGTAAACTGATACAGCCACTATGGAAGATGGTATGAGAGTCCTTAAAAAACTAGGAATAAAACCTCCATATGACCCAGCATATGACCCGGGTTCGATCCCTGGGTTGGGAAGATCCCCTGGAGAAGGAAATGGCAACCCACTCCAGTACTCTTGCCTGGAGAATCCCAAGGAGGGAGGAACCTGGTAGGCTACTAGTCCATGGGGTCGCAAAGAGTCAGACACGACTGGGTGACTTCACTTCACTTCATGACCCAGCAATCCCACTCCTGGGCATATACCCAGAGGAAACGAAAACTGAAACAGACACATGTATCCCATTGTTCACTGCAGCACTTATTTACAATAGCTAGAGCATGGAAGCAACCTAGATGTCCACTGACAGATGAATGGATAAAGAAGTTGTGATACAAATACACAATGGATTATTTACTCAGCCATAAAAAGGAATGCATTTAGAGTTAGTTCTAATGAGGCGGATAAACCCAGAGCCTATTATACAGTGTGAAGTAATTCAGAAAGAGAAAGGAAAATACTGTATACTAACACATACATATGGAATCTAGAAAGATGATACCAATGAATTTATTCTGCAGTGGCACCAATGGACTTTCCCTGGTGGCTCAGACGGTGAAGCGTCTGCCTACAATGCGGGAGACCTGGGTTCAATCCCTGGGTTGGGAAGGTCACCTGGAGAAGGAAATGGCAACCGGCTCCAGTATTCTTGCCTGGAAAATCCCATGGGCAGAGGAACTTGGCAGGCTACAGTTCATGAGGTCACTAAGAGTTGGACACGACTGAGCGACTTCACTTCACAATGCAGAACAGACATAGAGAACAGTCTTATGGACACAGGTGATGCTTCCTAAGGCCCACTTGACTTCACAGTCCAGGATGTCTGGCTCTAGATGAGTGATCACACCATCATGATTATCTGGGTCCTTAAGATCTTTTTTGTACAGTTCTTCTGCGTATTCTTGCCACCTCTTCTTAATATCTTCTGCTTCTGTTGTGTCCATACCATTTCTGTCCTTTATCGAGCCCAACTTTGCATGAAATGTTCCCTTGGTATCTCTAATTTTCTTGAAGAGATCTCTAGTCTTTCCCATTCTATTGTTTTCCTCTATTTCTTTGCACTGATCACTGAGGAAGGCTTTCTTATCTCTCCTTGGAACTCTGCACTCAAATGGGTATATCTTTCCTTTTCCCCTTTGCTTTTTGCTTCTTTTCTTTTCACAGGTATTTTAAGATCTCCTCAGACAGCCAAGAGAACACTTTAACCCTTCAGATCTTTATTTTATATTCATCACTAAAGCCTTCTAATTTTCATTTTGAGGTCCTTTTATACTTCCCTAAATATGGTGCTCAATACACAATATTATGTAAGTACCTGTTAACTGGAAACAACTTTTAACACACTGAAGAAAGAGATAATCTACTAAATAGCTTTCACAGGTTATCTGTGCAAATCCATAAGAATATTTTACCTGTCTTCTTAACAGCTAGTACATGGGATTTTACCCAATATAGAATAAGAACACCAAAAGATAAAACAGAGAGTTTTTTTAAGGTAGTATTTTTCTAAAAGATTTTATAGCTTTCTTAGATAAAACTCTTAACATCTTCCCCATCTGGATAGCCAACTAGTCCTTCCTGGGGTTCACAACACACTTTATTTAGAGACAATGGAGCAGAGTCTAAAATAATGCAGACAGATGTTCAAATCTTGAGATAATTTTATGAATAATTCACTCTACAAGGGAAAACAGGTTTTCTGTAGCTAAAACATTCTGAGCATTTCCCCATATACATAAAAGTTGCACAAGGCCCTTTACCAGGATCTTGACTTTGGGATATCTTAGTAAATTTCTGCTAACTCCAGAGGTACCTACAAACTGCCCAGATAGTTTCATTTTCAGTTTTACATGTAAGACATGGGGACAGTTCTTTCCTTAAGAAGAGTTTTGTAAAACTGTAATTTTTTCTAGTGATAGACAATTTTTAAAAATTGTTTTCTGAATAGTACATGAAGATTTTAAGATCTGCACTACTTATGAAATTGTTAAAAACTGTTCTGTAAGTTTGATAACAAGACTAGTGGAATTAGAGAGATGGAATGTTTTGTGCATCACTATTCCACCATGTGGAAGGGTGCTCACTACATAGCTAAAAGACAGACACACGTTACGGGCTTTTAACTCAGTGTGTCTTCTCAAAGAGAGCTTTGTTTTACTGAACAGCAGTAATTCTCCAAATCGGTGTAATTGCTTTCCAAAATGATCAGGTGTTTCCTGTATATTCTGGAAGCCCGGTCACTGGGACACTGGTTTACTCAAAATGCAGCTGGACTCTGACCTCATGCAAGTAAAAGCAACGTATAACCTGAAAACTATTTACTCAGATCTGTTCATCTATTTCGTGCCAGGTATGTGCTGGGGTCAAGGATACAAACGTGCTTATAATCTCCTACACCGTTTGTTCTTTTATTTCATTTACTACGTGTCTTTTAGCGGGAGTGGTAAGAAGGATAACAAAACTCTGGTAGAAGAGTGAGTTAGTGTTGTGCAACAGGAGAATAAGGTGTGCCTTGTACTGCTTGGTATACAGTCAACACAACGCATGTTAGCCATTACTTTCATAACGCAACAAACAGCAAATGCCAGGCAGCATGCTGCAGAAGGGAATGGTGACACAGGAGCCACAAACCCACTTCCTTATTCAGTCTTTCAATAAATATTTACTGTGTCTCTACCATATGCCAGGCACTGTTCCAGGCATGGGGGACAAAGCAATGTAACAAAATTAAGTGTTTCTCATGTGGAGAAAAAGGAACCCTCCCACACTGCTGGTGGGTATATAAACTGGTACAGCCACTATGGAGAGCAGTATGGAGGATCCTTAAAGAACTAAAACTAGAGTCACCATATGATCTGGCAATTCCACTCCAGGGCATATCCTGGATAAAACCACAATTTGAAGAAATAAATGCACCCCTATGTTCAAAGCAGCACCATTTACAATAGCCAAGATATGGAAACAACGTAATGTCCACCCACAGATAAACAGCTAAAGAAGATGAGGCACATATATACAATGGACTATTACTTGGCCACAGAAAAGAACAAAATATGCCACTTGAAGAAACACAGACAGACCCACAGATTATCATACTAGCTGAAGTAAGTCTGACAAATGTCTGAAAGACAAATGTCTTATGATATCACTTATATGCAGAGGTTCACAGACACAGAAAACAAAGTTATTGTGGGTAGGGAGAGGTAATTAGAGGAGTTTGGGAATAATAGATACACACTACTATTTATAAAAGAGATAAACAAGGACCTACTATACAGTACAGGGAACTATATACAATATTTTATAATAACTGATCATAGAAAACAATCTGAAAAAAAATACATATGTGTGTTTTTTAACTGAATCTCTTGCCTATATACCAGAAACTAATATAATATCCTGGTATGTGAAGTCAAGTGGGCCTTAGGAAGCATCACTACAAACAAAGCTAGTGAAGATGGTGGAATTCCAGTTGAGCTATTTCAAATCCTGAAAGATGACGCTGTGAAAGTGCTGCACTCAATATGCCAGAAAATTTGGAAAACTCAGCAATGGCTACAGGACTGGAAAAGGTCAGTTTTCATTCCAATCCCAAAGAAAGGCAATGCCAAAGAATGTTCAAACTACCACACAATTGCACTCATCTCACATGCTAGCAAAATAATGCTCAAAATTCTTCAAGTCAGGCTTCAACAGCACGTGAACCATGAACTTCCAGATATTCAAGCTGGTTTTAGAAAAGGCAGAGGAACCAGAGATATAATTGCCAACAACCTTTGGATCATCAAAAAAGCAAGAGAGTTCCAGAAAAACATCTACTTCTGCTTTCCTGACTATGCCAAAGCCTTTGACTGTGTGGATCACAATAAACTGTAGAAAATTCTGAAAGAGATGGGACTGCCAGACCATTGACCTGCCTCTTGAGAAATCTGTATGCAGGTCAGGAAGCAACAGTTAGAATTGGACATGGAACAACTGACTGGTTCCAAATAGGAAAAGGAGTACGTCAAGGTTGTATATTGTCACCCTGCTTATTTAACTTATATGCAGAGTACATCATGAGAAACGCTGGGCTGGAAGAAGCACAAGCTGGGATCAAGATTGCTGGGAGAAATATCAATAACCTCAGATATGCAGATGACACCACTCTTATGGCAGAAAGCGAAGAAGAACTAAAGAGCCTCTTGATGAAAGTGAAAGAGGAGAGTGAAAGAAAAAGTTGGCTTAAAACTCAACATTCAGAAAACGAAGATCATGGCATCTGGTCCCATCACTTCATGGCAAATAGATGGGGAAACAGTGGAAACAGTGAGAGACTTTATTTTTGGGGGGCTCCAAAATCACTGCAGATGGTGACAGCAGCCATGAAATATAAAGACGCTTGCTCCTTGGAAGAAAAGCTATGACCAACCTAGACAGCATATTGAAAAGCAGAGACATTACTTTGCCAACAAAGGTCCACCTAGTCAAGGCTATGGTTTTTCCAGTGGTCATGTATGGATGTGAGAGTTGGACTATAAAGAAAGCTGAGTGCTGTGAAATTGATGGTTTTGAACTGTGGTGTTGGAAAAGACTCTTGAGAGTCCCTTGGACTGCAAGGAGATCCAACCAGTTGATCCTAAAGGCAATCAGTCCTGAATATTCATTGGAAGGACTGATGCTGAACCTGAAGCTCCAATCCTTTGGCCACCTGATGTGAAGAACTGACACAATGGAAAAGACCCTGATGCTGGGAAAGATTGAAGGAGGGAGGAGAAGTGGATGACAGAGGATGAGATCGTTGGATGGCATCACCGGCTTAATGGACATGAGTTTGAGTGAGCTCTGAGAGTTGGTGAACAGGGAAGCCTGGTGTGCTGCAGTCCAGAGGGTCGCAAAGAGTTGGATATGACTGAGTGACTGAACTGAACTGAATTGATAATATAATTTATAGCATTATTTGCTTAAAATGAAGACTAGCCAGCTTTAGTTCAGGTTAGCGAGGATGAACACAGGTGCTAAATTTAAAGAGGCATTTCAATTAGTTTACCCTTGGAGGTAGGTTTCACCAGCCCCTAGGTAGAGAGGGTCAACAATTGTGACATATGTCCATAGTCCCAGCAATGATGCTAGAAATGCTTTAGCTAAGGAAATTTCTTTCAACCTACAATCCAACTGAATGTTTTCCTCTCCTAGTTTCCAGGTCTTATCCTCTCATAATTCAAAGGCTCCAGAAATCCTACTTCCTCTAATCTTCAACTAGAGAGTTTATCACCTACCTCTTTGGGGAAAAAAAATCCACCATTCACTTAAATCTAATTTTTCATCAAGATAATAAGGCTACTATGTATCATAAAAGGTACTGCAGCCCTACAAAATTATTTGCTTTGGAGAATCTATACATAGTAACTAATTTTAAATTACAGGGCTTTAGGGGGGCTTCCCCAGTGGTCCAGTGGTTAAGACTCTATGCTTCCACTGCCAGGGGTAGAGGTCCAATCCCTGGTTGGGGAACTAAGATCTTCAATAACTGCCCAGTATGGCCCCAAAAAAAAAGAAAAAACAACAAAATCCAAAAAACTACAGTGCTTTAGAACTCGGAAAGTACTTGACAGAAAATGAAATGAGGAACTGGAATAATAGATAAAAAAGCAAGTGTCATGTAAATCAGTGGGAAAATATGAGACATGCATATTCTTTCTGTATCATTGATGTCCACATGCAACCAGTAAATGATAGGGACTTTTTAACTCACTCTGAATAGCAACCACCACTAACTTGACCAAATGCAAACATGGCATGATTATTTCCATTTTTAACCACTGAAATACCTATTCCCTAACCATGAAAGTTTTCCAATTCACAAACTTATCTTGCATGAAAAATCCTGGGCCTCTGAAAATGCTCATTAATGTCTATACAAATCACTGCAGGTGTCCCCGTGTTTCTTCCTCTAGATAGTGAACAAATTGGGGACAGTAATAAAAGTGAAGAGGAACTAGAAAGCCTCTTGATGAAAGTGAAAGAGGAGAGTGAAAAGGTTGGCTTAAAGCTCAACATTCAGAAAACAAAGATCATGGCATCTGGTCCCATCACTTCATGGGAAATAGATGGGGAAACAGTGGAAACAGTGTCAGACTTTATTTTTTGGGGCTCCAAAATCACTGCAGATGGTGACCGCAGCCATGAAATTAAAAAACACTTACTCCTTGGAAGGAAAGTTATAACCAACCTAGATAGCATATTGAAAAGCAGGGACATTACTTTGCCGACAAAGGTCCATCTAGTCAAGGCTATGGTTTTTCCAGTGGTCATGTATGGATGTGAGAGTTGGACTGTGAAGAAAGCTGAGCGCCAAAGAATTGATGCTTTTGAACTGTGGTGTTGGAGAAGACTCTTGAGAGTCCCTTGGACTGCAAGAAGATCCAACCAGTCCATTCTGAAAGAGATCAGCCCTGGGATTTCTTTGGAAGGAATGATGCTAAAGCTGAAACTCAGTACTTTGGCCACCTCATGCGAAGAGTTGACTCATTGGAAAAGACTCTGATGCTGGGAGGGATTGGGGGCGGGAGGAAAAGGGGAAGACAGAGGATGAGATGGCTGGATGGCATCACCGACTTGATGGACGTGAGTTTGAGTGAACTCTGGGAGTTGGTGATGGACAGGGAGGCCTGGCGTGCTGCGATTCTTGTGGTCGCAGAGTCGGACACGACTGAGCGACTGAACCGAACTGAACATTTTTTTTAATCATAGTCTCCTGGGTAGATAGTCTATAATATGAACGAACATGTTCTGATTTAAAATTATTATGTCTCAGGATCAGTTTTTCTGAATATTAGCTATGTGCCCCTGGGTGAGTTATTAAACCTCACTGAAGTCTTAGTTTCCTCATGTGTAATAAGAGATAGTATCTATCTTATAGGATTTGCATGTCTGCTAAGTCACTTCAGTTGTGTCCAACTCTGTGTGACCCCATGGAATGTAGCCTGCCAGGCTCCTCTGTCTGGGGATTCTCCAGGCAAGAATACTGGAGTGGGTTGCCATGCCCTGCTTCTAGGGGTCCTTCTCAACCCAGGGATCGAACCCAGGTCTCCTGCATTACAGGCAGATTCTTTACTGTCTGAGCCACCAGGGAAGCCCAAGAATACTGGAGTGGGTAGCCTATCTCTTCTCCAGGGGATCTTCCCAACCCTGGAATCGAACCAAGGATCTGCTGTGTAGGATAATAGGGACTAAATAACTCTTATGAGAGTTCCTAGTATATCAGAAAAATCAGCTGTTACTATTAAATATGGAATCTATGCTATATGATACTACCAGCATTTCTTATCCTTGATATCATCTGATCAATAAAGTTTTGGTGAAATGGGGAAAAAAAAAACTGGATTGATGGGGAGAATCAGAGAGTTGAAGGAAAGAAACACTAATATACCAACATATGTTAGTGGCATGAGATTATTCGTAAAGCTTCTGCTTAGTTTTGTTAGGTAGGTAGAATAGGGAAAAGGAGTCCAAAATGGTGGTGGCTAAAAGACAAGGAAGGGAAAAGCCCATGAAAATAGAACAAAAGAAGGTCCGAGGACCAGAGTGAGGACCTCAGGTAAAACAAACAACACTCCTGGCTGACCCAATTTCCATAGGACAGGCCCAGGGAGAGAGAAACATATAAAAAGAGAAGCCAAAGCTAGCTCTCTCTCTCTCCCCCTCCTGCGCTCTGGGGCGCTCTTCTCCCCTTATCTTTGGATTGATGTGCCCTCACGCCTCAAAGATGGATTTTCCTGCTATCTTCTAAGTAAAATAGAGCTGTAACACTGATTTGTCTAAGAGCTATAACATGGTCCATTCGAGACCTGAGAGCTACAACACGGTCTATCCAAGTCCTGAGAGCTGTGACACGCCGAGGGGGCTTCAGTGTCCCTCACTCCAAATCTTTGTGTGACGAGACAAAGAACCGAGGAACATACACTCGCGTGACAGTTTGAACACACCCCTCCCTGAAACCACCATTTAAAAAGTAGGAGGCTTATAATCCTGTGCTTATATGCAGCTGTGTGGCAGCCCTCTTTCCTCAAACAGGGAACATTATCTGTCCTAGTAGGAGAAAATAAGGCCGAGATACAAGCAATCCTGAAGCTTTCTGCAACTATTTCCTAAAACTTGTGGTCTCTGAACTACTTCCACAATAGCGTTAGAAGTGGAGATGTGGTATTTTGAAGCACCAGGTTGGAGCCACAGTTTTGCAATTTCCGTCTCTCTCCTGTAGGGAAAGTCAACAAATCGTGCTGTGCTGGGTTTTATCAAGTGAATGTGGAGGCTGGGCTGAATATTTTCTAATGACTCCTTTAATTCAGAACTTTAATGATTCTAAAACTACATTTAAACTAAAACCATTAAAAGACACACTTCAATTTTCAAAGTTTTCAAACGACCCCAAAGGCCCCCATTTAAATGTCTTCATCCCAACTTTTGTTAACAAATAAATCATACTGGACCAGTGAACGATCTCATTATTTATCCCTGCTTGCTCCCAGGGCCCCGAGCCTTGCCCCCAGAGTCCTCCCCCCAGAGTCCTCCCCACAACCTAACTGGGGGTTACAGAGGAACTATGCTTTATTTTCCTCTTCCTCACAGTGAAGCTATTGAAAGAAAAATTAAATAGTGTAAAAACTACTTATTTAAATTGAAATGTTTACTTATGACTGTAGATACATCTAAAGACCAATAGAAAGAGGAGGGGAAAAAGTTTCCAATTACTCAATTACTCTGTCTTTATTTATTATATATGTTTTCCTGATGTGAAATTACACTTGTCATGCAATTCAAATCAGAACTGCTTTTCACATTAAGGGCAGGGGTGGGGGTGCGACACAAAACAAAAACCAAGCTATTCTAAGTTTGTTAGAAACCCAGTCTTTAATTGGTTTACTTTAATTCCTAATGTTTAAATGATAATAATATATGATAAAGTATATCAACTGTTACAGATATGTTACCAAGAAACTTACTTAAAAAAAAAAGTGATTTAAGTAAAACAAAGGTTTCAGTGGAAGCCACAGGAGCTTAAAGGAACAAGCACTGATATAATTTCAAACAGAAAAAGTCTAAATGTGTTTGTTTTCCTTTAAATTTTTATCCAAACAGTCAGGGGAAACTGACTTGCTTTGTTCAGTGTTTATTATTTCACCTTTCCTGAAGCTGAAACTAAAATACTTTGATAAATGGGAGTCTGGTAAACAGACCATTCAGAGTTAGGGCTTAGAACCACTAATCTATTTGCATTTCCATCTTGGCCCATTTTTCCTGAAGTCACTATTACCATGACTGTTTCTTTACATATAAAAGGGTGATAATACCTCATACAACCTTACTCCAGTTCACACTTACATGGAACCAGAATGGATCTATAATACATGCAAACAAAAAGGGATAAGAAGTCTGAAAGAAAACTGCAGGAGAGAGCTATCTTTTCTGGAAATACTATCATAGTACTTTACTCCACTGATATCCTATTTAACCAATCAAATTTTTATAGCCCCAGTGATAAACTGTCTCTGCCTGATGACAAAACTACTCACAAATACTTTTTTTTTTCCTCTAGAGATCCACAAACACCAGACCCAAACTAAACCACCAAAGAAGTTTTTCCATACTATCCAGAAGAAACGAGGCAGTTCCATTCTTGAACTTAACTCTTAAGCTAAGTCACTTCAGTCGTGTCCGACTCTGTGCGACCCCATAGACGGCAGCCCACCAGGCTCCCCCAACCCTGGGATTCTCCAGGCAAGAACACTGGAGTGGGTTGCCATTTCCTTCTCCATGAAAATATTCCATAAATGAATTTCAGTAACTCTTAAACATTCCACAAAATTTCCTAAGAACCTGTGAAAGTATAAATACCTGGCAATCCTCTCTAAAACAGAAATTCACCTATCAGCTACATTACTGCTGATGATCTGAAATGTACATGATCTCTAAAAAATAACAGTACTGAATAAAACTGAAAGGATCATCCAAGTTCCTACATAATACCAAAGTATTTATCCAGGATTACTGAATAAATCATAGCAATTTGGTATCCTTTTCAAACTCAGTCTTTAAAAAAAGGTCAGCACTGCTTTGTAGCGTCCCACACCCAAAACTACTGTAACTCGAACTTCTCTTTGTACCTCATACAGTTTCAAGAAAGTGTTAAAATAAACAGGCTAATATAAACAGGTCTATTTTTTAAATAAAGGGCTTTCCCTAAATACCAAGTTAATCTATGCAACCCCAGGAAAAGATGATGCATTTAAAAGAAATGTCTGGGAGAACCCAGAAACCTTACCAAAGTAGCATGCAAGTACAGGCATTTAGTGAATACCTGAAATATGAATATACTCATCCCCTTTTGTTTGAACAGGGGCCTGCATGTGGAATTCCCCTGAACCACCTGGAGGACTGGTGGGCCAAAGGTCATCTTCTCCACCTCTTCATACTAGTCCCTCCTCCCTTATTATTTTCCTTATCAACACACTAACCTTTCCCTCTTTGAATACATCAGCATTTAGAAGTCATAAACACTATTTATTTAACTTTATTGCTCTGTTTAATGCTATTGCCCCCGGCTCACTTCCCACTATTTTCCATTGCATTTTTCATATGCTAAAGATGCTCTTGTGATAAGGCTGGGAACCCAACTCCTGCTCATGGTTATTTCTAAGGCAACAATTCATTAGGTTGCAAACATCCTACTGTTAGGTTTAATTCATTCACAGACTGGTGGATTGTCTGATTATCTTTACCTATCAGGTCCTTACAGAAATTAAAAATGCTCAGGAAAAGAAGGAAGGCCCTTTTTGTTACCCTTCCCACATGTGCCCTTTCCCAAACAGAAACATTCCTGGGAAAATTTTTCCAGGAAAAAGATCAAAATTTCATTTTGCAAAGCAATTTCTACCTCATTGATACAATTCTTAATTGCAATTTTATGAAAAAAAAATCATAACTGGCAAAATTCTAAAACTATATATTCAATTTTTACTACTGAAAAATCATGGAAAAACCAGCCAATTATCCCAAAACAATGTCTTTTTTTCCCCAAATGTGCAAATATCAGCTATCTCAAAACAATGTATTTTTACCAAGGAAGACAGGATGCGCTCGCACACACGCACGGACATGTGTGTGTACACACAATCACAATGTAGGATATTCATTCTTCTGTTTCTGGCTAAAAATATGCTCTCTAAAAGTATAAAGTGATATTCTGTCACATAAAAACATATGTATTTGACAAAATATTAACTTATCTGTTTTGGCAAGAGTGAGACCAAAGGAATATAGTTGGACAAAAATACCACATTTTAATTCCTAGTACATATTTAAAAGGAAAAAAGAAAAGTTGCATAGCCAAGAAATAAAATCCAATGCTTCTAGTTGATGTTTCAAATGTAGGGTAAGTATGTAAACAAATAGATCTGCCAAAACTGTGTGGCTATGGTTCCAACACAAGAAGCACAAAGTTAAAGAGCCATACAAATTTTTGATATTTCCTGAGCTGATGCTGAAAATAACTCACAGGAAAGAGCTGCTGTTGAGATGTACGAGTCCCAGCCCCCACCCTTTAACTGTGCTTAATCTTCCTGGTGCTATGACAACCATGAAAGTGCTCATTAGGGCTACTAGTTTATACTTTAATCATTATATTAAAATCCAACAAAACCACCAGATGGTAAATGTAACCCAGGAGAGACAGCTTCTAGGTTGGGTCTGAAGATTTACAACACAAATGCCATACTGGGACTTGAGATTTGAAATGCCATTCGGCTGCTCTTTAAGCCCAGTTTTGTATTTAAATTAAGGAGAAAACAAAGAATGAAACCACTCTTACTGAGGTTGGAAAATGATCTAAATGCCAAATCCAATCATGTCCATTTTATAAGCTACAGGTCAAGTGTCACCATCTCTGTGAAGTCCAACACCCTATTTGGGATACAACTCAGACAAAGCTTGTCGTCTATAACAGTCCCACTGGGCAGAAACTCCTAGGGAGTAGCACGTGCTTCCATCTCTGAATGCATACTGCTTGATACCGGTCAGTCTTGTGCAATAAATAAACTGAGGACTTGATAGGTTACCCAGGAAAACCCAATTACCTCACATTTTCCCTGAAGGGCTTATAATAAGAACAAACTAAAACAACAGAGGAAAAAACCTGGAATGTTTCCAGGGAAAACTGTTCTGGATTATAGAATCAGGAAATCTGCTACAATTTTAAGAGGAAAATTCCACTGTTTGGGCCCTACTATTTTGTGATCTGTCCCTAACTCTTTAACATCAGAGGCCCAAACTTTAGAAACTTCCTTATGGAAATCACACTTCCTGGTGAAGTGAATGAGCACTCGTCACTTGCATGCCAGAGAGAAAGGCCCACTGCCCACTGGTTTAGATGTATGATGTCTGAAACACATCAAGGAAGAGGGCCACTGTACCCCTCAAGAGCACTGGAATACTCCAAAAGGGCTCACCATCTCACTTCCAACAAAATTACTTCTGAGAACCCAGAGTAATGACCCAGTGGTGACCTACCTGGGAATACCTAAAGCTATGTTTCTATGCTTTCTATGTTTCTAAACATCTAACTCTGGCTCCTTGGAAGAAAAGCTATGACAAACCTAGAGAGTGTATTAAAAAGCAGAGACATCAATTTGCCAACAAAGGTCCATCTAGTCAAAGCTATGGTTTTTCCAGAAGTCATGTACAGATTCGAGAGTTGGACAATAAAGAAAGTTGAGTGCCAAAGAACTGATGCTTTCAAACTGTGGTGTTGGAGAAGACTCTTGGGAGTTCCTTGGACAGCAAGGAGATCAAATCAGTCAGTCCTAAAGGAAATCAACCCTGAATGTTCATTGGCACTACTGAACCTGAAGCGCCAATACTTCGGCCACCTGATGTGAAGAGCCGACTCATTGGAAAAGACCTCAATGTTGGGAAAGCTTGAGAGTAGGAGAAGGGGGCATCAGAGGATGAGATGGTTATATGGCACCACTGACTCAATGGACATAAGTTTGAGAAAACTTATGGGAGATAGTGAAGGACAGGAAAGACTGGCATGCTGCAGTCCATGGGGCCACAAAGAGCTGGACACCACTGACCGACTGGACATCAACAACAATGTTTCTATGACATCATCCACCTTGACCTTGAGATTTGGCTGCTCAACCACTCCTTACCATCCAGCCCCCTCCCTCAGTTTCTTCCACTCACTCTTTCCTGAGGTCAGAGACTAATTAGGTGAACCACACAAAGGAGTCTGAGGAGGGTTAAGGGGAGGGGTGGGAACAGTAAAGGAGAAAGGAGGAAAAGCAAATCCAGTGCATCCTAATTCCCACCCACCCAGCCCTTCCCTTGTCACTGGCAGTGCTTTGTAGTCTTTCTCAGCCCAGCCCCCAGTTTCCTCATTCTTCCTTAGCTGCCTCACCCTTTCCACAAACCCTGCTGCCTCCAAACAGCAACTCTGCTCCTGCCCTGCAGGCACTCAGCTCCAGCCTGGCCAACTCTCCTGCATTAGCACAAAGCACTGAGGATGAATCTACCTGGAGAGGGGCAAGGGGAGGCCAGGACAGTGATGGCTAATGTAACCCGGAGACTAAACTGGGGCTTATATCACCATCCCACAACTGTGTCTTTGAGAAATACACTAAGTTTCAAATCATCATAAACTTTTAGAACACAATCCTCTTTGAAATTGGGGGCTGCCTGCAATTCTTTCCTGAAGAGTTATAAATATGTTGTTATGAATCTGGAAATGTTAAGTTGTTGGATTCATGAAACATCTATACTCTAAAGAAGGAGACCATACAGGCTACCCCCATTATTCTGTTTACTAATCCAGAATCTGCTCGGTTATCTAAGTAGACTGTAAAACTAGTGTGTTTCTGTGAACCAGTCCCCTCTACAAGATCCAGAACCTATTCTCCAAGGCCTAAGAAACTGTTAAAGACACTTGTTTGATTCACTTCAGCAGAAAAATTTTAAAGAGTTCATTTGTGTTTTTTCTTATCATCTTAGAAGCACAGGGTGTTGAATTTTAATTACTCTAAAACACAGATCTTTATTTTCAACAGCCAGATTGTCAAACAGGATTTCCACTTGGATCCACTCAGCTCACCTGAAACAGATGCCCCACTTCTCATTTACCTTATTTTGGGGGTAGCCAGGTATCCTCCTCGGGAGGCTTGAATTCTCCTTTCTCTTTCCACGCGCAATGTTGTTTACACAAGGTACGACCTCCCAGGCAACACTGTTAGCCTGGCCCTGTGACTGAAGGCTTTTGATTCAGCTGGCACATTTTAGGACTCCCCAGCCTGCTCAGGCCTCCCTGCGCCAGGCCTAAACAAAAATCTCCATGGAAAGCGAAATTCAAAAGCAGAGCTCACCCACTCTTTACCAGGCTGCCCTACTTGACAGCTTCAACCTGTCCAAAGCCGCCCTCGGTTTCCTGTGGCCTTGAGAAAAAGCCCTTCTTATGAATGCCATCCGGCTGCACTGGCTGGATGTGTATATTAACCCCTTCCTTCCCCGTTCGCCCCGGACCAGAGCAGCAGTGCCCTAAAGGCATAAGAAGCAAACCAGATGAAGAACAAGTTCCAGAAGTTTACAGTTTGAATTAGAGATAATCACAACTCCTTCAGATCAAGTCTGAGGGTCAACAGAAAACTTCCAGGGTCAAATCTCCAATTTCAAGGAAAAAAACTTCACCTTAGCTAAGGATAGGAGTATGTCACAAAGCCCTGACAGTTCAGATGGTAAAGAACCCACCTGCAAGGCAAGAGACCCGGGTTCAGTCTCTGGGTCAGGAAGATCCCCTGGAGAAGGGAATGGTAACCCACTCCAGTATTCTTGCCAGGAGAATTCCACAAAGGAGCCTGGTGGGCTACAGTCCATGGGGTAACAAAGAGTCGGACATGACTGAGTAACTAACGCTTTCCCCTAGATGGTTATCTGGCACCTCAAATCCAACATATCCCAAAAGCAAACTCACCCCCCTTATTCCAAACCTAATCCTATCTTAATTGTTGGCATCCACTCATTGCTCAAGCAGAGAAGGCGACGGCACCCCACTCTAGTACTCCAGCCTGGAAAACCCCATGGACGGAGGATCCTGGTGGGCTATAGTCCACGGGGTCGCTAAGAGTTGGACACGACTGAGCAACTTCACTTTCACTTTTCACTTTCATGCGCTGGGGAAGGAAATGGCAATGCACTCCAGTGTTCTTGCCTGGAGAATCCCAGGGACGGAGGAGCCTGGTGGGCTGCCGTCTATGGGGTCGCACAGAGTTGGACACGACTGAAATGACTTAGCAGCAGCAGCATGTCACAAAGAAGCCAAATTCATCCCTTCAACATACACACATACACAATAACACACAAAACCTTGTTAAAAGGAGGGCAGTACCAGCAGAAACTAACACAGCATTGTAAAGCAACTATCCTCCAATAAAAAATTATTCAAAAGGAGGGCAGCATCAACAAAACTGTTCCATGGTGAGATGAGCAGGCGTGAAAATAGAAAACAGACTTTTAAAAAAAGTTGGATACTTTATTCCCCATTGAAATATTTATGCCAAGGGAGAGGTTTTCACCTAGGTACTAACATTCAGAGTGCTGCTAAGTCACCTCAGTCGTATCCAACTCTGTGGGACCCCATAGACGGCAGCCCACCAGGCTCCCCCCTCCCTGGGAGTCTCCAGGCAAGAACACTGGAGTGGGTTGCCATTTCCTTCTCCAATGCATGAAAGTGAAAAGTAAAAGTGAAGTCGCTCAGTCGTGTCAGACACTCAGTGACGCCATGGACTGTAGCTCACCAGGCTCCTCCAGCCATGGGATTTTCCAGGCAAGAGTACTGGAGTGGGGTGCCATTGCCTTCTCCGAACATTCAGAGTAGACAGCTGTAAACAGGATGGAGTCAGATTTAGAAGAGTTAAGGCAAAGGAGGTAAGCCTTTTTGGGTTAAAGGAGGAAGGGCAGAGAGGATTATGAGCAAAGAAAAGTGCCAAGAGAGCATCTGAAAGGTAAAAGAACAATTTATTTTACTTGGTGCAACAGCTAAGATTTTGCTTAATTTGATTTATTCAATTCATCCAATAATCCTTTTTTTTTTTTTTTTTTTGAGGCTCTACTATGTGCCACGTGTGTTAATATTTCTACAGAAGTCCTATTTTAAGACCTAAGCACTCAAAGGCTTGAAGTTAGTCACCTAAGAAAGAATATAAAGACTTCCAAAACGGTCTGTGTGCTTTGTGTTAAACACAAAACACTTTCAACACACAATGCCAAGGGTCCCTTTGTGACTAGGGAGAGAGAAGGAAGCTGCTCCTGGGGTTAGGAAGTTGCTCCCCTTTGCCCTTCTTTCGCTCATTCTTCCATTTAGTCAACCAAATCTACCGATCCCTACTAAGACCCTTGCTTGGCCTCATGCAGGATACAAAGATATAACCAGAACTCTTCATGAAGCCTGAAACCAAACACCAATCAGGCATGGCAATAAATAATTCTACCATAAAGAAGACTGAGATAAAGGACACCACAGCATCAAAGCATAACTGGGAGATCAGAATAGGAGGTAAACACGTCGTACTAGTTAACTGTGGAAGCTTCACAAAGCAAAGGATTGCTGAGCTGGACCATTAAGGACAAACAAGGTTTCAAAAAAGACAGATGAAGTAGGCACACCAGGGGTAGAAGTATGTATACAAAAGTGAGAAAGGCAGGAGTTATGTTTCTCCTGCATTTTTTCTATCTCCATCTGTAGTAATTAGCCTTCAACAAGTAAAATAAATAATCCTCAAAGAGTAGTGAATTTTGCAAATTTAGAGGTTTTATCTGACAAGGGCACCAAAGTTAAAGGGCACACATAGATTTCAAAAACTTCACAGATTTCTTATACCTAGCAAATAACCCTGATTGACTTGGACAACTCCGTCCTCTAGGGTCTTGCTCTGTATTCCAAGTGGGTACTTTTAAGTCAACGACTTAAAGGTTAGATTGCAAATACTCATCCTGACTACCTGATAAAAAGAGACTGCACTTTGGAAATAACAATATATGCTTAACTAAACCACTCTCTCAAACTGGGTCATTGGTAGAGATGTGATGAACCTAGAGTTATACAAAATGAAGTCAGTCAGAAAGAGAAAAACAAATATTGTATATTAACCCATATATGTGGACTCTAGAAAAATGGTATAGATGATCTTATTTGCAGAGCAGAAACAGAGACGCAAATGTAGAGAACAACTATATGGATATCAAGGGGGAAAACAGGGATTGGAGGAACTGGAAGACTGGGAGGGACACATGTATACTATTGATACGATGTATAAAATAGATAACTAATGAGAATACAGTGTATAGCACCAGAAATTCCACTCAATGCACTGTGGTGACCTGAATGGGAAGGAAGTCCAAAAGGGAGGGGATATAATGTATGAAAGTGAAAGTGAAGTCGCCCAGTCCTGTCTGACTCTTTGCGACCCCGTGGACTGTAGCCCACCAGGCTTCTCCATCCATGGGATTCTCCAGGCAAGAATACTGGAGTGGGGTGCCATGGCCTTCTCCAGATGATCTTCCCGACCCAGGGATCGAACCCGGGTCTCCCGCATTGCAGGCAGACACTTTAACCTCTGAGCCACCAGGGAAGCCTGATATAATGTATACGTATGGCTTATTCATTCTGCTGTAACTAATGTAACATTGTAAAGCAACTATACGCCAATAAAAATTAATTAAAAAATAAAATCAAATAAACCACTCTCTTGCCAAGTTACCTGTCCCCACCTATGAGATCTTAACCTATCTCACAGGGTTGCTGAGGGTTAATTTCAGTGATACACGAGTCTGTCTGACACCTAAGTGTTACCTGGAATGCTGGTGTCTGGGTCCAAGTTGGAGCTGGCCGTCTGGAGCTTCGTACGGCTCCTCTACCTCATACACACTTGCATCAGTGTCCTCCACACTGCTGGAATTCTGCTGTTCCAACTCGGGAGTTTTCCCCATAGCCATAACAAATGGCAAGTTCTCATACTCTGGTATTTCCTCATAATGGCGTATATTTTCATACTCCGGTGCACAGTCGCTGGTAACAGATTTGCAAGGTGCCTGCAAGGAAGACTCCCTGGAGAGCATTTGGTCATCCAAAGACTCGGCTCTTGGTCCATTAGCTGCACTGCTATGGCCCCGCAACTTCTTCCTCTTCTTCTGGGACTCCAGACTATAGTTATCTGCCGAATATGCCTTGATGGGTTTACTTCTCTTCTCTACCAACAAGCCATGCCAATCACTCTCACTCCCTTTTTGCTCCCCACCTGCCAGGCTGCCTGAGGTTGTGTCTCCAAGTTGGCTACTCTTGGACCAAAATTTCTGGAAGTCACTCTTCATGAAACAGATGGACAGCTTCATATTGAGCAACTTCTTTAAAGAGTTCTTCTTGTGAGAGTCTTTGCAAGGCTTAGTGCACCTTTCCATATCCATAGCAGATAATGATTTTGCTCTAGGCTTGGTCAGGGCACTGGGAGTCTCACTGTTTGAGGATATGGTGACGGACTTTAAGGATTCTGGGGTCCCTGAAAAGGGGATAATGGGATGAGGTAATTTCCACACTGGCTTCTCTGAAGCCCGTTTAGGCATATCAAAGGAGGATGACATACCACTGTTTGGGGCATATAAATGCTGCACGTGATCTCTTTCTAGACCCTTCTCTGAATCTTTTTCTTCATTTGAGGGGTAAGAACTTTTCTCCACAAGCTCCTCAGAGGCAGCCTTTTTAAGCACTCCGGCAGCAGGCAAACTGTGTCTTTGAGGTTTTTTGGGGACAACTTTTGAGGAACTTTCACCTTTTATCATAGATTCCTTTTGCATTTGAGGGGCAGACACTCCCGGGTTAGAGGCAGTAGGCAAATGTTCGCTGCAGGTTAATTTGAGCTGCTTGGGCAGGCTCATAGATAGAGTACTGCATCTTATAAAACTGGTCCCTTTGTCCTCAGCAAGTGACATACCAGAACTATCTCCTGACTTGTCGTCAGAACTCAAGTTAGAGTCTGTTTCTAAAGGAGGTGCCATTTTTACAGAGGAAAATGTTTCAGGACATTTTCCTGAATAGACCGAGTTTTGTCTGTCACCGGTGAGGTCCACATTCAATTCACCTTTATCTTCTGGCTTCACTTTGTCCACCTGTTCCTGGTTATACAAAGCAGTCTGATGAAAGACACTGATTTTATTGTTTTTCAAACTATCTTCGAAAAGATGAGGCAAGCTGTCTACATTCTCTGGTTCTTCAGTACTTTCACTAGGAGTATCTATATGTCTCTGGCGTAAGAGGTGTGCAACACGTGTTTTTCTGGGCTTAGGAGTTGGAAATTTGGGAGTACATGGCACTAAGTGGATTTCCAAGGGACCAAGGTCTTTGGCTTCTGATTTCTTATTATCTCCATCTGAAGATAAGAAAGGACTCCTTTTACCATTTTCTAGAGCTTCTTGTTCAGATGAATGATAGCAAGTGTTGCTTTTTTCACTGTCATTCTGATTAGTTTCAAAATTTTGAAATTCAGTGCTAGGAAGTTGTAGGTGGCAAGGGTGATGATTAGAAACGTTTTCCAAGCTGGACAGGGAAGGTGACAAATCTGCAAATTCAATGCTGAATTGTCTGTGGGAATTACAGCCATCACTCATTTCTGGACTGTCTGTGGATCTGTGCTTCTGGGGGAAAAGAAAGGGTGATGTTTGTTGTGTTAAAACATCTTTGAGCTTCTCTTCGAGGATGCTTGCCTTTAAAACTACTTTACCCTGGCTCTTGACCCTTTCACCAACAGAATCACATTTATGCTGATTTTTTACAGCTGAAGGGGACTCACCAATTTTGTTATTTTCTAAATTCTCATGCATTTCCAGGGGCCCTAAGACAAGCTGCTTGACACACAAATTCCCTCTGTTCTCAAGCTTATGGTCACATCCAGGATGGCAGGAACACACTGGTAAAATATAATCACTGCTCAGATGCCCTTTGTTTTTGCAGTTCGAGTCGTCAGTACTTTCAGGGAATTCCTGTGTATGCCCTTCCAGGTTCACAACGATTTTCCTTGATGTTGACTGTGTGATGTCCTGGACAGGTGAGGCCTTCAGAACTTTTGGTTTTGGAGCTATGGATGGTTTGGTTTTCTTTGTTGACTGTAGAACACTAGAAACCAAGATCTCGGGTTTGGGTGCGACAGGAGGTGGAGCTGGCTTATTAGTTGCCAGAACAAACTTTGGTTTGGGGGCCACTGGTGGCTTCTTAATCTCTAGAAAGGGGGAAAAAAAAAAGTCTGATGACCAAAAATCCGAAGCAGAAGATAAATGATTAAGTTTGAGAACATTTTTACTTTTGACAATGCATTTTACTAGGCAGATTATTATACTACATTATGCAGAGTCAGTATTACTTTTGAAAATTCTGTAAATTGCTCTTCAATTCCAGTACATACAGCTTTTGGTATAGTGTACACTGCTTAGTAAATCCAATACAGTGTTTCTTCTAACTCTGGAACAGATCACCGTATCTTTAGTCAACACTAAAGAAAACAACTGGCTTTTGCTTAGATCCGTATAGTAGGAGAGGATACTGTGGTTCATTTACTGAGTCCAAGAGCTGAATTTGCCTAAGGTTTACATAGGATATGACCCAAACGTCTCATGTGAATAGCAGTATTCTTCTATCTCGAGGATATACAGTGGAGTTGTATAAAATGCCCTCTATCAATGACCTATCTCACTTGAACCCCAAAATAACCTAAAAGAGAATACAGAAACTAGGAATTTCCCAAACTTAAACACTGAAAATTATCAAGACTGTATTATTTGAGGCTCTTAATAAAGTGGTATTTTTCCTGTGCAGGAGTTGTCAAATGGGAATTTTCATTATAGTTCTTCACTGAGCTTTATTTTTAGAAAGTCACATGTCTACACTCTACCCCAGGTGATTACGATGTGTACCCCTCATTTATAACCACAGTTCTAGTGCATTTAAAAGATGACCATAATTCCTGTGGTAGCAATTCTTTCTTGACATTATATTAAAAGGACTTAATAAGCACCTTATAAGCACTGTGTTAGATTTCGACAGATCTGCTCCAGCCTACAGGAACCTAAAACTTCACACAAAAGGCCTACAAAATGAAGTTATATAGTCTGAACATCCACATTTTTTAAAGTTCTTTTATGTTTTTCCATCTATACTATCATTTTTCACCCTGTCATATTTCTTAAAAGACTTGTGGTAAAAAATATTTTTGAACCTTTCAAAATATCATCTGCTGGACACTGTTTAAGTGCTTGGATACACAGAGGCTTTGATTCTTCACTTGGTGGTGAGTTTCTTTTCAACAAAGGAAATTAGTCACAGTACTCCAATTCGGGAAGATATTACAAAAAAAAAGTAGGGTGCTCTACTTCCTTTTTGCCAACCAAGGAAGAATTTCCCAAACCTCTTCAACTAAGGTCACCTGATAACAGATGCCTTCTCATTTAATTCTTCAGTATAATGTTATAATAAAAAAAGATATGAGGTAGTTCCAAAATGCCTTAATATAAATTCCCAAAGCCATGCAATTTCAGTTAAATGTTCAATAAGCACGTTATTATTTTGCTTGTTTTTTTTTTTTAGGTATAAAAAATTTTTAAACCATTCAAACCCTAATGATAAAGCTTTGTGTCATAGTCTATTAAATTAAACCCTTGACCTATTAAGTAAAGTCTTAAGAAAAAGTATGACTGCCCGAGGCTTCTTCCTAACCTCCCATCTTATTCAAGATAAGGAAGACTGACAGACTGTCACATTGATTTCATTTCTGTAACTATTCTGAAAACATCCTACCTCTGGGCATTTTGAAGGAATAAAAAAAAAAGTTTTGCAACATGGAAAGAGTTCTGGAGACTGGCTGCAGAGCAGTATGAATGCACTTACCACTACTGCTTTGTACACTTATAGTATTAGATGCTAAATTTATGTTAGGTTATTTTACCACAGCTAAAAAACCAAACAACAAAAACAAAAAAACCTCTGATCTCATTAACCTTTTACTGAATCTTAGAGCCTGTTCAGAAATTTCAGGGTCATTCACTCAATCAATTTTTGCTATTTCAGTTCAATCTTTTTTTTTAATCTTTGGTATCAACTTTACTCTTTTCTTTAAATACGTTTTGTACAGGGTCTGCTTCCAAGAATCATAAATCTCTTACTGTTCCAGAAACTCAATTAACTACATGAACTATGGTGATTACCAACAAATACAGCACAGCATTATGTACCTAACTTCCTCAACACATACTCAATGAATTAAATAAAGAACTGTGAACTTTGGCTTAATTAACGCTGTTTTGGAGGAAACCAATAATGTAACTGGGAGAGCTGACTAACCTAATCATGTGTTTTTATGCAGAATTGGTTGCCTCAGTTTCCTTACTTGTAAATGAGGGATTTAAACAGATTACTCTAGAGTCTAAATGATTTTGAGGTGATAAGTCTGAGACACCTGCTTCAGGAGAACCCTTAGATTCCGGAGCCCTTTGCCCTGTGTGATTTTTCTTCAGTGTACTTCCCTCTGTCTTCCCCACAAGAAGACAAGCTCCAGGAGGGCAGGCACTTTGTCTCTTTGCTGTATCCCCAATGCTGAACATTGGGCCTGGGAACAGACAGAGCTGCCACATACACAGTCTTTACTATGTCTCAGTAACAAGATATTTCTTTAAAAAAAGAAAAGTCAATATCCATTTAAACATAGAATAATAATGTTTGTAGGAATCAACTTCAATAGGATTACTGAGTAAGTTCTTAATTATTAGTAGGAATAAGTGTTCAACTAAGTCAGTATAGCACAGCAATATTTGAAATTCATCATTTTTAGTGGCTCTATTTTGAAAGAAACACAAATCAAAAAATAACAAGCCATTATATGACAATCTGCTCCAATGTCAAACTTGCAATAAATCCAGCACCTTTGGATGTTAATACTGTATCAACAGTCAGACTTGAAACTTTTTAGAGCATAGCAGCAAATCTTTTATTTACACAGCTGTTTGGCTCCAGGGAAAAATAAGGTAAGAGTGTAAAGCACTAGTACCACTATTCTAACAATTACAAACACACTCGTCATCTATTGCACACAGATGGCTGCGGTCCACGTGCAACACTTTGAGCTACTAGACCAGCCAAAAAGCAAAGTACAGCACATGTACACTGAGACCTGTACATGTTCAAAAAGGTATAAAATACATTCCTATAATTAGCTCTCTTTTTCTCATATACTGATTTTAAAAATTCTAAAATCTCTATGTGGGCCTACTCTTTCACAGATGCAGAAAAACAAAAAAAAGCTCTTCTTCAGAATACATATAATTTAGATATTCTATATTTTTCTTATGTCCTTAAATTAAGCCAACCAGCCCAAACAATACCACAGATTAGGTTCAGTGTAAACAAACATCTCCCCCAGTTGCAAATAATGTTCCTAAAGTTTTAATGAATTTAAATTTTGTTCCAAAGAGCATCATAAACAGCTTGTAAGAATGATGAACACATAATTTTGTTAGAAGATGGAAATAAAACCCCAGTTCTTTTCTATATTCTCCATTTAGACATGAGAAAAAATTATAATAAATCTTAACAGATGGGCAAACAAAAAAGTCATTAATGCTTCTCAGCCAGCTATGCTAAAAACCAACTAACTCAGCTAAACACAGGAAGTGTCCCTCTTTTTAACACCACAAAAATGTCTGTGGATTTAATTGTAAAGTTGATAAATATAAAAATAGCCTGCAATATTTGAGGGTCATTCAAATGAAATAATACAATTCCAAACTGAGACCTAGATCAGGTTTACATATTTAAATATCAATTAAATGCTTCTGTATCTGTTCATTTATAAACTGTTGGAATTGGAACTGAAAGTTGACACATCCAAGGTACGAATTTTAAATGCGTTTGACAAAGGAAGGAAGAGTTAAAATGGGCTGGGAGGATTTTAAAATCTCCAGTAATTTTAAACTTAAGATTTGTTTTGTTCATTACACTGAGGCACAGAAATTTAGGATGAAAATACTTCACCTCAAGTAAGTAGAAAGCCTTCCTTTGGTAAGGAAAGAAGAGTTTATAAATAACGTAATTCTCACTATATGATGACATCCTCTACACACACACATAACATCAAAAGGGAAGATCCACATCTTCTTCAGCGATACTACTACAGGAACACTGCACTCCTTGCTTTCTTACTCCTATTGGCTAACTTCTCAGCTCCTTAATTTGTAATCAGATTACACCTAGCAGTACAACCTCTAGCATATCTAGTTTTCAGAAAGAACACAAATCAGAACGTTTAGGGTGCTGTTTGACAGTTTCAAGTTATAGGAATTTAAAACAAATGCCAAGAAAAGCTAAGAAAATTTAATCTGATACTTAACTGCTGATTCTAGAAGTAACTTTGGCGTCTTACGCTGTTTTACTATTAAATGTATAATGAAGGTTTATTTCTTTCAATGTGGGCGAAATTGTCATTTTAATAAACTTAAACTAAAAATTAAAAAAACTTAATACTGACTATATTATAAAGTTCTAACTTAAAAATTAACCTATGTTCTTATAAGGGAATATAATACCACTTTAGTAATTATTTCGGAAAATAGGAACTGTTCCTTCTGAACGTTGTCCATAAAATTCTTCAGAGAGCACACAAAGGTAATACAACAGGCTTTGCCATATGGATGAAGGGAAAGGACGAAGGGAGGTAGACAGAAAATAAGGCTTTGTGTACACTAACCAGGTAGACAGAGGGAAAAAAAAGAAAGTCCACAAAAAAACCGGGTGAAGATGAACAAAAACCTTGGCATCGGCAGTTCTACTCCTCTGATTCTCCGCTAACAGGGGGGAACCCGGCAGTAACAAAGTGTACATCTCTTTACTAAGGGTCAGGGTTTCCAGTCCTCACTGAGGTTAAAGTCACACAGCCGAGTGGCTAAGTTCAACACTCCGGGCACGCTGCCCTTTCCTAGAATAACTGATTTCTTAACATGGGAATCTAAACTATTTTCATACGCAAAGGCAAAGTCGCTCAAATTTTAGAAAAGAATAAATAAATGCCCTGTTTACATTTCCCGTTTCTCCTGGAGCTAAGAGACCCCAACAAGGTCTTCCTTTAAAGGCAGGTCCCAAGGGACACAAGATTTCCAAAGCGCCCCTCTAGGCACGAAGGGACGAGAAAATCCGGCAGCAAACACCGTCTGCTCCGCACTTGCCGCAGTCCCGGAGAAAGGCACAGGGAACACTACTAACCTATCCCGGGGGAGAAAGCAGCTCCGAGCCCAAAACCTGCAGCGCTCGCTACAAACTTCCCAGGGGCAGCTTGAGCGCCGTCACTTACCGGCAGCAGAAGTCATGATTCCCCAGTGAAGCTCGCTTCCCGGCTCGCCCCCCTTAATCCCCGCGCCCCTTACAGTCCATTGTTTCAAGAATTTGGGCAGAAGAGAAAAACCCTCGCAGAGCCCACATTCCGTCCCGAGGGACCGCGGCACAACGTGAGCGCCGCACAAAGGAAGCTGCCGGCTCTGAGGACCCGGCGGCGCTCCAGGGCGCGAGCGCCGGCTACGGGCAGGCGGGCACGAGCACCGAGCAGCGGAGCTCCCGGCGGACGTGCACGCGCGCGCACGACAGTGCTCAACGCCGCTTCGCCAGTGCGCGGACTTCCCTAGCTCCAAAAAAAAAAAAAAAAATCAGAGCTCCAGGGGTCCCCTGCTAGTCGCGGCCGTAAAAGGCGGACAAAAGCCCCAGCCTCCTCCAATCAGAGGACCCAAGGTTCATCCCGTTCCCGCCCCTCCCGCTCACATGCTCAAGCTCAGCTCCAATGAGCGGGCTTGAAAAGGGGGCGTGAGCTACAAGGCATGATGGGAATTGTAGTTTTCTGCACACAAGGACTGGCAGAGGCAGACGCCTGGGTGCAGCCTGTTCTCCCGCCTTCATTTCCCATCGTGCTGAGGCGGGTGGCATGGCGGAGAAGGATGACACCGGATTTTGACGAAGAGGTGGTTTTTGAGGTAAGGGAAAAATGGCGGTGCGTGTGAGTTGCCTTTGTTTGAGAAGGACGAGGGAGAAGGCGAGAGGCCGATCGAGGGAGCGAGGGAGCGGGTGACGCTCCTGCCGGTCTTGGTCACCGAATCTCGTCGATTTCCGGGCCTAGTGTTGGCCGCTGCCTGACAGGTGTAGCCCGAGGCGCCCTTGCCTCGCCCAGTCTCTGCCTCGGGCCCTCCCAGAATTCCCAGCCTGGCCGGTGGACGCGAGCTCTGCGTGTTCCTTCCCGGGTGATGGAGACGCCTTGGCGGGGTGTGGGGGTGGGGTAACTGCTCCTGGTTGGGGCGGGGCGCAGTCGTGGATTTTGGATCCTCACCCGTACGATTTAGCCTCCCCCTTTTTCGTCCTTGATTTTTTGGGGTCAGTATCAAGAAGTGCCCGAGGTCACCGTTCACTGTCGAGGCGTGGCTCTTCGAATGGAGGCAGCAGGTGCTAGTTTTCTAACGTGGTTTAAGATCTGTGTGTGGGACCTCCTGTGGGTGATTAGGGCCGGGGCGTCTCAGCATCTAATTCTTTTGTCCTTTGCTGTTGCTCTAGGTGTAGCTATTTCGTCTGTTTCGAGGCTTTGGTGAGAGTGCTTTTGTTTGGGGACTATTTTAAGACGTTCTCTGCCATCTTGAATGAAAAAAAAAATTCTAGTGTTTCTGTTGCCATTTATCTATCAGACACAGGCGCAAACACACACCTCTGTATGAGGCATGTGTATGAATGCTTTACCAAAGTCCATTCATCCAACTTGATTTTAAGAAATTTAAGAAAAGAAACAGCTCATTCTTTACGAAAAGAGAGCTAGACAATAAATAGTGCAGAATGGTATATGTTGAAATATATGCAAACTGTCATTGGAGGATTGGTTTGGAAACTGCCGTCTGTTCTCGGAGACACTACACCTAGTAAATGGATATTGGAGGTGGGTCTTGAACTGTGAGTGTGTTTAGAGAGATGGAAGGGAGAAAATGCATCTGAAGAACGAGAACAAAGTATGCCAAGCTTGGGAGGTGTGACGGTATCTGGTACAGATATTTCTAGGACTTGAGTGTGAACTCTCACTATGTGAAGCGGTCTGATAGGGCTAGAATGGAGAAGTAGTGAAAGATAGGCTTTTTTATCAAAAGGAAGTGTCTTGATTTGAGGAGGTCAGTAGGGAATACGAGTGCCTGAGTTTCAGATGTGAGAGAAGACTGAATTGAATAATGGCTTGGACAGATACTGCTAAGGTAAAATTGAGGAAACAAGTTACAAGATTGCATGTGGGACATGAAAGAGAGACAAAAATCTATGTTACTTAGATTGCTGGAGAAAAGGGACTGGGTGGATTTTTTTTTTTTACCCTGTTATGTGGTTAGATATCTGAATATAATAATAATGCATTCTCATTTCTACAGCATTTCATCGTAGAAAACAAGCCACAAAATTAAAATTACTCGTTATCCTTTCATCCACAGATGGCCACTATTATAGTGTGTATTCTTGCCAACTTTTTCTATGCAAATGTATGTTTGATTTTTTTTAACACAAAAAAGTATACCACATAGAATTGTATATGTATTTTTCACTGAGTGTTCTCTTATCATTATTCTTTGAAAACATAATATCCAATATGTGTATGTATCATAATCATTTTCCCATTCTTGGATAGTTATATTGTTTCAAAATGCCATTATAATCAACACTGGCATAAGTCCATTTTTAATTGCATCTCTGATTTTTCCTTAGAATAATTTCTAGAAAGGAAACTAGTGGGTCAAAAGATACAAACATTTTTCAAGACTTTTACACGGAAAGGTTATACTATTTCAAGTTTCCGTTAGGAATAAGAGTATTATTTTCACCAAATCTAGAAAATAATACTAGCAACCTTATTAATTTTCTTTAGTCTTTGCTAATTTGATAGGGAATAGAGCATTCTGCTGTTCTAATTTACATTTTTTGAATTTACTAGAAACATTTTTATTTCTTTCTTGAGCATTTCTTTTTGTATTTTTTCCCCCATTTTCCTGTTGGATTTAGATTCTCAAAAACTGATTTGCATACATTTTTCATAAGTTACTTAAACCTATTTTACTTGTAAAAATTTATTTATTTATTTTGTGGCAGAACCAGGGGGTCTTGTGGGATTTTAGTTCCCTGACCAGGGATCAAACCCTGCAGTGGAAGCATAGGATCTTAACCACTGGACTTTTGGGAAGTCCCTAGAAATGTTTTTTGTTGTTTAATTTATTTGCTTTTTGTCATATACATTAATTTTTATTGCAGCATAAAGTTCATAAGAAAAGTGCACAAATCATAAATGTGCAGACTGATCAATATTCACATGTTGAATACACCTATGTAACCAGGACCTGTGTTTAACTGAACATCATCAGCACACCAGAAGCTCCCTGTTACTCTCTTCCAGTCACTTCTCTCCACCCCCAAAATAACCACTCTTCAGACTTATAATAATTAATTTAGATCCCTTTTGACGTTTTTTATAGTGTACACACTATGCAGTTCCATTTGTATATGCTCTTTTTTGTCTGACTTTGCTCTCTGATTTTGTCTGTTATATTCATCCATATGGTCATGTAAGGGTTTTTTATTTCTCCATAGTATTGCATGTGAATGTATAACCAGTTTTTAATCTACTCTACTATTAATCGTCTTTGGGTGATTTCTAGTTTGAAACTACTATGAATAGTGCTAATGTGAACATTTCAGTATATATATCTTACTGAACATATTTCTGTTGGGTATATACTTAGAAGAGGAATTACTGAGTCATAGGAAATACATACGTTCACCTTGTGTGGATGTTGCCGAACATTATTCCAATGTGGTAGTACCAATTTGTACTCTTAACCAGCAGTGTAGGAGAGGCCCAGTTGCTCCCCTTAACCTCACTGACGCTGCTGCTGCTACTGCTGCTAAGTCGCTTCAGTCGTGTCCAACTCTGTGTGACCCCACAGATGGCAGCCCACCAGGCTGCCCCGTCCCTGGGATTCTCCAGGCAAGAACACTGGAGTGGGTTGCCATTTCCTTCTCCAACGTGTGAAAGTGAAGTCGCTCAGTAAGTGTCTGACTCTTCGTGACCCCATGGACTGCAGCCCACGAGGCACCTCCGTCCATGGGATTTTCCAGGCAAGAGTACTGGAGTGGATTGCCATTGCCTTCTCCCTGACACTTGCTAATTTCCGTCTTTTTAGCATTCTAGTGTGTATACTGGTATCTCCTCTTGGCTTTAATTTGCATTTCCCTGATAAGGAAAGGGAGAGGGGGTTTTTTATGTTTAAGGACCAGTTGTGTATTCACTTTGTGAAGCCAATTCAAATTTGCTGCATATTTTTATTTTGGGTTATCTCTTGATACCAATTTGAAGGATTTCTTTACATATACTGAATGTAAGTCCTTTGGTGGATATATGTACCTCAACTGTCTCAGGTCTGTGGAACTCTCTTAATAGTGTCTTTCAATGAACAGAAGCTCTTAATTTTGTTATAATCGAAGTAAATCTTTTTTCTTTTATGGTCAGTACCTTTAAAGAAATATTTGCCTGCTCTAAGGTCACAGAGCTTTATTTTAACCTTGTGCTTCTAGATCTGCCATCCATATGGAACTGATTTTTGTGTGATATCAAAGGTCAACATACTTTTTTTCCCCACATGGTTGTCTATTTAACCTGGCATTTTCTGAACAGACCATTGTTTCTTTGATGAACTACAATGTTGCCCTGTCATAAATCAGGATACCTTGTATGTGTGGCTTTGTTTTTGGATGTTCCCTTTTCCACTAGTTAATTTGATCATTCTTGTGCCTATACCACATTATTGTAATTACTATAACTTTTACAATAGTTCTTAGTATTTGATAGAGTAATACCCATCAGTTTTATTTTCCTTCAAGATTGCTTTGTCTATTCTTAGCCCTTTGTCTTTCTGAATGAATTTTAGAGTCAGCTTGTCATTTTCACTTTAGAAAAAAGAAACTGCAAAGATGGATTGAAATTGCTTTGACTCTCTGGATTAATTTGGGGAGAACTGACATCTTTACAGTATTGAATCTTCCAATCCATGAGCATTTTATTGCTTGTCTTCTAAATGACTCAAGCAACTTCCCATCACTTTGTGCTCTAGGACAGATTTACACACTGGGACAACAGGGGAGGACAAATAATTTTCCCTCTACCCTTTGAGTTCTTGGCTGAGACTCCTGTAATAACAGATAGATTAACTAGAGAAAAAAACAAAAAAATGTTAACATTGTTATGAAGCGAAATTCATCTAGAGTAAATTTAAAAGATCTTACAGACTTTGTTCACCAATTTATGTATTGGGCAGCATCCCATTTAGCAGACAGAAAGGAGTTCCTGAATCTATTAAAAAGAGAGAGAGAGAGAGAGACTTTTATAGGCAGAGGAATTGGGTCAGGGAAGTTAGGCTAGTAAAGAGCAGATTGGTTGTATCAAGGTCACATTATTTTAGGGGGTGGCAGGGGTCTGTCAGACAGATTACCTCACTGATGCTGATTGACTGGCTTAAGATTATATTTCTGTTACTGAACAAACAAGTTCCAATGCCCAACTTGGACTTACTAGTCCAAACACCAAAACATTGAAGTCTGGAGCAGAGAAAGATTTATTGCAGGGTCATGCAAGGAGAACGGGTGACTCGTGCCCCCAAAATCGTAACTCCTGGAAGGGTTTCACAAAGCATCTTTAAAGGCCACATGAGGGGAGGAGCATCCCAAGGTGTGTGATCTGGTCACTCAGAATTCTCTGATTGATTGATGTTAAGGTAATAGGGCCATTAACAGTATCAGTTGTTAGGTACCAGTAGGTCTGGGGGCTACAGGCTCATGATCATCAGGTAGTTAATTTCTTCCATTTGGTGGTCGGTTTTTAGCATCTAAAAAACTCAGGAAATATGCAGGATATACTTGCTATTTCTGATTGGAGCTACAGCACAGAATATTGAGAGAGGGGCTCTGTCCCAAGAAGGCCCCATAGGGTCCTCTTCAGTTACATTTCTGGAAGAGGCCAAACATGTAAGTCTTGGTTTGGAAAGTGGATCTTAGCATAAGTGACTCCATTTGGGGTGTGTTGTCTTGTTCTTGACAACATGCATACCCACATATATACATGGGAGATAATGTTTAAAAAAAAAAAACGGAACTAGATGATAGTTAAAGCAGTAAAAACACATTTTATTCAGGGCTACTGCAAGAGGGGGAAGAGACCTCAGTATAGAACTGGATTCTATTGCAAATACATGAATAATTGGAAATTTAGTTACTAAGAGGAAATCTTGGATTTAGAGGAGTTTTGGCTAAACCAATATACCAGGATTCTTGCTGAATACAAGCCAGGGTGGTCTGTTCCTTTGTTACTGCAAGCCAAATGCTGAGAAACTGAAGTTTGCCACAGAAGAGAGTTTACTCACAAAGCAGCCAAGGGAAAACAAGCAGAAAATCCACCCTCCCGAAGGTGGGATATTTATGGAGTAAAGAAGCAGGGTGGTCTTAGTTGCAAGGAAAGGTGATTGGAGGTACAGGAGAAGTGAGGTAATCCGTGTTCTTTGCAGTCATATCTAGGTTACATACTTCTTCCAAGGATGCATGTTAAAAGATAGAGGCACTTAGCATGATTCTGGAGGTGGAGGTTTTGGCCCTCTGATGTCAAAAGGACGTTCACCCAACACCTGCGTGGGTCCAGTCTTACAGCCTGTGATCTCAACCAGCCTTAGCCAGCTCTGACTCAACAAAAGCTGACTCTTAAGTTCCTAAAAATCAGCTTAAGCCCCTGCCTCCAGTACTATAGCAAGCCATATATCAGAGGTATTTTCTGTGGGGTGGTTAAGGAATCTTGTGGTATAGTACCTAGGCTCTATGAAGCTTGGGGTGCATGCAGTTAAAGAGAGGGGAAGAAACTAAAGCAAGCTCACCAGTGAAGGCAATCTATAAGCAGAAGAGTTTTAACAAGCTGTTCCTTTATCTGTTCTTTAAGACAAACAAGCTCAAGAATTTCTGTTAGTCACCAGCTTCTGTTAACCCTGTGGGGCTTGATTTTACCTGGAGGGATGGTAGAAGATGAGGAACCCATGAGGAGGATTGAGGGTGATCTGTTGTGGAGAATGAGAGACTCTTGCTAAACTGACATAGCAGGGTTTTGTTAAAACCAGACTTTGCAGAGAAGTATGTAGAATTTTCAGGAGCCTGATTAAAGTTGGGTTAAGGGAAGAATCTTTGTCAGGGGAAGGTTGTAACACTCCAAGATGTCTTAGATGATTCAGGCTCATGTACCATCTACGTGGGGCCAAGGAAAGGATGTAGGCCTCTGTGTGAGTCTGCTAAGTCTCTTCAGTCATGTCTGACTCTTTGCGACCCCAAGTACTGTAGCCCACCAGGCTCCTCTGTCCATGGGATTCTCCAGGCAAGAATACTGGAGTGGGGTACCACGCCCTCTTCCAGGGGATCTTCCCAACCCAAGGACCGAACCCGTGTCTCTATGTCTCCTGCATTGGCAGGTGAGTTCTTTACCACTTGTGCCACCTGGGAAGCCCCATGTATACCTCTTAGGGGAAAGTAAATATTTACTTTGCACAGATAAATGGGTCCTTGGAAGAGCAGATGGGAGATATGGCAAAGTTTGACGGTATATCCTCCTTTCCTCTGATGAGTCAATCTTCCTGGTTGATGACACTCCCAAGTAGGGGATTTATGAGAATTGAGTTTCTTTTGAACGATGCCCCAGTGACATAATTTTGGGGTGGCATATTTTGCTACCTTTCAGGAAGGATCTATTCCTCGAGGCCATAGCTAAATTGACCCTTAAACTGTCTAGACCTTTGCTGAGGGTGCACAGAACAGGTGTAGTTTAGTGGTTCTTTTTCTTCTATGGTTAATGCTCAGTTCCAGTTTTCTGTTTCAGGGGATATTTTGATAGTCTTTTTTATTCTGAAAGGGAGTGTAATACAGTTGTCAAAGGAATAGAATCTTGAGTTGGACGACCTAGGAAATCTTATCTCCAAGATATATTAATTAACGTGACATTGAGCAGTTTACTCCTCTTTGTGTCAGTTTTCTCGATATTAAGTAGAAATAACAGTATCAATCTCATAGAGCAGTTGTGAGTCATTAAATGACTTAATGTAAGTGAAGTACTTAGATGAGTACCTGGCACATTATAAGCATTCTGTAAATGTTAGCTTCCCTGGTATCTCAGTTGGTAAAGAATCCACCTGCAATGCAGGAGACCGCAGTTCGATTCCTGGGTCGGGAAGATCCTCTGGAGAAGGGATGGGCTACCCACTCCAGTATTCCTGGGCTTCCCTTGTGCCTCAGCTGATAAAGAATCCTCCTGCAATGCAGGAGACCTGGGTTCAATCCTTGGTGTTGGGAAGATCCCCTGGAGAAGGGAAAGGCTACCCACTCCAGTATTTTGGTCTGGAGAGTTCCATGGACTATGTAGTCCATGGGATCACAAAGAGTCAGACACGACTGAGTGACTTTCACTTTCAAACTTTAGCTACTATTAAATTTTTCCTGAAAAACATGTTGGTTTTCAGAATTACTGGTATTGTGTGTTTCTTGAGTTAAAGACTTGAATACTAAAAAATAATTTGTAAGGTTATAAATGTCCCTGGGTGCTGTACTGGCTGTATTTCATGAGTTTTGAAATGTAATTTGTCTCATGGTTTTGTAATTTCCTTTGTGATTTGTTCTTAAACCCCGACTTAACACCTAGGTATATGGGTAAGGGATTGATGGTGGTAGTGATGACTTTTCTCCATTCAGGTGGTGAGAATTCTATTTAGCTAATTCCATTTAGGCTCAGCCAATCTAGTTAATTCAGGCTGCTGTAACACTCAGATTGGGTAGCCTATAAACAACAAAAATTTACTTCTCATAGTTCTAGAGGCTGGGAAATCCAAGATTAGGGTACCAGTATTGGAGTTTCAGCTTCAACATCAGTCCTTCCAGTGAATATTCAGGACTGAACTCCTTTAGGATGGACTGGTTGGATCTCCTTGCAGTCCAAGGGACTCTCAAGAGTCTTCTCCAACACCACAGTTCAAAAGCATCAATTCTTCAGCGCTCAGCCTTCTTCACAGTCCAACTCTCACATCCATACATGACCACAGGAAAAAGTAATGTCTCTGCTTTTGAATATGCTATCTAGGTTGGTCATAACTTTTCTTTTCATGGCATCCGGTCCCATCACTTCATGGGAAGTAAGATGGGGAAACAGTGTCAGACTTTATTTTTTTGGGCTCCAAAATCACTGCAGATGGTGACTGCAGCCATGAAATTAAAAGACTCTTACTCCTTGGAAGAAAAGTTATGACCGACCTAGATAGCATATTGAAAAGCAGAGACATTACTTTGCCAACAAAAGTCCATCTAGTCAAAGCTATGGTTTTTCCAGTGGTCATGTATGGATGTGAGAGTTGGACTGTGAAGAAAGCTGAGTGCTGAAGAACTGATGCTTTTGAACTGTGGCGTTGGAGAAGACTCTCGAGAGTCCCTTGGATTGCAAGGAGATCCAGCCAGTCCATTCTAAAGGAGATCAGCCTGGGATTTCTTTGGAAGGAATAATGCTAAAGTTGAAACTCCAGTACTTTGGCCACCTCATGCGAAGAGTTGACTCATTGGAAAAGACTCTGATGCTGGGAGAGATTGGGGGCAGGAGAAGAAGGGGACGACAGAGGATGAGATGGCTGGATGGCATCACTGACTCGATGGACATGAGTCTGAGTGAACTCCGGGAGTTGGTGATGGATAGGGAGGGCTGGTGTGCTGCAGTTCATGGGGTTGCAAAGAGTCGGACACGACTGAGCAACTGAACTGAAATGAACCACAGTTAGAGAGCTCATTTGGGCCCAACTCTTAAATCTGAAATCTAGAGTGTTTACTGGTTCTCTTTTGGATCTTTTCTCCTCATTCAACTTCATGGCATTATCTACAATAAGAGGCCTGGTTGAAAAGGTATCACCTTTATTTAGATCCTAGCAGCTGGGCTGGTTCCCACTAATAGCTTATGGTGAACAGTGTCAGATTCCTGATCTCCAAAGATTTGGCTGTGGGATCAGGGATCAGGCTTGATCACTGAGAGCTTTTGTGTGGCAGAAGTTTTATTACAATGAGAAAAGACAGAGAAAGCTTCTGACACAGACATCAGAAGCAGGTGGAGAGCGCCCCCTCACTAGTCTTATCAAGGCCTTATATACTTTTACCAGGCCCACATTCACAACCTGTCTTAATATAACAAGATTAGTCAGAAGATTCTTGTTAAAGAGAAACATGTCCTTGAGCAAGATACATTGTTGTTATATGATTATTAGTACAGAGCTTAAGGAAAAACATACCCTTGAGCAAGATGGAGAAGCTCTATACAGTCAGCAAAAACAAGACCTGGAGCTGACTGGCTCAGATCATGAACTCCTCATTGCCAAATTCAGACTTAATATGAAGAAAGTGGGAACTACCACTAGACCATACAGGTATGACCTAAATCAAATCCCTAACTATTATACAGTAGAAATGAGAAATAGATTTAAGAGACTAGATCTGAGAGACAGGGTGCCTGATGAACTATGGTCGGAGGTTCATGACATTGTACAGGAGACAGGGAGCAAGAAAAAGAAATGCAAAAAAGCAAAATGGTTGTCTCAGGAGGTCTTACAAATAGCTGTGGAAAGAAGAGAGTGAAAGGCAAAGGAGAAAAGGAAAGATATACCCATTTAAATGCAGAGTTCCAAAGAATAGCAAGGAGAGATAAGAACGCCTTCCTCAGTGATCAGTGCAAAGAAATAGAGGAAAACAATAGAATGGGAAAGAATAGAGATCTCTTCAAGAAAATTAGAGATACCAAGGGAACATTTCATGCAAAGTTTGGCTCAATAAAGGACAGAAATGGTATGGACCTAACAGAAGCAGAAGATATTAAGAAGAGGTAGCAAGAATACACAAAAGAACTATACAAAAAAGATCTTCATAACCCAGATAATCATGATGGTGTGATCACTCACCTAGAACCAGACATCCTGGAATGTGAAGTCAAGTGGACCTTAGGAAGCATCACTACAAAGCTAGTGGAGGTGATGGAATTTCAGTTGAGCTATTTCAAATCCTAAAAATGGTGGTGTGAAAGTGTTGCACTCAATATGCCAGCAAATTTGGAAAACTCAGCAGTGGCCACAGGACTGGAAAAGGTCAGTTTTCATTCCAATCCCAAAGAAAGGCAATGCCAAAGAATGCTCAAACTACCACACAATTGCACTCATCTCACACGCTAGTCAAGTAATGCTCAAAATTCTCCAAGCCAGCCTTCAACAATACGTGAACTGTGAACTTCCAGATGTTCAAGCTGGTTTTAGAAAAGGCAAGGGAACCAGAGATCAAATTGCCAGCATCCGTTGGATCATCGAAAAAGCAAGAGAATTCCAGAAAAACATCTACTTCTGCTTTATTGACTACACCAAAGCCTTTGACTGTGTGGATCACAACAAACTGTGGAAAATTCTGAAAGAGATGGGAATACCAGAACACCTGACCTGCCTCCTGAGAAATCTGTATGCAGGTCAGGAAGCAACAGTTAGAACTGGACATGGAACAAGAGACTGGTTCCAAATCGGGAAAGGAGTACATCAAGGCTGTATATTGTCACCCTGCTTATTTAACTTATATGCAGAGTACATCATGAGAAATGCTGGGCTGGATTCCAGCAGAAGCTGGAATCAAGATTGCTGGGAGAAACATCAATAACCTCAGATATGCAAATGACACCGCCCTTATGGCAGAAAGCAAAGAAGAACTAAAGAGCCTCTTGATGAAAGTGAAAGAGGAGAGTGAACAAGTTGGCTGAAAGCTCAACATTCAGAAAACAAAGATCATGGCATCCAGTCCCATCACTTGAAGGTAAATAGATGGGGAAACAGTGGCAGACTTTATATTTTGGGGCTCCAAAATCACTGCAGATGGTGACTGCAGCCATGAAATTAAAAGACAGTTATTCCTTGGAAGAAAAGTTATGACCAACCTAGACAGCATATTAAAAAGCAGAGACATTACTTTGCCAGCAAAGTTCCATCTAGTCAAGGCTATGTTTTTTCCAGTAGTCATGTATAATTGTGAGAGTTAGACTATAAAGAAAGCTGAGTGCTGAAGAATTGATGCTTTTGAACTGTGATGTTGGAAAAGACTCTTGAGAGTCCTTTGGACTGCAAGGAGATCCAACCAGTCCATCCTAAAGGAGTTCAGTCCTGAATATTCACTGGAAGGACTGATGTTGAAGCTGAAACTCCAATACTGTGCCCACCTGATGTGAAGAGTTGATTCATTTGAAAAGACCCTGATGCTGGGAAAGATTGAAGGCGTGAGGAGAAGGGGATGACAGAGCATGAGATGGTTGGATTACATCACCGACTCAATGGGCATGAGTTTGGGTGGACTCTGGGAAACGGTGATGGACAGGGAGGCCTGGGGTGCTGCAGTCCATGGGGTCACAAAGAGACGGACACGACTGAGAGACTGAACTGAACTCATGTGCATCTAGAACCCTAGCTGCAAGATAATTTGGAAAATATTACATTCAGCTCTTTCTTCTCTTTAATATAAGAGTTGCACTAGGCAGGAATGTAATTTAGAGGTCGGAAAAAACAGCCTACCACATCCATCATAGGACCTAACCTCTCTTCTAAGAAAATTTAATGGGTTTTTTAGTATATCTGATGTAATACTATTATTTGTAATGATTTTCAGAATCAAAAATCAGGCTTATTTATGTCTTAATACTAACTCAAGGGAGTCATGTGCCCCATTAAAATTAAAATTTTGAATTTTAAATCAAGCACATATTTGGAAAGTATTCTAATCATGTCTTTTCTCTATTTCAAACATTTTCAAAATGACTTTGTTTAATACCAGTTTCGTTGGTTATTAGTCAATTGCATTATGTTTTCTGGTAGTTTTGGTCTTTTGTATTTTCCCTCCAGAAGCCACCTTTGAGCCCTCCTAGACTGTACGATGATGTAGAGGATGAATTAAGAAATGGAAGGAAAAGTGAGGTTTCCAGACCCAGTTCCTGGTCCTTTTACCCTAGAACCTAACTGTTTTCCTTTCATCAGGGCTAGATTCCATATATATGAATATCTTGAAAGTTAGTTCCTTTATCTTGGAGCCCTACTACCCCCTGGAGGCTGAAGTGGGAAAGACATCACCTCACACTTGGACCTCTGACTGATCAGCAATGGGACAAAGTTTAGAAAATGATGGACTCCATATCTAACATGGGTATTAAGCAAAATAAATACTGAGGTACCAATACTGTCATTTTGGTCTGTTATTGGAATCTCTTAAGATGTTTTGAGAGTAAGAATTCTCTAGTCACCTTAGATGACTAGTCTGATTGCTCATTCATAGCTGTTGGATTTTTTTCATTATAGATTAATTGCAGAAATTTTGAGTTGTTTACCCTATCTTGAATCCTTCTACTCCTAGAGGGAAGAGTATCTGAAAATAAAAATTTTTTGAAGGACTAGTATTTTTACCTCTTTGCCTTATTTGTAGTACAGCTAAGCCTTTTTTTTTTTTTTTTTTTCCGTAACTTTCTTAGAGGGACAGCAGCATCCTCAAGGGACCTTTTTACTCTGTAAACTCTCTGTCCATGATAACCTTTTTTTGTCATTGAACTCCTGGTATTTGTTGAAATTCATTCTTTTTTCCTTTGTTCATGACTGGGGAACCTAACTGCTCAGAACTGGGAAAGCCCCTCTTGTCTTGATGTCTCTCCCTCCTTCATCAGTAAATAATTAAATGTTAACGCTTTGTTGGCAACGTGTTCAGGTTTAGCTTTCTCTGACCCCCAGCACTAAGGCAGTCAAATGAATGTGAGATGGCACTTACACAATCTCCCATGTCTATAAGAAAGGTACAAAATATCCTCTCTTGCTTGAGAGAGATTCTCATTTTGTTATATTTTAAAAGTTATTATACATCTCTGAAGAACAGTGAGGCATTTTTTATAAGTAACATTTGTAGGTTCTTTCCTATGTACTTTATTGATTTGACTAATGGAAGGAAATTTTTTCCATGTATGTTGATAGTATTTGCTGTTTTGATAATGGAGCTTTCTCTCTGAAAAAATTATACTTACAAATTTTAGGTATTATGCTATCATATTATTATTCCTTAAAATGCATTTTCAGTTACCTGTAGTACATAAAGCTTTACAATTGTATTATATAGTTTATTTCTGATGAGTAGCTGAGATCAGAAGCATGACAAAATTCATGTTTTTATCACTTATCTATAGTAGAAAGGATATTGATTAATGGAGTTATTAAATCAGAACCCTATTGACATATAAGATTGACCATTAAGTCCAGAGCTAGTTTATTACCATATATACAAGAATAAATTTATTTAACATGGATTGTAAAATTTTTTCTTGAGGGACAAGTCTTCGCTTTTTTCTCTCTGTGTCATATTGTTTCTACTGTTTTGGCTTCATCACATACCCTCAGAGCTCCAATATAGATGTTAACATTAAAAAAAATATGTTGACAGTGCAACAGATAGTAAGTAGATCTCTGTTTATTGCATTTATTAAAATGCAAGTTCCTTTGTCTGATATACAATCCTTAAGTTACTTTTACTGGTTATCTTGGTAGCTTATGTAGTTATATTAATGACTTTCATACTTTGAAAACATTGTGGAAAGGGGACTAAACTAATAGTCAAGAGATTAACATGAATTAGCAATGATATCTTAAATGAATTACTTAATTTCTCTAAAGCTTACTTGCCATCTGTTATAGAGGAGTTATACCAGATCATCCTTGAGTATTAAATTTTTCTTGAATCTGGTAGGTTGGTTGAGTTAATGAGAGTAAGCCCCTAAAGGCTTCCGTTAATTAGAAAATACAGGAAGAGATTCTGCTCATTTCCAGTCTATTTTTAGATCAATAACCGTGGCTCAGTTTTCATTTTCCTGATTCTACTCCAGGTGTTTTCTGAGATCCCAGAAGCAAATCATGCTTAAGGATTTAGGAGAAAAGGCCGAAGCTCAATGTATTCCACAGGGGTATAGTATTAGTGTACTGACTTCATTGCCTCTGGCTTTTTAGAATATTGCTTACATGCTTATTACCGTTATTCCCACTGCAGAAGATCAAAATGCCCATTTGTCTTTATCTGAAATATTTGATGATTTAATTTTTAATCCACATTGTAATTAATTTTGCTGACAGAATCTGGCCAACTATATCCTGCTTGGGGATTTTTGCTGATAAATCCACAGTCATTAACCTTATATCTCTTTAACACCTTTATTAGAGTAGATTTTCTATTTTAGTATGTATTTTGCCATGTTCTTTTCATTTTACTTTTCCTTTCAATATCTCCCTGATGATAGAGTATAATGAAGTATTTGAGAGAAAATGTCCTCTCTGTCTCTTAACAGAATCACAAATTCTGCCTCCACATTTACTATTATTATTTAGAATAAGGGAAAAAGAAAATAAGGTTAGATGGGATCTAATAGGGCTTCCCAAACCTCACTTTGATGTTTGTTTTATGCTCTTCTCACACCCAACATTTTGCCAATGTATTCAACATGGCTCCAATTTTTTTTTCAAAAGCAGTTGAAAATGATAGTTTTCCTTTCTCACATAGCTTCTGCTCTGTATTCAGTAAGTGCCCAGTATATGCCAGTTGATGAACAAGATATTGAGTAACATTAAGGGTAGCATCAGAACTACAGAGGGGTCAATCAGGATTACTGTCTTCTCTTTCCTTAGTTAAGACCAAGTCGTTGTTGCTCTTTGCTTTTAATCAGTTGAGCCTACAAGCTGTGTGAGTGCTCTCCCTTTGCATCTCTTCATCTTTCTTTTGATGGATATGTTTTGTTTTGGATTAGAAACTGTTGTACTTAAGTAATTTGTACTATTATACAGGAAAAAATGTAAAGTTAATCTCTCTCAAGCTTTTTGTTGTTTATAACATTTCATGAAAAATCAACTGGATAGGATGAATTTCTGCTGGAAAACAGAAGCCTGCAACCAGAATTTATGAATAGATGTCTTATTTGCTGCTGGTTTTAAAAAAAAAACTAACATAAATATTAAGTAATAATCTCTAATGGCATTTTTTAAACACCACCGGCCTTATTACTGCTTCTGCAGTTACAGAATAATATTGACTGGCACTGAAGAAATTATGTTCAGGTTTTTTCAAAGAGCTGCTTCTGATAGCAAAATGCTTAGTAATGATGAGGACACGCCCTCCAGTTCAGTGGCCATTTTGTACTGTAGTTCTGGAGAAACAAGTGGGAACCATCAAAGAAAGAAGTGTACGGATCAAAAGAATATGGTCAAGAGGCAATAAATTTTTCCTCTGGCTCAATTGGAGGATTTAGAACTATGCTGTCTGTGAGTAGTTTAATTAGTTGGACCCTAATTAAACCCATTTATGAACCTTTTTAGCTTAATCTTTTTTAATTCTATGATTAGATTTTTGCTTTGTTGATAATGAAGAACAATTAACACATGAATTTGGGACTTTTGGAATAGTAATTTAGAAGTTATGCTGAAATGTATATACTCCAAAAAGTATTTCTTGTTATTTTATAATATCTTTAATTTTGCAATATATTTTTTCTATATTGTTATTCAAGGTTAAAGCTGGGGGCAATAAATAGTTATTTTTAAATTATGCTTTATGATTGTGTGTTGATTAGAGATAAATGAAAGGTCTATAGAAATTCCATATATTAGCAATATAGTTAATAGTAGTGGGAAAATATATTTTCCTTTGTAGGGTTTATTAATTGTGACTGTTTTAGGTGTTGATATACCAAAAGTTTCTTCATTAAAAATAGAGAAAATAGTTACCTTGTGTAATTTGGTAATGACAGTCTTCCTCGTCAGCTTATTTTGTGGAGTTCTTCAGTTAACTGTGAAAAAATAAGAAAATCGAAGCAATTGACAACCGTTCATCCTTTTCAATCACATTCTTTAAAAACAATGCTGTTCTATATGTGATAATCACTTTTAGACCTACAACTTTAAACTACATTCAAAAATAAAAGATTTTTAAAACATTTATAATGGTTAATAAATTGTTTCAAGGCAAATATTCTCCATCAAATTCTTCTAATTACAGACATCTTTCTCCTTAAAGATTTTGTTTTGAATAAAAGATCTTTTAGAGGTTCTGTTGGTATGGTAGAAACGTGTAAAACTATGTAACTTAAATAAATGTTTAAAAATATGTTACTTAAATAAATATAGTACTTTTCTTAGACTTTTAAAGAAAAGTTACCTGTAAGTAATTTGATAAATTCTGTTAACAAGGGGATGGAATTCGAAGGCTTCTGAGAACAGATTTGTACAGGTGTAAAGTCTTCATTAACAGTTACTTCTGCCTTACACAGTTTCAGGTTTCTGTGCCAGTGCTTCCTACTACTTTCTGTTGGTAGTTAAGTATTTTCCTATTGCTTTTTGTGTTTAACAAAAACTTGCAGAGATCATATAGCATCTAACATTTGACAGTAGTTAGCATTTTGCTTTGATATGGTATGATGCTTTAAATAAAAGAAGTGTGTAACAGTCAAGTAGACCATTAATTTTTATATAGAAACGTGCTCAGGATCATTCCATTCATTTGCTAAATTAAGAACTCAACCTCTCATATTGGGCACCTTTTCCCACACAAATAACACATAAATATATTTTCATTGTAATAATACTCTACTCTTGCAAACGACTTTGAAGTCTGGCTCAAACAATATTCTTTGTAGCCAGCTTCTAGGCTTGTGTAATCTGAGGCAAATTCATGTGAATTATGGCTCATCTGAGAAAGAAATGATGGGTGATAAATGTAGATATTACTGGGAGACTTATGCTGATCTGTTTTGAGTTTTCTAACAATCTGTTAAATAATTTAAAAATCACAAGTTCAGCTTCTGGTTAAAAAAATACACAAGCTATACAAAATACTATGTAAAACAAGGTTAATGAACTTCTTACTTGTTTGTAATGCAGTGGGGTAAACAACAGCTGTGACTGTCAGGCTGCCTAGATTCATATCCTGACTCTTAGCATTTACTGTCTCTGTGACTGTGGCCAACCAAGTTGCTTGGTCTCTGTGCCTTAGTTTCCTCTTCGCTTAAATGTGCTCTGCCATAAAAGGTTATTGTAAAGATGAGAACTGTTGTATAAAAAATGCTTAGAACAATGCCTGGCAGTGTGGTTACTTGGTAAATGTTTGGTGCTGCTTTGTTTGGGGAGGAATTAGTAGGGAGGGCATCAACAAACAGATCAGCGTCTACACTGATCATCTTCTTGTGAGAAATAAGTGCATCTGGTAGCACCAAACAGAATTAGCAGCTTCCACTGACATTTCCAAACCGGAAGCAAATGCTGTTGTAACCTGCAAAATGGGCAGAGGGAGCGGGTCAAGGACCATTTTGAGATATCCACTGCCTTTAGGCCCTGTAGCCTCTGGGAAACTGCAGCACTGGAATGAGTGAAAAGGAAAATGAAAGAGCCAGTAGGTCATAAGAGCAGTAGTTCTGTGAAGATCTGGAGGAGCTGCCATTTTTAAAATGTATTCACAGGGGAAAAAAAGCCAATTTGAGAGACTAGTTCTGTGAAACTTAAAGCTAGCAGTAAAAGGGAATAACTTGAGATGAGGACAGCCTGAAGAAAAGGGGAAAATATATAACTGAGTTAAAAATAGTACCCTGCAGGGCCTGCATTTTAAACCTTACAGAATATGAAATCTGATATATAAATTTATTAGTCATTGTTTTACATTCTGTTTTCTGATGCATTTAACAACTTGGAGCCTTGCTGACCCTGCAGGGATTGCTTCTCCTTCCAGGTTATGAAAAAACTGCTCACCTGGCTACTGTCTGTCTGCCTGGTCACCCTGGGGTCACCACCAGGCCCTACTCGGGACAGACCCTGTGCTCTAGAGCCTGCTGAAATCATCCATTTCGCCAGTCTGAAGCCTGCTTACTTTGCTGCCTTCCTTCCCACAGAAACCACAGTGAAGTCTCTCTCCCGTAATTCCCTCTTCTCCCTTCCGACTGACCCTGGTGCCGCCCATGTCCCCTCTCCTCCCCTGTGGCACAGGCTGTTCCCATCTCAAGATCTGTGAATATAACAAACTGTCTTTCCAGTGGCTTTGTCTCTTGATCTGTGGGCCTCACCATACCTGTATAAGAAAACTTTTGTGAGAGAAGCCTTAGTTGTTCCTTTTAGATCTCCTTTTTCCTCGGGCAGTTTTGTGTTATGGTTAAGGATGTAGGCTTTGGACTCACCCCAGCTAGCTTCCATTCTGCTGGGTGACCTTGGATAAGTTATTTAACCTCTATATATCCCAGTTTCCTTCTAAAATGGGAGTGGTAGTAGTAATACCTCTTTAGAAGTGTATTGTTAGGAGTAAATTAGGTATGGTAAAACATGCTTAACTTATGCTTAATATATATTCAACTCAACAAATCTTAACAGTTTTTACTGTTACTCTATTTCCCAGCTTTGACTTGACTCTTTTCTAAAATATTGATCTCTTAGGACCCTCTTGTCTTCTCACACTATGTGTTATCTCAGGCTGATCTCATTTACTCCACCTGTTTTTCACACCTGTATGACATCGTATGGGCTTGCCAGCATACCTAATTTGCTAAAAACTCAAATCTACACATTCAGATTAGGCCGCTCCCCTGATCTCCAAATATCTTAGGTCCAAGTTACTTAGGTTTGAATGTCTCATAGGTGCCTCTAACTCATTGCCTCTCTCTTCAGACTTGTTCCTCTGTTGCTATTTTATTTTTGGTAAATAGCACCTCCTAATTGTTCAAACCAAAAATCTCAGAGTCATCTTAGCCATCTCCATTGCCAGCCACTTTCAATCATAAATGGATTCCAAATTTAGGAGGAAGAATTCACAAGCTAAAGAATGTTTATTACATTTTGGGAGAGGATGTAGGAGTAGGATCAGGGGCAGGGGAAAAAAAGTTTTTATTGCATTTTATATCTTTTGATATTGTTTTAATTTTTAATTTAAAAACTGAAAAAAAAATCCATGACATTGAGCATTTGAACTTAGTTTCCTTTTATAGGTAAGGCAAAGTTAACTTTTTCTTGAATATTCTCAGAGAGAAGTTAATGGCAGAAAATTACTATAACTCTAGTTAGTATAGTAGGTGTTCTATAAATATTTGGTTAGTGGTAGATAAGCAAATGACTATTGCCGTTTAAGTTTCCCTCTTGCTAAATTTTCCTGGCAGAATGCTGTAAGCACTCAGTCATCCGCATCTAGAAGACAAAGCAAATAGTTGATGAGGAACCAGAATCAGAATTTGGCCAGTAGTTGTTGCAGACTAGAGATTGCTTTTCTAAAAGGGTAACTGAGCTCTCCTGGGAAAGAGGGGAGTATCCAGAAGGTGCATCAGGAATAATTTGGAAAGAGCATCGTAGCATCCTGCTGGCATTTTCCAGCCTGATGCAGGTGCATGCTGGTGGGCCTGTAACATTGACAGAGGTGTGCCAATAACCAAAGGAAGCCACTTCTTAGTAAGATGCCATCTGTGAAAGAGAGTTTACTTAGATATCCAAATTTCCTAGTTGCATATGTGGCCTCATTAGTCAGATATATTTTTTCTTTTCTTATGTTGAGACCCCAACTGAAATTTTTTAATAAGGAAATTATTTTATTGGAAAATTAAAGTTCAGGTAGATGAATAAGAAGTTCATTTAGAAATAGTCTCCAAATGTACCCAAGTGCTGTGATTATTTTGGTTTTGCACGGTATTAGTGACTGGTTGAAATTTTAACGTGTTAACGCTGCTGCAGTTATTTCGAAGGTAACTTATTTCACTATTACAGAGCCTGTTGGGTTTTTAGATGGGCAGTCATGGAAAAGTAATTTTCTATTTCAGCTTTGGAATCTGTCATGCTCCCAAAGTAAAAGGTAAATAATGAAAGCAGCTGCTGGGCTATATATTTGGGGGGAATTTTTTCAAACTGTGATTCCTTATACTGTAAAACAGGGTTTCTCAGCCTCAGCACTGTTGACAGTTTGAGCTGGATAACTTGTGGGGGTTTTCCTGTGCGTTGTCAGATGTTGAGTATAGCCTTGATCGCTCTCCATTAGATGCCAGTAAAGCTCATCCCCTCAGTTATAACAACCAGAATTAACTTCAGTTCAGTTCAGTTGCTCAGTCGTGTCCAACTCTTTGCGACCCCATGAATTGCAGCACGCCAGGCCTCCCTGTCCATCACCAACTCCCGGAGTTCACTCAGACTCACGTCCATCGAGTCAGTGATGCCATCCAGCCATCTCATCCTCTGTCGTCCCCTTCTCCTCCTGCCTCCAATCCCTCCCAGCATCAGAGTCTTTTCCAATGAGTCAACTCTTCGCATGAGGTGGCCAAAGTACTGGAGTTTCAGCTTTAGCATCATTCCTTCCAAAGAAATCCCAGGGCTGATCTCCTTTAGAATGGACTGGTTGGATCTCCTTGCAGTCCAAGGGACTCTCAAGAGTCTTCTCCAACACCACAGTTCAAAAGCATCAATTCTTTGGCGCTCAGCCTTCTTCACAGTCCAACTCTCACATCCATACATGACCACAGGAAAAACCACATCCATACATGACCACAGGAAAAACCACATCCATACATGACCACAGGAAAAACCATAGCCTTGACTAGACGGACCTTAGTCGGCAAAGTAATGTCTCTGCTTTTGAATATACTATCTAGCTTGGTCATAACTTTTCTTCCAAGGAGTAAGCGTCTTTTAATTTCATGGCTGCAGTCACCATCTGCAGTGATTTTGGAGCCCCAAAAACTAAAGTCTGAAACTGTTTCTACTGTTTCCCCATCTATTTCCCATGAAGTGATGGGACCAGATGCCATGATCTTCGTTTTCTGAATGTTGAGCTTTAAGCCAGCTTTTTCACTCTTCTTTCGCTTTCATCAAGAGGCTTTTTAGTTCCTCTTCACTTTCTGCCATAAGGGTGGTGTCATCTGCATATCTGAGGTTATTGATATTTCTCCCAGCAATCTTGATTCCAGCTTGTGTTTGTTCCATCCCAGCGTTTCTCATGATGTACTCTGCATAGAAGTTAAATAAGCTGGGTGACAATATACAGCCTTGACGTACTCCTTTTCCTATTTGGAACCAGTCTGTTGTTCCATGTCCAGTTCTAACTGTTGCTTCCTGACCTGCATACAGATTTCTCAAGAGGCAGGTTAGGTGGTCTGGTATTCCCATCTCTCTCAGAATTTTCCACAGTTTATTGTGATCCACACAGTCAGTGTCTTTGGCATAGTCAGGAAAGCAGAAATAGATGTTTTTCTGGAATTCTCTTGCTTTTTGATGATCCAGAGGTTGTTGGCAATTATATCTCTGGTTCCTCTGCCTTTTCTAAATCCAGCTTGAACATCTGGAAGTTCACGGTTCACGTGCTGTTGAAGCCTGACTTGGAGAATTTTGAGCATTATTTTGCTAGCATGTGAGATGAGTGCAATTGTGTGGTAGTTTGAACATTCTTTGGCATTGCCTTTCTTTGGGATTGGAATGAAAACTGACCTTTTCCAGTCCTGTAGCCACTGCTGAGTTTTCCAAATTTTCTGGCATATTGAGTGCAGCACTTTCACAGCGTCATCTTTCAGGATTTGAAATAGCTCAACTGGAATTCCATCACCTCCACTAGCTTTGTTTGTAGTGATGCTTCCTAAGGCCCACTTGACTTCACATTCCAGGATGTCTGGCTCTAGATGAGTGATCACATCATCATGATTATCCGGGTCATGAAGATCTTTTTTGTACAGTTCTTCTGTGTATTCTTGCCACCTCTTCTTAATATCTTCTGCTTCTGTTAGGTCCATACCATTTCTGTCCTTTATCGAGCCTATCTTTGCATGAAATGTTCCCTTGGAATCTCTAATTTTTGAAGAGATCTCTAGTCTTTCCCATTCTGTTCTTTTCCTCTATTTCTTTGCATTGATTGCTGAAGAAGGCTTTCTTATCTCTCCTTGCTATTCTCTGGAACTCTGCATTCAGATGCTTATATCTTTCCTTTTCTCCTTTGCTTTTCACCTCTCTTCTCTTCACAGCTATTTGTAAGGCCTCCCCAGACAGCCATTTTGCTTTTTTGCATTTCTTTCCATGGGGATGGTCTTGATCCCTGTCTCCTGTACAGTGTCACGAACCTCATTCCATAGTTCATCAGGCACTCTATCTATCAGATCTAGGCTCTTAAATCTATTTCTCACTTCCACTGTATAATCCTAAGGGATTTGATTTAGGTCATACCTGCATGATCTAGTGGTTTTCCCTACTTTCTTCAATTTAAGTCTGAATTTAGCAATAAGGAGTTCATGATCTGAGCCACAGTCAGCTCCTGGTCTTGTTTTTGTTGACTGTATAGAGCTTCTCCATCTTTGGCTGCAAAGAATATAATCAATCTGATTTCGGTGTTGACCATCTGGTGATGTCCATGTGTAGAGTCTTTTCTTGTGTTGTTAGAAGAGGGTGTTTGCTATGACCAGTGCATTTTCTTGGCAAAACTCTATTAGTCTTTGCCCTGCTTCATTCCGCATTCCAAAGCCAAATTTGCCTGTTACCCCAGGTGTTTCTTGACTTCCTACTTTTGCATTCCAGTCCCCTATAAGGAAAAGGACATCTCTTTTGGGTGTTAGTTCTACAAGGTCTTGTAAGTCTTCATAAAACCGTTCAACTTCAGCTTCTTCAGCATTACTGGTTGGGGCATAGACTTGGATAACTGTGATATTGAATGGTTTGCCTTGGAGACGAACAGAGATCATTCTGTCATTTTTGAGATTTGCATCTAAGTACTGCATTTTGGACTCTTTTGTTGACCATGATGGCTACTCCATTTCTTCTGAGGGATTCCTGCCCACAGTAGTAGATATAATGGTCATCTGAGTTAAATTCACCCATTCCAGTCCATTTTAGTTCGCTGATTCCTAGAATGTCGACATTCACTCTTGCCATCTCTTGTTTGACCACTTCCAATTTGCCTTGATTCATGGACCTGACATTCCAGGTTCCTATGCAATATTGCTCTTTACAGTGTCGGACCTTGCTTCTATCACCAGTCACATCCACAGCTGGGTATTGTTTTTGCTTTGGCTCCATCCCTTCATTCTTTCTGGAGTTATTTCTCCACTGATCTCCAGTAGCATATTGGGCACCTACTGACCTGGGGAATTCCTCTTTCAGTATCCTATCATTTTGCCTTTTCATACTGTTCATGGGGTTCTCAAGGCAAGAATACTGAAGTGGTTTGCCATTCCCTTCTCCAGTGGACCATATTCTGTCAGACCTCTCCACCATGACCGGCCTGTCTTGGGTTGCCCTGCAGGCATGGCTTGGTTTCATTGAGTTAGACAAGTCTGTGGTCCTAGTGTGATTAGATTGACTAGTTTTCTGTGAGTATGGTGTCAGTGTGTCTGCCCTCTGATGCCCTCTTGCAACACCTACCATCTTACTTGGGTTTCTCTTACCTTGGGCGTGGGGTATCTCTTCACGGCTGCTCCAGCAAAGCACAGCTGCTGCTCCTTACCTTGAACGAGGGGTATCTCCTTACCGCTGCCTGAATTATCTTCAGACATTGCCAAATATCAGAGTTGGGGAATGAGGCCAAAATCTATTTACTTGCTCCCTAGGAATATACTGAGTTTTTGTATTTGTTTTAACTGTCTTAACATGGCTTCAGAAATCACATAGCTGAAAATTGTTTATCCCACAAACTTCACATTAGTTTTTGAAAAGTAAATATGAATGTATTTAAATATGACATGTAGTTAGCCATTTATTTGTACCTCTACTAAGACTGGTAACTTGAAATCTTGTTGCTAGAGAGAACTTTGTTATATTCTCTTTCAGTAGATACTAAAAATACCAGTACCATTATATGGAAGTTTTAAAACTTGAGAATTCTTTTCTAAAATTTAATAAACTTATCTTTTTCCTAGATTAAAATAATAACTTGAATTTTTTCAATTTTTCTGCCATTTTCTTAAATCTTTTATACCAGACTCTGGAAAAACCTAGCATCTGACTTTTAAAAACTTTTATAATGAACTTTTAAAATTATACATAAGAAGAATAATACAGTGAAAGTTCTGTGTGCCCATAACCCAATTTCAGCTTGAGCAGCTGTTAACATTTTGCCAAACTGTCTCATCTGTTCCCCTCCCACCCTCATCTTTCTTAGAGTATTTTAAAGCAAATCCCAGACATTACTTAATTTCACCCATAAATGCTTCAGTGTACATCTCTAACAGATAAGCTCTCTCTCTGTTTTTTAATGCTAACTCCAATGCAATTATCTAAAAAATTAATAATTCCCTAGTATCATCTAATACCTATGTTTGGATTGCCTCAGGTATCTCAGAAATGTCTTCTTACAATCAAACCAGGATCCTAACATCCATCCATCACATTTGGGTGATATGTCCCTTTAGTCTTTAGTAGTTTTCTTTACCTCCTCTACCTTTATTGTATCATTTTTTTGTTGCTGAAGAAACTGGGTGATTTAATCTGTAGAATTTCCATACTGTAGACTTGACTGATTACATAGGATAAAGTGGCATTTGAGTTAACACAAAATTCTACATTTTAATGTACCACTTTTTTGTCTTGTTTCCCAAAGAATGTCATGAGTTTTGTTTTACCACCTGAACAAGTTTAAGAACCTCATGGCATTCTTTGTACTTCAGGAAACTGAGACCAAGAGACGGTTTTCCAGAAACCATCAACTTGGTTGGAAAGTAACGAGTGTACCTTAGTTTTATCAGAAGTGTCATAGAATGAAACTTTTTTAGCAAAGACATCAACCTGTTTTGTTTTCTCACCTGTGCCTACATATTACCTGCCACACGGGGGGATTTTTAGTTAGTATTTATTATTATGAGTTGTCCGGGGGGATTTTTAGTTAGTATTTATTATTATGAGTTGTCTAATTCTGCTGGATTTGGCCTCTTCTTCCCCTTCTGGGCTAGAACATGAAAGATTACAACTTGCTCTACCTGTAGAGAGAACATATTAAGAGCATTTTACACATCACCTCCATTTCTGCACAGTCAATCTTTTAAAATGCAAATCAGCAGTAATAGTACTCGCACTTCTATGGAATGCACCATAAATCATGGAGAAAATAAACAATTTGTTAAATGAGTTGTTCAAACTATATATCCATTGGCATGGGATATCCTGTCTTGGGGAGAGCATGAAATGCAGGTAATCTGGGACTTAAATAATCATTTTATTGCAGTGCTAGCAAAAATATTGGGATTTCCTGTCTTATTTTATGTTTACTTTCTTACAAAAGTATATTTTAGCCATCAAAACAATCTTAGCACAACCAAAGACTTCTGGCATTTTTGCATTTAGCAAAATTCTTTTTGGTGCTATGATGTGTGTTTTCTGTCAGCTAAAATTTACAGGAATAGTGAACCACAAGGATTTCCTGAGGAGAAGCTCCCACATGCTGTGTCTGGGATTTCTCATATTTCTTTTGGCAGCAATAATATTCTCCAGTACTACAAAATTGTAGTTTGAATCCAGTGCTAATAATTTCTCTTCAAGAAAACAACTGAAACATTTCGATTCTGTTCCCTTGAACCAAGGGAAAAAGTTATAACAAAGAAAATTATTTATCACCACCTACTTTGCCTTACCCTCCACACACATACAAAAAGTCCCTTTCTAAAGCTGAATCAACCTATAATAATACTCATTATATGAATCACAGAAATTTCTGTGTATTTGTTTTTAAGCCTAATAGTCCCGAACCTCCCAATATAGTGGGTAAGGATGTTGCAGTATGGAGCATCACCTTGCTGTCAAAGAAAAAGTAATTTGTTTTATATTGGTTGATCAAGTTTTATACGAAGACATTATTTGCTTCTATTACTCTTATTCTCTCTTGCATGTACAGAATATGAAAAGCTCACCAATATGGTTTCATATTTCATGTTAAACTTTTTCAAAATTATCACTTGTAGACTTTGATATGGCTATTTTTTGATAATACAGTTATCAGAGAAGACTTGAAATACTCCTCCCTTTCCAACTGCCTATCCGTTTACGGTCTGATTTTCCTTATATACTTCATCCAAAATAAAAACTTGCAGCTGATTCAGTGCAGAAACAGATATAAGAATCCAGCCACTTCCTCCTGTCATGCCAGACTTTAAAAGAGATTTGCAAAAATAGAAAACAATCCACTTTTCTCAATACATTTATTTCATTGTGAAAAAAATTTCATTAAAATAATGTTAAAATGTTTTAAATTGTTTCATGACTATTATAATAGGTTTATTATTATTTTAAGTAAGTTGATAAATATTTTAATTTTTTAGTTTTAAATTTCTAATATGATAAATATTGTTAGGCATCCAGATAAACAAAAGCTCTTTGGGACCTTTAATAATTTTTAAGACTAGAAAGGAGTCCCGAGACCAAAAATTTTTGAAAATCACTGGTCGTGATTTGGCTCTCTGAGATCTTTCAGTTAGTGCATAGATGATTTGGTAGTTTCAGAGAGAAAGGTAATTTTATCTGCCAAACATTTTTTTAATTAATATAAAATAATTACTAAAAATCCCTTTGCATTCTTAAAATTTGTCTTACAAGGTCTGTCTTGGTCAGTTCATCTTGGCTGATGTTCAGTTTGTTAGCCAAAGGATGTTTGTTTTTCATTTGTGTGTTATCATTGGTTAAATTTTAAATTTTATTTTGGCTCAAAGGTTATTGAGTCATAAAAGTGCAAATAGTAAAATAAATGCTACAGTGCAGAATGCTATCATAAATATAATCAATAAAGCTTTAGTGTCCATATAGTCTGTTTATATGTGTTAGAAAGTGATATGATTTGCATTAACAGCCAAAAAGAGAGAAGTACAAACATGAAATATGACAGTGACTGGAATTAACATTTTGCTAAACCTGCTTTGCCTTCATCCCCTGTCTCCAGAGGTGACAGAGGTCTTCAGAGGTCTCTGAAATTTTGCCAAACGCTTAGTTAAATGAAGCCATGAAACAAAGCAGTGATGGGCTTGGCAAGCCAGAGTTTACTAAACAACTAATAGTTGCTGTTTTGTGAAATATGAAATAGTGGTTCAGACTGTGGTTATCCAAACTGAGGGTGTATGCTCTTAGTTAATGTGCAAACAAAAAGGGAGAACAGAGTATTTATTGTATCTCTTCTGTGTATCACTTTTTAAAAATCTGTTACAGATACTCCATTTTGTTATTTTGTGAGCTGTGACATAAGCTGAAAAAGGAAGGGACATTGTAGTCAGTGTTGGACGTAGCATCAGCTAGTTTACTGTAAGGTAGGGCCTTACAGTTTGAATAAAAAGAAATTTGGCCCGGTCCCCACCCACTAAGCCCCTTCCCGGAGAACAGTTAGCAGTCAGAAGTGTGCCTCATGATCTTGATTGAGTAGGGAGTCAATAAACTCCAGGCCAATTTGTACTTCTTCGATGCCTATTTTTATATGGCTGGTGAACAAAGAGTGGTTTTTACATTTTTAATGGTTGGGAAAAATATCAAAAGAATGTTATTTTGTGACACATGAAAACTATAAGAAGTTCACTATTTCCATAAATAAGGTTTTATCGGAACATAAGCACATTCATCAGTCTGTATCAGTGTGGCTGCTTTCACACTACAGCAGCATACTTGATTAGTTGCAACAGAGACCATATGGCCTGCAGAGCCTAAAATGTTTACTATCTGGCCTTTACAAAGGAAGTTTGATGACCCTTGAATTAGAATAACTCCACTTTGATCCATTTTATTTATTGTTCTTCCCCATGGGAATTCGTTTGAAGAAAGGATTCTACTGTCTTAAAAACAAGTTTGGATTTTTTTTTTTTTTTAGTATGTAAACTTTTCTAAAGGTCAGCCCCAAAAAACTAGTATTCTTGTTCTTTTGCCATTCTAGGGGCAGAGCAAGATGGGATTCACAGTTCAGTTTGAAAATACATATTGAATAACTCAAGGCAATATTTGAAAATACATTATAAAAATGGGTAATACAAAGATTAATCATTTCTGCCACTAGAGATTTTAAGTCTGATTTAAGGATGAGACTATAAGTTCTTTCTCCATATTTTTAAATGCTTTGCCTATTTTTCTCAAAGAAGAGATTAAACATAGCTTCAAAGGAAGGCACTCATCTTCCTATTCTGTCAAATTAATAGCCAGTGAATTGCTACCAGTCCAGCAAATTCCCACTCTTCCTCATTTTTCCAAATTCAAAGATATATTCCCTTAAAGTATTGGTCTCATTTAGCTGCCTCTCCTCTGTTTCCATATCAACCAGTACATTCTTGTAATTATTCATTTGCTTCATGTCTCTGTACTAAACTGTACATAAGCTTCTTTGGTGTCTTCTTTTCTAAACACAGGAGGCTGTTTGTAACTTTAGGTAATATAGCACAATATTTCAGAGCATTAGCTTTGGAGTGAGACCTATCCTGCTTTCTGTAGGTGAGTGAATCTTTCCTCATCTATGAAACGGGAATAACAGTAGTAATGATGATGGTAAAGCATTTATCTAGAATCGTCCCATGGATTTTCATTCAATAGTGATGAGGATGTTTCTCTTTGTTCTAGTCCATAACCTGCTTTTGGCACATAGCTTATATAAAGTTGAGGTATAAATTGAACAATTACTGTGTGCTAGGGACTACTCCAAATGCTTTATATTTATTTAGTCCTAGAACCCTATGGTTTAGGTATTAATATTATACTTATTTTTAGATTAGATAGCCCAAACATAGAAAGATTATAAATCACCGTGGGTTACCAAGCTGGTAGGAGGCAGTGTTGGGATCTAAATCCAAATAGTCTGGCTCCACAGTTTTTGTTCTTAACCTACACTGCCTCTTATTTGCTGTATGCTTGTATGTAAGCTTATTTTGGTAACTTTCTTGGTGTTTTAAGTTTGTTTTCAGTGCTGACAAATGATACATAATACTCATCTGTGCCTGATTGATTTAATCAATATGATTATATGATAAATCTATAATTGATACAGTATAATCATTGCTTCTTGGCTTCAAGTAATAACTATTTTTCACTGTGAGTCCTTTTTGGCACTATATTTAGCCAGGATTAGCTATTTTGAAGCGATTTATTCTAATACTGCAAATAATTTGGACAAAGAAATTGCTTAAATCTATTTATATTCCTAAATTTATTTTTTCTTGCTGGCACTCAAAGAATGTCTATTTTATTTAGTTTTTCCTTTTTTGAGTTAACCCTGCTGAATTGTTTGTTGATTTTTTTTTTCTTTTGATGTTAAGTGGCATTGTGTAAATAATTCAGTTTGGGCATACTTGTCATAATGTTGAATTTGGTCTCTAAAACTTTTGAAATAGTTGACCTTTGAAATATAGGAGGGTTAGAGGCACCCACCCGCATATAACTGCACAGTCAGTCCTCCCTATGCTCTGTTCTTCTTGCTGGGCTTCAGCCACCCCTCCATATGTAGTGCTGTAGTGTGTATTTATTTTTTAAAATCATCAAAGTGGAGCCCTGTCATTCAAACCCATGTTGTTAAAAGGTCAACTGTAGTAATTATCTTGAAATTTATTTTATATCTCTTTCAGAATTCTCCACTTTACCAGTACTTACAGGATCTGGGACACACGGACTTTGAAGTATGTTCTTCTCTGTCACCAAAAGCAGAAAAAAGCACAGTGACAGAGGGACAGCAAAAGCCTCCTGCAAGAGCCCTGCCAAAAGTAAGGAGGAATCTCCATTCTCCATGACTCAGTCTTTTGTCTTTTACTGATTATTTAAATTGCCTTTATCCTTATCCTTACAAAAAAACACCTTACTGGCACCTCCATGTTCTTCCCCTGCACTGGTTAAGACTTTAATTTTTATTTCATCAGTGGTATGTATCTGGTTAGATAAACATGAATCCTTGGTATTTTGGACTATCTCATGGTTAATTTGTATAATGAATTGAAATTAATATGATTGAGGATCAAAATATATTGCTTATTTAAATATTGAAGTTACTTAGAGTGAACCAGGAAAATAAATAAATAAATAAATAAAAATCAGTACCTTAATGGGAGCCCAACTACAGGACTCCTACAATAACTAGAATTTTTTTCTTTAGATTTTTTTAAAGAGAAAACAAATTAATATTTAATAAATTATTTCAAAGATATATAATGGAGTAAGCATATTTACCTCAATTTCTGCTGCCCTTTGTATCTGCAGTATCATATATTTTTATATAGTAAGTATTTCGTAGATGATATACAGCATTGGGAGGCTGAGGTGCTAGAAGAAGCCACCAATAATTAGGTTTACTAAATTGATTTGTGCTCTATTAGTGCTCTATTGTTGTATTTACTAAAATAAGAAAATATTCCAGTACATTTCAGTTTTAACAAAAAGAATTCTAACAGAAAAAAATATAACCAGATTACCTCATTTCTTGAGCATTCTAGTTTAATCAGTGTTTTAATATAGGAGTCTGTTACTTTTGGGAGGAAGATTTTAAAGTTTTCAGTTAATCATTTACTCTGTAAGATAGAAAGGGAAGGATCTTTCCTTTTGTTCTTCTTAGGAAAAAACTCTAAAATGTGAAGTAACCAAGCTGGACCCAAATGCAACAGCAGAGTAAACACCAGGGAAATGGTGTTTGTTTTTTTTTTTTTAGCTAACTCTCACAAGGAAGGAGTTAAGGGAGTGAGAGCGCACACAGACCAGAACCAGTGTTGAGGGTCCTCCCTACCTAAACCCTTTCTTCTCCTTGTTCCTTTCAAATACAGATATTTCTGGGGAAAGTTTTAAAAGCAAAACCTAAAGATATTTCTAAAAGATCATTCATAGATTAAAATTTGAATTTGAGATTACTTGGCAACAGAAGACAAAGGATGGGTCAAGGGATAGTGTTGGGGCTGAAGATGAACATTGACCTCGTGTGTGTGTGTGTGTGTGTGTGTGTGTGTGTGTGTGTGTGTGTGTAAACTTGGGTTTATAACTGTTTAATTCTTTTCACTTATGACAGTATTTTTACATTTAGAAATATTGTTACTAGTTTATAAATAAATAAGAGTTTAAAGTTCATCCTCTCAGAAACTGAGGAGCAGTTAAAAGCATAGCCAGAAGGTGTTTTTCAAAATTGCCACATATCCAGAAAGTTCATTAAATCTTCATGTTACACATTTCAACTGCATAAGGTACATCTCTCTAAAATTAATTTTTTCTATATAAATCTGGGGCAGCTAAACTTTAAAAAGATTTCTTGTTCCTTCTTAGGGCATATATTTTTAGAATTGCCCCCCAGATTCTGTTCAAGTGATGAAGTTCCAGTTATTTCCTTTGGAAAGCAAATTTTCTGTATGAGTTCATGATGAAACAGTCACCATTTTTAGACTTTTTTTAAAAAAAAGTGATTGTTAGGTACTTACTGAGTATTCTGTATTGGTATTCTCATCATGAATATTCATTCTCTGTATATTTTTCTGGTTTCTTTTCCTGGGATTATTCTTAAACATTCCTTCCATAAAGTTTTAGCATCCATCCTCTGTGTGGTCTCTTTTTCTCTGAGCTATCTCATCTACTTTCTTGCTCTCACTGGCGTTTTGTCTATTCTCCATTTTCACTGAGTTCCAGATACTTGTTAGATATTTCCATCTGCCTGTGCTCCAGGAAACTCATATTCAACATGCCTAAAGCAGAGCTGTTTTTCTCAGCACCCCTGAAACAAAGAAAATATTTTTCTGTATTCCCAAATTACTACCCTCTCAATTTATCTCACAGTTCCCACACTCTGACATTGATTTGGTCAGTAAGTGACTTCAACTTCTTTCTAAAATCTAATTCTTAGTTATTGCTGTTTTTACTACCCTAGTGCAAGCTTTTATCATTATTTAGCCGGACTATTATGTCCCCTCCTAATCATGCTTCTTGGCTACACTCATTCCTTGCTAGTACAGCCACTGCTCTGTTGCCATTTATTTTTCTAACATGCAAATTTTTATTGTTTCGCTTCCTTGTATTAACCTTCCATGACTCCTCATAGTCTATAGGATAAATTCAAAACTGTTAAGACCACAGTCTTTTAAAATCTCAGTGTACCTTTTAAACTTCATTGCTCTTCTGTTCTTCCCTGGCTCTTTGCCGGCCCAGACTCTTAGCTGCCGCCATCTGCACGGCATATGCTTCCATGGCTCCCTCCTGTACCCATCCTTGTCCCTTGCCTGGGCTTAGCTCCAGTGTCAGCTCCTCTTGACCTCCTTCCTCTTACACTTCTTCAGATTTTACATTGTGAAAGAAAGTGTGAAAGTCACTCAGTCATGGCTGACTCTTTGGGACCCCATGGACTATACAGTCCATGGAATTTTCTAGGCCAGAATACTGGAGTGGGTAGCCTTTCCCTTGCTTCAGGGGATCTTCCCAACACAGGGATTGAACCCAGGTCTCCTACATTACAGAATCTTGTAATGCAGATTCTTTACCAGCTGAGCCACAAGGGAAGCCCAAGAACACTGGAGCAGGTAGCCTATCGCTTCTCCAGCAGATCTTCCCGACCCAGAAATTGAACTAGGATCTCCTGCACTGCAGATGTATTCTTTACCAACTGAGCTATCAGGGAAGCCCAGATTTTACATTTAGTTCAGTTCAGTTCAGTCGCTCAGTCGTGTCGAACTCTTTGCGACCCCATGAATCACAGCACACCAGGCCCCTCTGTCCATCACCAACTCCCAGAGTTCACTCAGACTTACGTCCATCGAGTCGGTGATGCCATCCAGCCATCTCATCCTCTGTCATCTCCTTCTCCTGCCCCCAATCCCTCCCAGCATCAGAGTCTTTTCCAGTGAGTCAACTCTTCGCATGAGGTGCCCAAAGTACTGGAGTTTCAGCTTCAGAATCATTCCTTCCAAAGAACACCCAGGACTGATCTCCTTTAGAATGGACTGGTTGGATCTCCTTGCAGTCCAAGGGACTGTCAAGAGTCCTCTCCAATACCACAGTTCAAACACATCAATTCTTCGGCGCTCAGCTTTCCTCACAGTCCAACTCTCACATCCATACATGACTACTGGAAAAACCATAGCCTTGACTAGATGGGCCTTTGTTGGCAAAGTAATGTCTCTGCTTTTGAATATGCTATCTAGGTTGGTCATAACTTTTCTTCCAAGGAGTAAGCGTCTTTTAATTTCATGGCTGCATTCACCATCTGCAGTGATTTTGGAGCCCCAAAAAATAAAGTCTGACACTGTTTCCACTGTTTCCCCATCTATTTCCCATGAAGTGATGGGACCAGATGCTATGATCTTCGTTTTCTGAATGTTGAGCGTTAAGCCACCTTTTTCACTCTCCTCTTTCACTTTCATCAAGAAACTTTTTAGTTCCTCTTCACTTTCTGCCGTATGGATGGTGTCATCTGCATATCTGAGGTTATTGATATTTCTCCTGGCAATCTTAATTCCAGCTTGTGCTTCTTCCAGCTTAGCGTTTCTCATGATGTACTCTGCATATAAGTTAAATAAGCAGGGTGACAATATACAGCCTTGACATACTCCTTTTACATTAGTTTGTAATTATTTGTACTGTCTCTTCTAAGTTCTTGAAAACAGCAGTTATGTATATTCATCTTTGTTCCCATAACCCTTTTTCAGTACCTGGAATATTATAGTCACTCAGTGAATGTAAACTCCATTTACTGGCCTGCTCAGGAAATGAGCTAATAAGGTAAACTGAATTTTTGATTGATTCAATAATATAACATATTTCAATATGAGACAGTTATTCTAAAATTGTTAAAAGAAATTTCTTCTTTAATATTGTAGGATGAAATGTTCTTAATATTTGAGAACTTGGAGTACTTGGTTTTCATTTTGAAATACCCATATCATCATCATGTTGACATAGGTAGTATTAATACATAGTGTACTCAAGATAAGGTTTCCAGCTCTCATTCCAAACTCACTGAATCTGAACGTTTAGTTGGGGGCCCTGGGAGTATGTTCCTAGCTAAAATCTCCAGGTGATTCTGATATATGATTAAATTCGGGATCAATAAGGAGACTGAGACATACTGGCAAAGCATATTATATAGCATATAATACAACCTAGATGATTATAACTTTCTTTTTCTGATTAAAAAAAGTGATTAATTAGAAGTAGGTTATTTGAAGTTTTTCTGATATTTAGGTGCAGTTTAATAATCTTGCACAATATCATTCATCTCCTTCAGCAAGGCACCCTGTTAAAAGTGGCTGAAACCATCAAGAGTTGGATTTTGGCTCAGTCCAATAAGAATGATGACTTACTTCACAAGTTGGTAAGTGTTCACTTCACTTTTTGGTTACTTTTCAGGGCTCCAGTTTTTTTTCCAATGAGAAAATCAATGAATCCAAATTTGTTTTGCCACTGATTTGGGCAGTGACTAATTTTAATTAGAAATTCTGGGCTGTTCTCTAAAAGGAGATTATCTGCTTCATGAAGTGTTAAAAAAGTTTGTATTGCCTAAGGAAAAAGGAAAAGGCGATTCTTCAATAACTGGATATCTTTGCATATGGACTCAGTAGTATTTCATAGATCTTCTAAGAGGTTGTTAGCTACTGAGAATAGGATATTCTGATAGTTATTGAAGACCTATTTGTTAGATTATTCATGTCCTGCTGCCATCTTCCTCCACTGACAGGTATTCCTCACACTGAGTTAGAAAATAGATCCATTAGTGGGATCTTCCCTCTTTTCATTCATTGATTGTCTCTATTCCACAGCCTTTGATTACAAAGTTTGGGCAAAATCAAGAGTGTGGTTCCTCCCTAATTTATTTATCATTCATTTACCATTCTCTTTGCTGTGTGCTTAGTCACTCAGTTGTGTCTGACTCTTTGCTACCCCATGGACAGAGGAGCCTGGCGGGCTACAATCCATGGGGATTCTCCAGGCAAGAATACTGGAGTGGGTTGCCATGCCCTTCTCCAGGGCAGCTTCCAAACCCAGGAATCAAACTCAAGTCTCCTGCATTGCAGGCAGACTCTTGCCGTCTGAGCCACCAGGGAAGCCCATCATTCTCTGACAACTTCATGTATAAAATTTAGTCTTCTGGGATTGATAAATCAGAGAATTTCCCAAAGACTTGCTTGATCTCTGAGCCCCAAGAAGGAGTGCCTCAATGTTTTTACATCCTAATATTAATAATAGGTAGTATAGTTTAAAAAAATAAAATTCTCTCACAAGTAAGCACATTTCAGAATCTTCTGCTGGCCTATGACCTTAAGATGATAATTTAATTATTATTCTTGTAAATTATCATTTGATAAGGAATGTTTACAAAGTGCTTTCACATTTTGATTTGGTAATGTAAACACTATGTAAGGTTCAGTATGGTTTACCATTTGGAAACCCTGAGGTTCAGATATTTCAGTTTGGTTAAGAATACTCATTAAGAGAGTTGTTAAAAAATGTTCAGCTAGAAAGTGAGTCAGAATTTGAACTCAAGTCTCCTGGTTTCAAAGCCCAGGCTCTTTCCTTTATAATGTAGCCCTCTCTAGTTTGCGTGTTGTTTTTACTGACTAAAATTACCTTTTTAGCAGTCCACTTGGGCAGGTTCTCTGTTTAGGGTTCATCTCCGTAGGTGTTTTGAGAAGGTCAATGAAGTATCTTTTCATCTACGTAGAATATTGTCTCTATCCAGGTGGAGCCATCTTCATTCTTCAGTGATACTAGGACTGTGGTAAGGTATGTGCTTGGTCTCGTCAGTCATGTCTGACTCTCTGCAACCTCCTGGACTGTAGCCCACCAGGCTCCTCTGTCCATGGGGTTCTCCTGGTAAGAATTCTGGAGTGGGTTGCTATGGCCTCGTTCAGGGGATCTTCCCTACCCCTGGATCGAACCTGTGTCTCCTGCACTGCAGGCAGATTCTTTATATGGCTCGTTCTTTGTTGAGCCATGAGGAAGCCCCGTAGTAAGGTATATGGGTGCATATACATTTTTCTGTGGTTTAATCATAGTGTGCACAGTCCTGATCTTTTCATTCTTGGATCTTTGTCACTGGCCACATGCTTCATGTCATATTTCACTTTAAAGTGCCAGCTTTTGTATGCATCTCTTTTGTGCCTACATTATGTAGAATTTTAGGAAGTACATACCTGAGAAATAGTTCACAAGTAATAACATAAGGAATTGCCCAGTTGGCGTGTGGCATGAAATTGCTTGACTTTTTTCTCTTGATTATAAAATATTTAAAATTTTGTTAGCTATACAGATACTGAATGAGTCCCTCTGTCCTTTTATAAAGATACTGGCAATTGCTCCATGATATCTGAACATTTTATTATTGTTCATTTTCATTAAGATAGTACTTTTTTCTTAAAGATTAAAAAAAAAATTTATAGCAACTATGATACTAGTGGTATTGGCACTCTCTAAGCACTTTTTGGCCTATAAAGTGCTTGCCCAGAAGTTGTCTCACCTGATCCTCATCAGCTTAATTAAATAGCACTATATATTTAAAAGTGTGTAAGATCATTGAAGTATATTGACACATGAATATGTTTTCTTCATCCCTAGGGGCCACAATAGAAATCTCTTTATTCTTTAGCAGTGCTTCTCATATTCTTCATTCCATCCAGGCAGTATTCTTCCTAAGTTATCTTCTCATGCTGTTTCCCTGTTCAGTTTCTAAAAAGATACCTACTACCTATCAAGTCAAGTCCAGTTCATCGCTTTGACTGGCATGAAAGTGTTTACATAATTTGGCCTTAATCTACCTTTCCAGTATTATCCACCAATATTTCACCAGCCCAGTATATTCTTCCTTTTTGTTTATTCCTTGCCTAGTCTCTATATATGTACTATTATACTGTGAATTGTGTTCCATTTTTCTATTATTGGAATCTTTCCAATAAGCAGTTCTAGCTCTTCCTCAGGACCTTTCTCAGAAACTACAGCCTGTTGGATCTCTTTTCTACAAAAACCTTGTAATAATTATGTGTGCTGTGTTCTATAAGTTTTTATATTATACATGCTTTTCTTTACTGTACTTTTAAGTATTTCATATGTACTAACAACACTAACAGCTAACACTTACATAGTGCTTACTGTGTACCAGATACTCTTAGCAGTTTATAAATACTGACTTATTTAATCCTTGCAGCAACCCTATGAAGTGGATACTATTATTATCCTCTTTGCAGATGAGGAAACTGAACAGAAAAATTAACTTACTTAAGTTGTGAGACCAGGCTATAAACACAGGCACTAAGTCTTGACACTAAGACTTGTTGAGGGTAAGCCAAAGTTCACATCGTATGCTTCCCTCCCAGCACAGAGCACCAGTACTATCAGTACTACCTCAGATCACACTGGTTTGGGGGAGGCTTTATCCCCAAACCAGCCCTGGTGCCAAGGAGTGGTGTTGAAGAGTGAATTCCTGATGAAGCAGCAGGTCCATAAGAGAGCCTGTGTAGAGGAATAGCTCCCATCTATGTTAATTGCTTCCGCCTCTCTGTCAGTGTGGGCCTTCATTTAATTAGGCTTCTTTTAAACTTACCCATATATAAGTACATAGAAGTCTCATAAAAGGCCTGCTCTCAAGTTTTTTGTAGCAAAAGTTTTATTTTTAATATTTCCATCTGAATATGGTCCTGTCTGATGAGAGAATCCAAACCAAATTATAAGGCCACTACATGAAAATTTATTTCCAAGATTACTTGAAAAGCTGCCCTGCTCCACCCACTGCCCTCCCTGCCTCCCATTGCCCACCTTCTGTTGACAGTCTGCAGCCACTGTCCCCTTCCCACCTTCAACAGCAGTATAAAGCAAGTCGTGCTGTTCTGTTTATGAAAGTGGGATGGAATGTCAAAAAATCGAGTAGCTCCTAAAGTAAGGATTGTAAACAAGAGGAAGCAGTAGTTCAAACATGAGCCATAGAAGTGCTGCAGAGGTACGTCCAGGGGGTACCAGTAGATGGTAAAATCTATATCGGGCTAAACAGAAGATCAGCACTGCACTGAGATGCTTTTTTATTATTATTATTGATAAGAAATATATCCAAATAGGCTTCATATTAAAAAATACTCTTCTCTAAAAGTGATACGTACAACCCATGATCAAGAGGATAGGTACTTGTAGTATGTGGATCACTGCCTTCTTGCTTAAGTCCTCATGATGAGCTCGGGCTACAGTTTTAGTGTGGGAATGATTAACTAGGAGGAGGAAACCCTAGACCTAACTGATTTTACTTTGATTGCTAAAGGCCTTGTCCATTGAAAGTTCTCTTTTATTTTTTATCATACAAGATGATTCTATTCTTGAATCAAATGCAAAATAAAAATTTAAATTTTCTGATAGAGAAGACTATATTCAGGAAAGCAGAACCAACTAACTACCAAAGACATATGATTTAAATCAGAATTCTGGAAAGTTACTTAGTTTCTTTGAGCTTCATTTTTCCTCTATAGAATGGACAAAAAATGATAATGTACGTGACAGGGTTACTGTGAGAACTGCTCTAACATTGCTACTTCATCTCTCATTTCTCCACCAGTATTGCCCATTTCTCCAATTAGTATTGCCCAAAACTAATATTGGTCACTTACAGGTCCCCAAACTAGAAGAGGCTTGCTTTCATTCTGTCTCATCCCATTCTTCCAACTCTTCATCTGGTCAGTTCTTGTGTATCCTTTAAGCTTAGGCTCTTTTACTTTCTCTTTGTTGCCGGTTTATTCCCTCAATGCCGTTTTCATAATAACCTAGTTATACCTCGTCATACTTGTCTGCACTTTATATTGTAACTGCTTACCTTTCAGCCCTCTCCTTTAAACTCTGAACTCTCTAAGAGTAAAGACTTGTATGTCTTATTTATTTTTTTGTGTTTTTGGTGTCAAGCATGTTGCCTGGTATGTTATGAGATATTCCTTGATAGATGGATAAAAGGGAAAGAGGGAGGGAAAAATGAGCTGGTATATGTGAAAGCATTTTGTAAACTATAAAATGCTATGCACGCATTAGGGCCATTTTATGTTATATTCCTTAATGATATATTTTTTTAATATTCGAATGTTTCATTTTTAGAAAGCCTTGATCCTGCTGATGTTATTCTTAGATGTTGGCTGTATTATTAGAGTATCTAGGGACAGCATATCTGTTAGAGGATTATATTTTCCATGTTGTTTTGCAGCCATTTAATTAATTAGGCTTAACAGGTTTATTAATCTGTAAAAAATACATATTTCACTCAATATGTGGCTCAATGATGTCTACCTCTGTTTTTTTTGTTTGTTTGTTTCATATTTACTGTGAAAATATAACCCTGTACATCATACTGAAAATTGATTGACTATTGTTTCTTCTTCTTGGAGTCTATACTGAAAATAAACACCTCTAATTTTATTAGCATGGTAGAAGCTTAATATTTAATACAAAATTATGTGTGTATTAATACCTCTTTTCTGGTCTTTCAATGGCAAGGATATTGGATTCCGACTCGATTCACTTCATACTATCCTGCAACAGGAAGTCCTGTTACAAGAGGATGTGGAGCTGATTGAGCTGCTTGATCCCAGTATCCTGTCTGCAGGGCAACCTCAACAACAGGAAAATGGACACCTTCCAACACTTTGCTCCCTGGCAACCCCTAATATTTGGTACTGTCCAGAAAACATCTACCCTTTGTTTACATTTAGAGTATTAGCAGAGGAAATCTGTCATCGTCCTCTCCATTATAAAGGCATTATAAACATTTTAGCATTGTAATTAATATAATGATATGCCAGAGGTTTTTTTTTTTTAAAAAAAGGATACCTTCTAACTAAATACTATTTAAAATGAAAGTGGGAAAAAACATCCAGTTTGACTGTTATGTACTTGCAACTCAGTGTAATTAGTTCTGTGTATAACAGCCCAACAAGCAGGATTAACATATGCCAAAAAAGTCTCTCTTATATACATGTTTGCATGAGGTCCTAGCCAGTTCTTCATGTTTCTTTATCCTTAATAGATTATATAATAATTACATTGTAGAGACACCCAGGAGAGTATGAGACCTGGAGATAAACAGTCGATTCCTCCTTTGTTAGGTGAGATGAGATCATAGAGAACATAGATAATTCAAATGGTCTTAAAGCTTGTCAACCACTTGAAGTATTTGTGTTAAATGCACAAGTCCTGGGCCATCATCTATTAAGAAATATATATGTATAGTAATAAGGAATTGTACATTCAGAGCTGTTAATATCCTCTTTCTATTAAAGTATGAGTTTATTAAATGAACTAAATTATTGCTCAAACGGTTCAAGTTATATGGGTAGTTACATTCATTGGCCTCAGTGTTCTGAATTTGTCTGTCTTTCCTGTCATGTCGACAAATGCTTCATTTTGTAACAGGTAGTCTGTGGGGTCGCACAGAGTCGGACATGACTGAAGCGACTTAGCAGCAGCAGCAGCCATGTATAGTGTTTTCCAAATGTGTAGTTACTCAGATACTGTCATGATGAAGTGTACAGCATCTTAACCATTTAAAAATTTAAGAACTTAAGGAGCTGCTAAAAGGAATCATAGGTTTCCAGAATTTTGCAACTTTGTATTCCTTTGACTACAAAGGTGATTAAGCAAGTCTGAGGCCTATAAATCCTTTATAGGTTTGCTACAAGTATATAAAAGTATATGATGAGATTTTGCTATGATATTACCAATATTGCCTAACAGTAAAGAATTCCAAGGGAGATTTTGGCAGGCAAATATTTATTAAATATTCTTATGTGTTATTTTCTTTATAATTTGACTGTAACTATCTTCAAGTATTAATGATGATGTTTCTTGGATATCCTTAGATATAACTCCCCTGTATTTGCCTTCTTATACGTAAACTTTTTCATCAGAGCCTTCACTGCTTGAAAGAAGTTTGTAATTGGCCTAAATTTAAAAATATCATGTGTATTTTGATTTCACTTAAAGCAGTATAAAAGTACAAAGCTTGTCCATATTATGGTCTTCAGTAAATATGTATATTCCAGAATTGTAATGATAGCAACTTAAAATTAGATGACTTTATTCAAAGGAATTACTCACGAAGTATATATTATTTCTAATTGGAAAAATGCTTATAGTTTGTTGAGATATTATATGTTTTTGCACAAATAATTAGAGTCTGATTTTAGGAAAAAAGACCTCATAATATCTCCAAATATGAAATATTTTTAACTCTTTATTTTGTATTAGAGTATAGATGATAAGGTTTTTAGTATTAAAAACTAGTAACAATTAAACCTTTTTACTTTTATATTTATAAAATCAGATTTTAAAATCTGTAATTGTTTTTAAGTTAAAGAGTATGTATCTTAAAAAAAAGTTTATTGAGAAGACACCTATTTATATCTATCACCTAAACTTATTAGCTTTAGACTGTGGTAACTAGCAACTAGATAGTGGTACTAGATATTTTTTAACTGTTTCATGTTATTTTTTTAATGTCATATTTTATAAAGTCATAGTTTATAGAGAAGCTAGCATTTTACCTATTTTGCTGCTGCTGCTGCTAAGTCGCTTCAGTCGTGTCCGACTCTGTGCGACCCCATAGACGGCAGCCCATCAGGCTCCCCCGTCCCTGGGATTCTCCAGGCAAGAACACTGGAGTGGGTTACCATTTCCTTCTCTAATGCGTGAAAGTGAAAAGTGAAAGCGAAGTCGCTCAGTGGTGTCTGACTCTTAGCGACCCCATGGACTGCAGCCTACCAGGCTCCTCTGTCCATGGGACCTTCCAGGCAAGAGTACTGGAGTGGGGTGCCATTGCCTTCTCCGTTTATCTATTTTAGAAAACCTATATTACTGACAAGAGAAACTCATCTTTCTCTGGACTGATGGATATCATTTTCTTGGTTTCTCTGTTCCAGGGATGTCTCAGTGGTATTTGCCTTCGTTAGTTTGCTTGTTATGCTTCCCACTTGGTGGATTTTATCTTCCTGGCTGGTATGGGGAGTGATTCTGTTTGTTTATCTGATCATAAGAGCTTTGCAATTATGGAGGACAGCAAAACTACAAGTAACTCTAAAAAAATACAGTGTCTATTTGGAAGATATAGCAACAGATAGCCGAGGTTTTACTAACCTTGTGAGAAAAGCTTTACGTCTCATTCAAGAAACTGAAGTCATTTCCAGAGGATTTACACTGTGAGTTCATTTTTCATTTTATTTTTTAAATAACTATTTTCTAGTTAAGTTAGAATATTTATTACCTATTTTCATTTCTGTGTTGTATTTACAGAAAAAACTAGGTTTCTCTTTAGTATTTATTAAAGTCTATTAACTACTAAGTGGAGAAATAAATATATTATGTGCTAGATTTAATAAGTAGTGTGAGTCTGTTTATTTACTTTGAGAAACCAAAGTGTTGAGAATCATGATTATTTCTCTGTGTTACCATGTGGTTATATGAGATAATATAGAGACCTTAATATTATATATATATATATATTATATATTTTATAAATATATAAAGCCCTTGCATGCAATAGTTACCCAATAAATATTTGTTCCCTTTACTCACCCCCAGATGCTCTTTACTTAGTTTACATGATAGATGATTTCACATAAATTCATTCTGAAAAATCTTTCCATGTATTAATAATATTCTGTAGGTTAATATTAGGAGATATGGCACTGACACTCTCATATGCTCTCACTGATATTTAATACAGGAAATTAAATATTCACTAATCTAGCTGTAAGTGTACTAAGGTAACCGGATAGACAGCCTATGTATTGTGTTATTAAAGGGAAAGCATCAGTTATGTTCCATATACTGTGCTAGACAATTTTGCATACAACTAAAGGCATACAATTATAAATGGTTGAGCAAATGTTCAAGTTCATTCCATCTGACTCTAAAATTTGGTTTCCTGTACACTGCCACCTAAATACTCATACATGACAGTTGTACTGTAGTGTATTTAATACTTTATATAACCTTTGTAGCCTATAGGTGGGAGGAAGTAAGTATATGGTAAAGAAAAATTATTGCTCTTAATTAGTTGTATCTGGAAAATCATGAAAAGAGATGGGCAGAAGAGAGAACCTAAATAATCTTGAATAAAAGCTGTATTTGGAACATCAGGAAATAGGAAAGTAGAAGAGTCTCCAGTAGTCATCTCATTCTTCACTCTGTTGTGTTTTGAAATAGTGTTTAAAACTTCTGAGACATGAGAGAGGTTTTATAACTTCTCTTTCTGCTCAGTTCAAAATGTAACAGTCCTCAGTGTCTGTTAATTTTGGTTCTTCCGTTGTCAAGTCCAGTTATTGACAGAGCATAACAAATATTGAATGTCAAATTTTAAAAGTTAAAAATTATGCTAAGTAAAAGTAATAGCTCCTTTTCATTCTTGACTTGTACAACATTTTATTAGGAGGACTGAATGGTTAAGCAGAGTGGCTATGTGTCCAATTAATGCTTAGCCTTGTGTTGATGGTTCTGTGCCTTTTGTCCTTGTTCCATTTTTACCCATATGTATACAATTAGAATGAAGAGCTAAAATGGGCCAGTTAGGCATGATTTCCCTCTGGATTATGACATATATCTACTCAAATGCAGACAGAAAAAATTTTGGAAAAATTGTACTTGTGTCCATCTAAATGTAAATGGATTGGAAAAAATTATGAGGAATAATAAATTTTGAATCATAATTTTTTAGAAATATTTTTGTTTTTAAGACTGAGTAAAATGGAACACAAACAATAGTGTCCATATGTTGAAAATATTACTGCTGTTTTATTCTGCCTCAGTTTTTTCCTCTCTAGCAAATAATTGAACCTTTCTTTGCCTCTATCAGTCATTGTCCTGTTTTTTATAGATTTTTTAATGCCTGAATGTGTTTTAATTTGGTTTAACATTTTTTTTTTTTAAGTTTTGAGTTAGATGCCTTATTTTACAAATTTGTGGGTATAGTGTAATAAATGTATAAATTCCAATATTTTGTCTTACTATTAGGAGTGGTTACTAGTTAGGTGAAAGCCTATTGTCTGGAAAACTGTAATATGAAATCATAATTTCATTTATAAAAGCATAATACATTATATGGCATTGTTGCAAATAGGTAGTCCTCCATTTACCTTTGGAAAAGTGTTTATGAAATGTGCTTCCTCTTGAACAGTTTTGAGAGTAGCTGTGCTCCTACCTAGTAACCCTTACTTTGCCTTTCTACTTGCATTCCCCTGTTGGCCACTGGTTCTGTTATCTTTCTGTGTCTTTGTGTTATCTTTCTACTTCATTTTGGGTAGGTAAGTGCCAGTGGCTGCAGGTGGGTAAGTAATTTTACCCTACTTTTATGAATGTACAGAATGTATCTCTATACAGTATTTGAATGTTCTGTACAAATGACCAAAAATATGATTGATAAACATATATAAATGCATATTAAGAACATGAAAGTTTATAATTAAGGCTTTCCTACTTACTGTAGATACCAGGTTTTTGAAAACTAAATGTAAAGTAGTACCACTTTGGTATATTCTAGCAGATAGAGTATCTATACTAAAAAGTTAGTATCTTAAATAAATATCCCTACATTTCTACTATTATTTCAATTAAAATTAATTGTTCCCCCCCGTCAGAGAAAATATTCTTTTTTCAGTTGTCTTTTTTCTGTTGGCCATATATGTGTCAGGGAAATATCTGTTAATGAGACCTGAGTTGGAATATTTATTACCATTTTCTAATGACAAAATAATTTTTTCCTAAGTTTAATAAAATTGTGGATTTAGAAAACACAAACTTTAGGACACCTGTACAGTTGTATCACATTTTACTTTTCAAGTTTGCTTGACAGGGTCAGTGCTGCTTGCCCATTTAATAAAGCTGGACAGCATCCCAGTCAGCATCTCATCGGTCTTCGGAAAGCTGTCTACAGAACTGTCAGAGCCAACTTTCAAGCAGCAAGGCTAGCTACCCTATATATGCTGAAAAAATATCCTTTTCTGTCTATATGTAAGAATAAGCAATGTTTCCAGAGTCCTGAATAGATATTATACCTGCATCCTGTAAAACTTAACTGTAAACTGAAATCGCCTATTTGGAAGCTGATTTCCATCATCACTTCTATTTTAAAACTGGAAATGCATTCCAGTGGGAATAACAGTAATAGACAGGAAGAAAGTTCTTCTGCTTGCATGTGGCTCATTTTTAACAAGGAAAAAACTTGATGTCCCTTCTTTTAGTGGTCCAAATAATAAAGTCAAAAGAACCTGGCTTCTCCAGGTCACAGTTTGTCAAATTACTGAATGTGGCAAATTTGCGTCATGATATGGAAATAAACTGGCAGCAGAAAATCCTTCTCCTTTCAAAAAAACAGAGGCTCTAGAGTCAGATTGACTTTCTGAATTTTGGCTGTATCAGTTACTGTGTCAGAGACCATAAGCAAGGTTCTTAACTCTCTGTACCTTGCTTTATTTATTTGTAGAATGAGAAAAATAACAATCCTCCTGACTGTTTTTGTTAGACCAAATGAATTATTGTATATAAAGTGCTTAGGCAGGGTCTGGTATATAATAAGCACTTAAAGACTGCATGATAATAAGTCTGTCTCTTAAATTTACTAAAATAGGAAATTAGTTCTAGTAGTCAGAAAATAGAAGTGTGTAAGATCTTTATTTTAGTTAAAATTCATAGATTAAATAATGAGTAAATGGGATGCAAAAACTACTTTGTATATTCAGTATGTTGGATACTGTGACATTGATGAATATAATGCTTAAAAGTTTATCATTATATTCTTATACAAACCTTTCCAGCTAGATTTTCTTATCCCCACTTAATGAGAAAATGAAATAAAATCACTACTTTATATGAGATTTACCCAGTGTCATACAATTAATAAGAGATAAAATTGTGTCTTTATTGTAGGACTTAGGACTTTAAGCATTTTCTATATGTGTATAGATATATATATCTAGATTTATACACACACATACTGTACTATGCTGCCACTTTGGATATTGAGAGAAAGTACTTTGATTTTAGTCAGGAACTTGTGTATTCAGTTCCCTTAGTGCCTAAATACTTGCTTGCATTGTGCTAGGAAGACAGAGCAAAAACCTGTACTGCCTACTTCTAAAAACTTCTGAGTGTAGTCAGTAGATACTCATAATACAGTAGAGTGCCTGGGGTGCCTTCCAGCATAGCAGGACAATGTACTTGGCCTGTGAAGTCACAGAATGCTTTCAGGGAAGCAACACCTGAGCTGACCCTCAAGGAACGAGTTGGAGTTGACCTTGGGAGAAAAAGTCTGCATTTCAAATAGAAGGAAGCAAGATATAGAAGGAAATGGAGACATGACAGTGTGGCATGTTAACTGCCAGTAGTTATTCATTTAGTGAATATTATGCCAAGCAATATGCTAGTCACTAGATATGCAGTGATCAACATAGCAGACGTGGTTCCTGCCTCAGGGAGCTTATAATTTCTTAGAAGTGGGGTGGGGGCAGGTGAGGGGGTCTAACAAAGATTGTAGATTGTTGAGTTCCCAGTGCCAGTCACTTTTCTAGGTACGAGGGACTTAGCAGTGAACAAGATAAACAAGATCCTCGTTTTTAGGGAGTTTGCATTCTAGTGAATGATGAATAAAGAGTGAACAGAAAATTTTCAGATGTTTGCTATAAAGAAAAAAAAACCCAGGGGAATAGGATAGAAAGTGCTTGGTAGGTTGCTGTTTTTGATTGGATAATAAGGGAAGGCCTTCAGTTTAAATGGAGACTTGAGATGGAGTTCCAATCAGATGTACCAGCAAGTATAAAGAACTTGTGTCAGGAATGAATTTAGCATGATCAAAGTATAGAAAAAGAATTACCATACTCCAAGACAGGAGCACAGCAAGTTGGGAGTTGGAGTATGAGATAAGATCCAGAATTAGGCAGGGGCCAGATCATATTCTTCATAAGGGAAACCTTAAGAAATTAAAAAGTGTTATCTACCAAGTATTTCTTTGAAAAGACTTAATACATTATATAAACCCTAGCATCCCTGTTCAAAGTAAAAAGAATAAAAATATACAAGATTAGTAATGAGAATAGAGCAAGAAGCTGAATCCATAAAAAGGATTCCAGTAGAACAGAAAACACACTTGGTTATATATATAAACAGTGGGAAAATACGCAGCTATAAAAAAAAAATTATTGGTATACTATTGTGGAATGTTGTTAAATAAACAAAGTGCACACAGCGGTATTTATGCTACCCTTCCATTTGTGCATAGAAGGGAGTGTAATATGTGTGTTCAGTTCAGTTCAGTTCAGTCGCTCAGTCGTGTCCAACTCTTTGCGACCCCATGAATTGCAGCACGCCAGGCCTCCCTGTCCATCACCAACTCCCGGAGTTCACTCAGACTCATGTCCATTGAGTCCGTGATGCCATCCAGCCATCTCATCCTCTGTCGTCCCCTTCTCCTCCTGCCCCCAATCCCTCGCAGCATCAGAGTCTTTTCCAATGAGTCAACTCTTCACATGAGGTGGCCAAAGTACTGGAGTTTCAGCTTTAGCATCATAGGTGTGTATGAGGGGATAAAGAAGTGTGTGTGTGCATGTGTATATATTCATAGTATACCCACATACATATATATTTATGTTTAGATTTCCTTTTATGTATGTCCATAATCATAAAATATCTTAAAGTATACACAGATACGGGTAACAGTGATTGCCTTGGCTTTTGGGTAGAGGAACTAGGTGGCTAAGAGATAGAGGTAGCAAGCAGTTTTTACAATACCTTGTAAAATTTTAATCCCATAAATACCTTACTTATTCAGAAACTAAGTGAATGAAAAAAATGTTTAACTCCCTGGTCCAAATGGTTTTATAATTTAACAAAAACCTATTTTAGACCATAGAAAAGGTTAGATAGAAAGCTACTCTACATCATTTTATTTATGCAGATACTACAATCTCACTTCTAAAACATGATGTAATACACAAAATAAAAACTACAGACCAGTCTTGCCGATGGAGATACAAAATAGTTAAATAGAATATTTATAAATTTGGCCTAGTACTGAATCAAAAGGTTATTATAATATGACCAAATAGGAATATGCTATAAATGCATGAATAGTTCAGATATTAATATCAAGAATTGTATGGATATAATTCTTTACAAATACAATTGAAGAGGAGGAAATCACATAGTAAAGTTGGTAGCTGCCATGAGGAAGAGGGAGACAGAAGGAACAGCAGCCTGTGTCAGACAACATGGATGCAACAGGCTTAGTGTTATATCAGTAGTTGTATGTTTTCAGGTCATCATTGTCAGGTAATGATGTCCTGCAGTATGCAAATGGGGAGATAAAGAGAAGTATTTACTATAGGGTGGTAAGGGCCTGAGCCAGGCAGTCAAGCACATAATACAGTTTCAAAAGGCAAATGTCAAAAATAACTAAATTAGTACTTTAGCACTTGTGAAGAGTTGAACTTTTAACTGTCTAGTTATATTTTATTCTCACATTTCCTATAAGATTTGAGGTATATTAATCTATTAGATTTTAAGATTAATTCTTTTTAAACTGACGTAAATCTCCAAGGTCAGATACCTTTACTTATCTTTTTCCTGAACTTTGAGGAGAATTACCTCACTTTTTAAAAAGAAACTAATCTTAAAATCTAATAGCCAACTAACTGGAAAAGACCCTGATGATGGGAAAAATTGAGGGCAGGGGGAAGAGGGGGCGACAGAGGATGAGATGGTTGGATAGCATCACTGACTCAATGAACATGAGTTTGAGCAAACTCGGGGAGATAGTGAAGAACAGGGAAGCCTGGCATCCTGCAGTTCATGGGGTCACAGAGTTGGACACAATTTAGCGACTGAAAAATTGTACCCTTCATACTTTAATGAAAAGGCTTCGTTGATTGCCTTAACCTAATTTAACCTACCCCCTGAACTCCGAGAGTGACAATGTAACCAACTACATCTGTGTGGTGCCTTTTAAGGAGCTGGGCCTTGGACTTAGTGAAGAGCAGATTTCAGAAGAGGAAGCACATAATCTTACAGATGGCTTCAGCCTGCCTGCATTGAAGGTAATCCATTCGCGGACGTGAAGGGCTAAAGAAAAGACAGATGCATTTGGGTTGTGTTTGTGCTTTCTGAATGTACATGGTACACCTGTCCCCCCACTTTTGTTGTTTGCTGGATACCATTACCATAATAGCCTTACTGGTGTTTTTGAAGCTGCCTTTAAAAATGGAGAGTATCATAAAGATTGGATAAGGAAATCCTTATAGTTCAATGTTAAAATACTTAAAATTCTTAATATATGTATTTCTTGAATTAGAATTTGAAGATAAATGAGTTTAAAAGGAACCCAGTGTGTGATTTTATTTCCATTTGTTTCAACAAACATGGATAAAGAACTTACAAGATCTACCCCTTGGAAAATCTTCCAAATCCTTGTTTAGAACAAGAATTTTTTCATATGTTAAAAATCTCTTAAAAGGATATATTTGACTATACAGACTTCTAAACTTTAAATGCTGTATCCTTTAAATGTGAATAAGCTCGGGGGAGGAGGAATGCAATGATTTATAAGCAAAGGGCTTGAATTCTTTCTATATAAAGAACTCTAAGATATGTAAAACCTATTGAAGATAGGTCAGGTGTGTGAATTGCCAGTTAATAAAAGAAGAAATAGAAATGGCCAATAAATATGATAAAAAATTTCAATCTTATTACTAATGAAAGTAACAAAGAAAAATAAGTACATATTTTGCCAAGGATTCTGAAAGTTGATAATACTGTTCATCAGTGAAGACTTTGAGAGAACACACACCAGTAGTGAAAGTGTCAACTGCATCACTTTAGCAGTGAATACCAGTCTTTACAAATGTACCCTTTACTCCATCAACTTTAGCTTATAGGTTCATCTCAGAAAGTAATCGAAGATATATTCAAAGTATGTTCATAATATTACTACAGCAGCAAATATTGGAAAGCAAGGAAAAGTTCAGTCATATGAGATTGGTAATGATTTATGGTGTATTCATTTACTGAACTGTTTTGGAGTTAGTAGTAGAAAAAAATAACATGAAAAAACATAAGTTAAAGAATGTTACAAAACTATATGTATTGTAAGATTCCAGCAATATTTTTTGAAAGTCAGTCCAAATGTCTCGAAGTTCATTTTCAGTATTTAGCAAACTCCACTTCAATATTTCTTTATTCCTAGTCTTTAAACTTCACTTGATACTGTGGAAATCAGTACAAGTGTAATTAACAGCATATTTTTCAACATCCATTTTGTTTTGAGACTGTATGAACTTTCACATCTTTGAAATTTTCAGATCCTCATAAAAGTTCTAGTTCTCCTGTTTTTCTTTCCAGTTACTTGAAATTCACCTTGACTAATTTTTAATGTCATTCTAACCCATCTTAATAAATGTCACCATACAACTTATTAAGCTAGATACCTGTTTACTGTCATCTTATCCCTCTTTTTACCCCTCACATATAAGCTATCAGTAGATTTTTGTGCCACCTTTAAATTACATTTTAAACTCTTTCCCTTTTTTTCATGTCATTTCCCACCATTCTAGTCATAGCTGCCATCATTCTTATCAAGGCCACTACAATAATTTTCTTTTTGGTTTACCTTAGTTCCTTAAAATTTGTTTCAGAATGCCCTTTGACATGTACAGTGCCTTAAAAATGATAGAGTCAGTAATTCCACTTATGAAAATCTTTCTTAAGGAAATTATTTCAAGTATCCTAAAGCTTTATGTACCAAGTTGCTTATTAGCTCTGTTCATAATAGTTAAAAATGGAACACTGCCTAAATGTGCAGCAGTAGAGGAATAGTTGCATGAGTTATGTTAAATCCAATAGGGACCATTGAATAATAGCTACAACTCGCTTATAAAGATTTTGTAAAAACCAGTGCAACAATCAGAATAAGTAAACATATATTTAGTATGATCACAACTCTGTTTTTAAAAAAGACCATGAGAAAATACTAATATACAATTAACTATCCTTAGGGTGGTTGCACTATAGGTAATTCCATTTACTTCTAAATTCAATACCATGACCATGCTTTATTCTGTGAATGGAAATAGTCATTTTCAAAAGACAGTTTGGGAAAGTCTTAATGATGAAAAAGCAGGGACTTTGGAATTAAGCAGATGTGGGTTTACATTTTAGCCCTGACATTGACTAGTTGTTTGACTTGAATGAGTTATTCTTTGAATTTACTAAGATGTAAAAAGGGATTACCATACCTGCCCTACATGGTTTTAGATTAAATGAGGAAACATACGAAATACCTACAACAAAGCTTGGTTAACCCAAAATGGTAATAGCTGTTACTCTTTAAGAAGGATTTGGAGAGAGAATTATGGTCATATTTCTTTCTTTTTTAAATATTTTTTTCTTTACTCATCAAGATGTCTCAGTTGTTTCCCTATTTTTCTATGCTTTTTAAAAAGCTTGTTAAATCCTGGATTATATTTTGTCCAAGTACAGGCAGCAAAGAGAAAAAGTGGGTCTCTTGGAGTCAGACTTCTAGGTTTGACTCTTGCCACCTGACTATTGATATGGTCTTGAACAAGTCGTCGTTTCTGTGTTCATAAAAATGAGATAATGCTTATCACTAAAGGATCAAATATTTGCCAGTCCAGTGCCTGGGACTGAGTAAGTGATTAATAAATGTTAGCTGATTTTTTTAATTCCATCTGACATGACCTACTTATTCTAAAATGTGGGACACTTTCACTTATCTCTCCCACATACTATGATGAAGGATGTATGTAGCTGGATCCTCTTGGCTCACCCATATTATTTTACAAATAAAACTTTAGTGTTTTAATTTTGTTTTATTTTGACATGTAACTAATATATAACTAAACTTGGTGATGGTGTTCCATTGTTACTAGGAATATCAGACTCCAAAAGTGGCCTGTCTTGAGATTTACTTTATAAACTGCTAAAAATTCCTGTAATGTTCAAAAACTGTGTAGGGCCACCTTGTTCAATTGTCATTATATCCAGATAAAGAATTTTGAAGTGAATTTTATGAGCTAAATTTTAAAAGAAAATTATTTCTCAAAAGAGCAACGCTAATTAAAGCTTTAAAAAAAAATGTAGTGAAAGATGGTTTACAAATAAATCAGGTCCTTTTGTTTTCCTTTGTAATCTTCATTATGTCTTTTAAAGAAAATGTTTTGTTTTGTTTTTTCAATTGCTTGCATATCTTCTCTCAGGAGAGCTTCAGTTCAGTTCAGTCACTCAATCGTGTCCAATTCTCTGCAACCCCATGGACTGTAGCACGCCAGGCTTCCCTGTCAATTATCAGCTCCTGGAGTTTGCTCAAATTCATATCCATCCAGTTGGTGATACCATCCAACCATTTCATCCTCTTTTGTCCCCTTCTCTCACCTTAAATCTTTCCCAGCATCAGGGTGTTTTCTAATGAGTCAGTTCTTCGCATCAAAGTATTGGAGCTTTAGCTTCAGCATCAGTCCTTCCAACGAATATTCAGGACTGATTTCCTTTGACTGGTTTGATCTCATTGCAGTCCAAGGGACTCTCAAGAGTTTTCTCCAACACCACAGTTCAAAAGCATCAGTTCTTCGGCATCCAGCCTTTTTTATGGTCCAGCTCTCTCATCCATGCATGACTACTAGAAAAACCATAGCTTTGACTATGTGGACCTTTATAGGCAAAGTAATGTCTCTGCTTTTTAATAGGGTGTCTAGGTTTGTCACAGCTTTTCTTCCAAGGTGCTTGCTTCCATAAAAGCAAGTGTGTTTTAATTTTAAGGCTGCAGTCACCATCTACAGTGATTTTGGAGCCCACAAAAATGAAGTTTGTCCCACGAAAATAAACTTGTTTCCATTGGTTTCCCATCTGTTTGCCATGAAGTGATGGGACCAGATGCCATGATCTTAGTTTTTGAATGTTGAGTTTTAAGCCAACTTTTTCACTCTTGTCTTTCATTTCCATCAAGAGGCTCTTGAGTTTCTCTTCACTTTCTGCCATAAGTGTGGTGTCATCTGCGTATCTGAGATTATTGATCTTTCTCCCAGCAATCTTGATTCAAGCTTGTGCTTCATCCAGTCTGGCATTTCCCATGATGTACTCTGCATAAAAGTTAAATAAGCAGGGTAACAGTATACAAGCCTTGATGTACTCTTTTCCCAGTTTGGAACCAGGCCATTGTTTCATGTCTGATTCTAACTGTTGATTCTTGATCTGCATAGATTTCTCAAGAGGCAAGGAAGGTAGTCTGGCGTTCAGGAGAGCTTAGCAATAGCAAATGCTGCATCTTTGGAAAGGAAAGAAACTTCCTAACTGTATCCTAAAGTGAGACATATGTGAAATATCTAGTACAGAGTCCTTACCCCTCTTTTTTCCTTAGTTCAAAATTTTAATTAGTTTTTTGTAAAATTATTAGAGTACCTTTCTTGCTTTAAAAAGCAAATCTACATTTTGTGAAAATGCTTTTTTTTGTCTTGCTGCCTGGCTTGCAAGATCTTAGTTCACTGACCAGGAATTGAAAACCAGGGCCACAGCAGTGGAAATGCCAAGTCCTAACTGATTGACCGCAGGGGACTCCCTGAAAATGCTTTAAAACAGCATTTCCTAATTGCCCATAAACTATGGTTATCCCCTGATCCAGAGCGGCTTCCTTTATTCAAAGAACAAACAAGAAAAAATGCATATTTCTGAGTTTCGGTTTAATTGGATAACATGGCAATGATTAGATAATAGTCTTTTTTTTTTTTTTTTCTTTTAGGGCAATAAGCTATGCCAACTTTATTTTTTAGTTGTCTGAAACAACTAGAATTGAAACCCTAGAATCATCCTTGTTAACACTTTTACTCATAAACCATCTGTCAAGAGATTCTGTCCATTCTGTATGTATCCAAAGTTTGCCCTCTGCTTACCTCTTACTGAAGCTGAATGGTTCTATGAAGACCTACAAAATCTTCTAGAACTAACACCCAAAAAAGATGTCCTTTTCGTTATAGGGAACTGGAATGCAAAAGTAGGAAGTCAATAAATACCTGGAGTAACAGGCATATTTGGCCTTGGAGTAAGAATAAAGTAGGGCAAAGGCCAATAAAGTTTTGCCAAGAGAACGCACTGGTCATAGCAAACACCCTCTTCCAACAAAACAAGAGAAGACTCTACAGATGGACATCACCAGATGGTCAGTACTAAAATCAGATTGATTATATTCTTTGCAGCCAAAGATGGAGAGCCTCTATAGTGTCTGCAAAAACAAGACCAGAAGCTGACTGTGGCTCAGATCATGAACTTCTTATTGCCAAATTCAGGCTTAAATTGAAGAAAGTAGGGAAAACCACTCCATTCAGATATGACCTAAATCTAATCCCTTACGATTATACAGTGGAAATGACAAATAGATTCAAGGGATTACATCTGATAGAGTGCCTGAAGAACTGTGGATGGAGGTTTGTGACACTGTACAGGAGGCAGAGATCAAGACCATGCTGAAGAAAAAGAAATGCAAAAAAGGCAAATTCGTAAGGCCTCCTCAAACAGGAGAAGCCCTTACAAATAGCTGTGAAAAGAAGAGAGTGAAAGGTAAAGGAGAAAAGGAAAGATATATCCATTTGAATGCAGAGTTCCAAAGAATAGCAAGGAGATAAGAAAGCCTTCCTCAGTGATCAATGCAAGGAAATAGAGGAAAACAATAGAATGGGAAAGACTAGAGATCTCTTCAAGAAAATTAGAGATATCAAGGGAACATTTCATGCAAAGATGGGCTCAATAAAAGACAGAAATGGTATGGACCTCACAGAAACAGAAGATATTAAGAAGAGGGGGCAAGAATATGCAGAAGAACTGTATAGAAAAGATCTTCAAATCATGATGGTGTGATCACTCACCTAAAGCCAGACATCCTGGAATGAGAAGTCAAGTGGGCCTTTGAAAGCATCACTACAAACAAAGCTAGGGGAGGTGATGGAATTCCAGTTGAGCTATTTCAAATCCTAAAAGATGATGCTGTGAAAATGCTACAGTCAATATACCAGAAAATTGGAAAACTCAGCAGTGGCCACAGGATTGAAAAAGGTCAGTTTTCATTCCAATCCCAAAGAAAGGCAATGCCAAAGAATGCTCAAACTATTGCACAATTGCACTCATCTCACACGCTAGTAAAGTAATGCTCAAAATTCTCCAGCCCAGACTTCAGTAGTACGTTAACCAGGGAGTTGAACTGTGAACTTCCAGAATGTCAAGCTGGATTTAGAAAAGGCAGAGGAACCAGAGATCAAATTGCCAACATCAAAAAAGCAAGAGAGTTCCAGAAAAACATCTACTTCTGCTTTATTGACTATGCCAAGGCCTTTGACTGTGTGGATCACAATAAACTGGAAAATTCTTAAAGAGATGGGAATACCAGACCACCTGTTCTGCCTCTTGAGAAATCTGTATGCAGGTCAGGAAGCAACAGTTAGAACTGGACATGGAACAACAGACTGGTTCCAAATCAGGAAAGGAGTACGTCAAGGGTGTATATTATTGCCATGCATATTTAACTTATATGCAGAGTACATCATGAGAAACATTGGGCTGGAGGAAGCACAAGCTGGAATCAAGATTGCTGGGAGAAATATCAATAACCTCAGATATGCAAATGATACCACCCTTATGACAGAAAGCATGAAGAACTAAAGAGCCTGTAAGAGGAGAGTGAAAAAGTTGGCCTAAAGCTCAACATTCAGAAAACGAAGATCATGGCATCTGGTCCCATCACTTCATGGCAAATAGATGGGGAAACAGTGACAGACTTTGTTTTGGGGAGCTCCAAAGTCACTGCAGATGGTGACTTCAGCCATGAAATTCCAAGGACGCTTGCTCCTTGGAAGAAAAGTTATGACCAACTTAGACAGCATGTTAAAAAACAGAGACGTGACTTTGTCAACAAAGGTCCCAGTAGTCATGTATGGGTGTGAGAGTTGTACTGTAAAGAAAGCTGAGCACTGAACAGTTGATGCTTTTGGACTGTGGTGTTGGAGAAGACTCTTGAGAGTCCCTTGGACTGCAAGGAGATCCAACCAGTCCATCCTAAAGGAAATCAGTCCTGAATACTCATTGGAAGGACTGATGCTGAAGCTGAAACTCCAATACTTTGGCCACTTGATGTGAAGAACTTGCTCATTTGAAAAGACCCTGATGCTGGGAAAGATTGAAGGTGGGAGGAGAGGGGGACGACAGAGGATGAGATGGTTGGATGGCATCACCAACTCTTGGACATGAGTTTGAGTAATCTCCGGAAGTTGGTGATGGACAAGGAAGCCTTCAGTCCATGGTGTTCCAAAGAATCGGACACAACTGAGCGACTGAACTGAATACCTCTTACCTCTCACCATTATATACAAGGTACCTTGTTAACTCCCACATGCGTTACTGCAGTAACCTCCTGTCTTCTGCTCACCTCCCTGTTATCTATCAACACAGCAGCCACAATGATCTTGTTAAAGCTTAACTCGAATCATACTACTATAATGCTTAGAAACCTTCAGTAGCTCCCTGTTTCTCTTAAAAATCCAATTACACACTCTCCCCCTTGCTTATTGTATCCCTCTGCTATTCTCTCCTTCCTCTTCCTCTCACATATACATACAATCACACATTTGCTGTTCCCTTTCTCTGCTATATTCTCCCCATACCCTGTCAGCCAAGAAACTTATCTTTTACTTGTTAATATCAATTGCCCAACTACTTGAACATAAGCTCCATCAGGGCAGGGATATTTTTCTCTTTTGTTCTCTGCTGTATTATTGGCTCATATAATACTGCTTGGCACATCATTGATGCTCAAAAAACACTTGTTGAATGAACAAATAAAGGGATAAATAAAAATTTGGAGGGGGCATACTGCACAACTTGTGGGATCTTAGTTTCCCAACCAGGGATTGAGCCTGGGCCACAGCAATAAAAGCACAAAGACAGCCAGGGGATCACCAGGGAATTTCCAGGAAAATTATTTTAGTAATAAAATTTAATGGTTAAGTAAGACTTCTGCGATAGCTTGTATTTATATTTAAGAATTCTTGGTGTATCTTTAGTGATTTGGAATTTTGGCCTTGCTTATTAAAAAAATGTTAATAGTAAAATGGTTTACATTAAATTATCTTAATTCATTATTTGCATAATTTTAAAATTCATTTAATATACCAGTTTAAATAATGTCCATTTTCCCATTTATAAAAAACTAGAATCCAAATTATCCAAAGTGGTTGAATCCTCTGTGTTATCTGCTAACTCCTTTTCATACTAGATTGTATTTGTATGTTTGATATTGTCCTCTTGAACAGGACGATTTATAGGAATCCTTTGCTGCCGGAATCAAGGTGTGTCTTTCAAGAATGGTTGTTGTAGTTTCTCGTACCAGACATTCCTGAGTATGATCACTCTGGAACTGATTTTTATGTTATTTCTTAGCTATTTCCAAGGCCAAAATATTGGTATAATTTTGAACTCCAAACTCTGGATCCATCAGTGACTTAATTCTTTGGACTTACACAGATCCATCATTCCTGCTCTCTCCATTTCTCCTTTGTATACAGTTTAAAAAAAATAATTCATCAAAGAACACTCATTTCTAATTAGGTGTGTCTCATTCCATCAGCATTTCTCTTTTAGGATAGTCAGTCAGTCCATTCAGTTGCTCAGTCATGTCTGACTCTGCGACCCCATGAACAAATAATTATGCAAATAATTATGCATGCCAGGCCTCCCTATCCATCATCAACTCCCACTGTTTACTCAAACCCATGTCCATTGAGTCAGTGATGCCATCCAACCATCTCATCCTCTGCCATCCCCTTCTCCTCCTGCCCTCAATCTTTCCCAATATCAGGGTCTTTTCACATAAATCAGCTCTTCGTATCAGGTGGCCAAAGTATTGGAGTTTCAGCTTTAGCACCAGTCCTTCCTATGAATATTCAGGACCGATTTCCTTTAGGATGGACTCGTTGGATCTCCTTGCAGTCCAAGGGACTCTCAAGAGTCTTCTCCAATACCACAGTTCAAAAGCATCAATTCTTTGGTGCTCAGCTTTCTTCACAGTCCAACTCTCACATCCATACATGACCACTGGAAAACAATAGCCTTGACTAGACGGACCTTTGTTGACAAAGTAATGTCTCTGCTTTTCAATATGCTGTCTAGGTTGGTCGTAACTTTCCTTCCAAGGAGTAACCGTCTTTTAATTTCATGGCTGCAATCACCATCTGCTAAACTGGTATAAGCTGCTATAGGATCAGAAGTTTGTATGTGCTATGACTACATAATTTGATGTAACATGGGCTTCCCAGGTCTCACTAGTGGTAAAGAATCACTTCCAGTGCAAGAGCTGAAGGAGTTGTGGGTTTGATCCCTTGGTCTGGAAGATCCCTTGGAGAAGGGCATGACAAACCACTCCAGTATTCTTGCCTGGAGAATCCCTTGGACAGAGAAGCCTGGTGAGCTACGGTCCATAGGATCACAAGGAGTTGGACATGACTAAAGCAACTTAGCATGCAGGCATGCATTCTTTGCTATTCTTAGAGTTTGTTCAAGCTCAGCTGTATTCATTACTTAGGATAAAGTGAAAAGTTTAATCCAGAAGTTAAGATTAATAAATTTGTAGTTTGTTTTGAATATTGGCCAATATTTTTTTATTGATCTTGTTCTTTTTTTCTTTTTAGGTTCTGTTTCAGCTCTGGGTGGCACAGAGTTCAGAGTTCTTTAGGCGGCTAGCCCTGTTACTTTCTACAACAAATTCACCTCCTGGGCCCTTACTTACTCCAGCACTTTTGCCTCATCGTATCTTATCTGATGTGACTCAAGGTCTACCTCATGCTCATTCTGCCTGTTTGGAAGAGCTTAAGCGCAGCTATGAGTTCTACCGGTACTTTGAAACTCAGCACCAGTCAGTACCCCAGCGTTTATCCAGAACTCAGCAGAAGTCAAGAGAACTGAGTAATGTTCACACGGCAGTACGCAGCTTGCAGCTGCATCTGAAAGCATTGCTGAATGAGTAAGTTTAGAAGCCTTGTAAGGAGACATCCCCATGACTAGCAGGCTTCATTCTCGTGCTTGTTGGCTTGTGTCCTAGCTAAAAAGAAGCAACAAAATCGAGACACGCAGCCTAAAGGATGGTTTCAACCTACAAATGTAACAAACTGATTTGTTAGTACTTTAATGGGGGGATTCATTTATAGTTTTTACTTTTTTTTATTTCAACAGAAAAGCTAGAAAGGACAAAAGCTGAGAAGTATTATTGTATGTAGTTGAAGAGTGTTATATTGCTATTTCTCTGAATAAGAGGTTTGGACATTTTTCTATAGCATAGAACAAGTTTTTTGGCCCCAATTGGATAGTAAAATTGGAGAAGGCAATGACACCCCACTCCAGTGCTCTTGCCTGGAAAGTCCCTTGGATGAGGGAGCCTGGTAGGCTGCAGTCCATGGGGTCGCTTGCTAGGAGTTGGACACGACTGAGCAACTTCACTTTCACTTTTCACTTTCATGCATTGGAGAAGGAAGTGAATGGCAACCCACTCCAGTGTTCTTGCCTGGAGAATCCCAGGGATGGCAGAGCCTGGTGGGCTGCCATCTATGGGGTCACACAGAGTTGGACACAACTGAAGTGACTTAGCGGCAGGATAGTAAAATGTAGGATCCATAGTTTGTATTTGTTGATCTTCTGCTTCGCGTGGTGTTGTTAGTACTCCACCTTAGTAAAATGCAGTGTCCAGTCATTTCAGTGAAATTTTTCTATAACAGATACTCATAGTACAGGACTGGATCAAATGAATGAGTTGGTTCATGTTGTGTTGTAATCAGGGAAGGTCGGAGGAATTTAATGAGTTGAGAAGATTGTAGGTGATCTACTTGACCTTGGATACCAAGCAAGATGTGAAAGGGGGAGGGCAGCAGTTGATTTTCAAAGATAAGGAAATGCATCAGAAGGACTTGAAGTCTCAGCAAAATCAAAAGGCTAATTTACCAGAGTAAAGAAGGATGTGATGTACACAGATAGGAAGTTAAGGTCAGAAAGACATTTTAAAAAGATAAGTTTTTAACCATCAATTCAAGGTCTGAGGTAGAGAATACTCATGTAAAGGCTGAGGTATAGGGAACAATTAAGACACTATGAGGCGGTAATGTTCCATTGGTCTGGTGCTGCTATTCTAAGAAGGCTATCTCCCACTGGGAATGGGGGAGATAAGGCTGTCCATTTGAGTGGGTGGCAAAAGGTGGATCATCATGAGAGGAAAACAAGATTTCAGTGGATGGACAGGTTGTGTTAGGCAAACCGGGGTCTATCAAGAATTAATGTTTGGCAGTGGAATCAGAGATGTACAGGGTGTAATAAAATGCATTATCATGAGGAAGATGGTTTGGGAAGAAAGAGTACAACACTAGATGGACATGAAAATGACAAAGAAGGGCTTTGTACCTTGGCCAGGGATTATGGAAAATACATGGGAACTATGTTTCCTGTTAAAAAATGAAATATTTTAGGTATGCTACTGTAATCACCCTTCAGAATACTTTCACTAGAGAGCAATCCAGTCGCAGAGTATCATATCTGATTTGCTTTTTAGTACTGCCACACACAACTTTGAAAAGTGTTATCTAAAAAATTATTCTGTGTTTCATTCCTCCCCCTTGCTTGTCCCATTTGCCGTTTCCACTCTCACTTGCCTACAGGAGAACATTAACTCTGTACATGTTCTGGTCTGTAGAGTGCTGCTGCCAAATGAATGTTTCTGAGCCTTATATTTGCTTTCTTACTTATCTGAAAAATTTCCCTGGATTTGGAGTGAGTGTAGCAGCTTAGACTGAAGTCTGAATGAAACATTCTGCAGAAAGGGCTAGATGTAAACTGACTGCTGCCTGCTCTCTTATCTTTATTTCTCATTCCTTTACCTCAGTCCATCCAAACTGTATAAAGGCTATTTCCCATTACCATCTAGAATGACCTTCTTCATCTTCTGTACATGCTCAGGTTTTATCCATCCTTCAGTGCTACCTCAGAAGTATCTCTTCCTTAGCATAGTAACTTGCTCCTCTTCTGAATTCTTTTAATCCCATCTTTCTGTCTGTCATTTTGTGCCTGGATATAACCCAGCTTTACAATTTACCAACTGTATGACCTGGGCAAGTTTCTTCAACTCTCTAGAACTAATTTCTCATCTTTAAATTGAAAATAAAATATTAGTTTTATTTTTTTATAATTTTATATATGTATCACTTCTCTGATATGGTTTAAGTTTCTTATAAGTAGGAAACAGGTTTAACTTATCTTTTTAGTTTGTAAAAATGCCTGGTATATATGCAAGAAATATTTGTTGAAGAAATATATGATACTCTTTATAAACTTTTTTTAAAACTGGTAAATGCATATAATGTAAAATTTACCACTTAACCATTTTTAAGCTACAGGTAAGTGGCATTAAGTACATATATATTGTTGTGCAATCATCACTGCCTTCCACATTCAGAACTTTTTTTCATCTTACAGACTTTTCTTTAAAATAAACTTTGTGAATTATACATTTCATTTCATAGTTTAGAAATCTGTTTTTGTTTTTCTTTATTACTCAGGGTAATAATTCTTGAGGATGAACTTGAAAAGCTTGTCTGTACTAAAGAAACACAAGAACTAGTGTCAGAAGCTTATCAAATCCTAGAACAGAAATTAAAGTTAATTCAGCCCCATGTTCAAGCAAGCAACAATTGCTGGGAAGAGGCCATTGCTCAAGTGGACAAATTGCTACGAAGAAATACAGATAAAAAAGGTACCTATGAGAGAGTGCTTTTGCATACACTTACCAGACATACTTATTCCCCAGTAGGACTTGATCAGGTTTACTTCTTGTCTGCATGAGAAAACTGACTTGATAACATTTCTTAGTTGTCTAAAAAAAAAAAAATGGTGAACTTACATGTGCAAATTGACACTGAATATAAAGTGTTGGCTCTTATTTTTGTAAATAACAAATGAATATGATTTGAAGTTTCCCTGAATCATATACTTCCTTTTTTAAAATTTTAATTAAAAAAATAGATTTTAATAGTATTATTTCATTATTAGAAATTCCAGAAACTCTTTTCCAGTTAGGATAATAATGAGTTTTGATAGGGACCAGAAATTAAATTTACTTTTAAGATAAAATACTTCATTAACTTCACTAATTTAATTGTAAATGTTTGGCATATTAATCCTTAAACTTGTGCTATAAGTCAATAATATGTTTATCCCTTGGACCTTTATTATGATGTTAAGAGGGAGGGGACATATGTACACCTATGGCTGATCATATTGATGTTTGACAGAAAACAACAAAATTCTGTAAAGCAATTATCCTTCAATTAAAAAATAAAGAATTATATTATTGCCAAAGGTGAATAATGCTTTATCATCCTGTTAAGTCATTGTTTTGTTTATAGCTAGATCTATAATACTTTGTTTACTGTCTTGAGCAAACTGAACAAGTCCTTAGATAGTAAAAGTATTAGCATTTTTCAGAGGAAATGTAAACAAGCTAATTACTGATATAGTATCAGTAGATTTCCTCAAATGTAAATAGTGAATAATTTTTTCTCCAAAAGTTAGATTTGCCAAGGGTTTTTAATATGTGCAAATATTTATGCATATTAAACTTTTTTAGATGACTTAACTCTAGAGCTTTCGAGACCACTGGGTGTTAGAAGATGCATCCCATTCATGCCTCCCTTAGCATACTGTAAGATATTGAGTCTTAGTCACTTGAACATGATTGTTAAAACAGTCTCAAATCATTGGGCAGGTGATGAGCCATTTCTTGATTTGCTCATCGGTGGTAATGATATGAACTAGAATACAAGTATTCAGAAACTTTTCTCACTAAAATGCCCATTGTAGCCTTGGATGCTGCTGCTGCTGCTAAGTCGTTTCAGTCGTGTCCGGCTCTGTGCGACCCCACAGACAGCAGCTCACCAGGCTCCCCCATCCCTGGGATTCTCCAGGCAAGAACACTGGAGTGGGTTGCCATTTCCTTCTCCAGTGCATGAAAGTGAAAAGTGAAGGTGAAGTCGCTCAGTCGTATCCGACTCTTGGCGACCCCATGGACTGCAGCCTACCAGGCTCCTCTGTCCATGGGATTTTCCAGGCAAGAATACTGGAGTGGGGTGCCATTGCCTTCTCCAATAGCCTTGAATACACAACTCTAAATAAAATTGTTGGTTTAAATTTTTTAAGAAACAGGTGCTTTAGTTAGCTTTATCTTTTTATTTTAATTATTTCAAAATTATAGGAATATCACAAGAATAATTTTAAGTACCCCTTAATTCTAGATTTCCCAGTTTTTTACATTCTACCACATTTGTGTGTGTGTTGTCTATAAATTCTTTTGGTGGTATTATTCTAAACCATTTGAGTTAAGAAACAGACATGAAATCCCATTGCCCCTGACTACTTCTGTTCCTATTTTTAAAAATCAGACATTCTTCTGCATACCCACAGTATACCAATAGAGTGAGGAAGCAAGCCAAGGTCCTTCACCTAATGAGTACTTAAACCGTTACCTCCATCCACACAGCGGAATACTACTCAGAAATAAAAAAGAATGGACTACTACTGCTCAGTTAGTAAGATGGAGGATGCACTGTGCTAATCAGCGGAGGTTAGGCTCAAATCACTGCATACTGTGTGATTCCATTTATAGGACAGTCTCAAAATGATAAAGCTTAACAGGAATAAGAAACATATCAGTGATTACTAGGAGTTGGATATGGAGGGAGGAATAGGGCATAAAGAGGCAGCATTAAGTAGATGTTTTGAGGTGATAAGACTATTCTGTATCGTGATCATTGGTAATGGTGATTACATGACTAATTTATCTAAACTCATAAAATTGTGTATCACAAAGTGAATACATTAGCTTAAAATGTTTTCACCCACTACTTTTAGCATCCATTGATAGTTCTTGCTTCAACTGGATATTGCTATGGTGGTTTCAGATGGTAATTGTCTAATTCTGTTTTCCACCTGCACTTACTAGTTGACACTATTTTAAGGTTAAGCATCCCCCTTTCTACTTATTTACACATTTATATTAGTATGGATTATTTTATTCAATAGATCATAATTAGTTATTTTTATTTTATATTGTTGCTCAGGTTGTCCATAGTTCAACCAGAGGGAGCCCATTCAAGGTGATTCCTATCACCATCATTCTTTGAGCACTTGTTGACTTTGTCTCATACTTTCCTTGCCTCCAGCCCTAACATCTGCCTTGTCTCCAAAGAGCCTCATTCTTTTTAATAGAAAATGACCTTTAGAAACCAAGAACCTAAGTGCTACGGATGCTCATGGCCACTGGGATATTAGCTGCTCTTACCACTTCTCAGTGTACAGAACTATGGAATACATCTGCACATATACATATACAGGCTACAGTCCCTCCGGTCACAAAAGAGCTGGACACGACTGAGCACACACACAACTCATATGCATGTACACACACATCTCTGTCTATTTGTAGATCTGTCCTTCCATATATGTTATATAGCACGCCTTCATACCAGTGCCTCCAATGCAGTTGCAGTACCACATAGTTTATTCTGGCCTCCCCCTCCTCTGTGTTTGTTCTTCCCTTTTGTGATAATGAGAAGCTTGACTGTCATTGGTTTCAATATATTTACTTATTTGCTCAGTCTTTTGTATGAAACTAGTCACCTGACACTGTGGGCTAAGTCACATTTCTGCTGATTATACCCACTGAGAGTTCTCCCCCGCTAGCCTAGATTGCTCTGACCATACCATGCTAGCCAAGAGTCTCCCCCAACTCTGAAAGCTAAAAATCTAGAGGCTTAACCCCTGCATCCTTAAATTAGACAGGTAATGATAAAAGAGAGCTGAATATGAGGCTAAATAACCCCAAGACTGGATGTCAAACACTGTTTTTTAATAATTAAGCTCACTTGAGGTAATCTTTTCAATCTTTTACTTATGAAACTCATTTCCAATCCTCATTTCTCCTGAGAATAAAAATGGTGTAAGGAAAGTGCAGAATTGAAGTTTGTTTTTTGTAGGGAAGAGTGATGATAGTCTGTCCTGAGTCTGTTTCTGTGCCAAGAGTAAAGTTGATTGTTGAAGTATCGAGAGTACCTTCTGTGTGCCAAGTACTATGGTAAGGTGAAAAAGGAAGAGAGAAAACAGTTTTTCTTCTCCAAGAGTTTATTTAAATTATAAATCTACAGATGTTACTCTTTATTAACTTTAGTAGATATTCACTCATTCCTGTGTTCCTTTTTAAGGTAATCCTGAAATGGCGTGTGAGAACCCACGCTGTACTGTGGCACCTGTGATGCAGCCTCCCCTACACATTGCAGACAAAGATCCAATCCCTGAGGAGCAGGTAAGGATGAAAACTGCTTTTTTTCCCCTCTAAAGAATTTAATGTACAAACCTTACCTCTCTTTCTCTGTAGTTGACATGGGTAATTGTTGGATTAAAATTATCTACGGTTCAGTCCCGATTTGGGAAGGTCCCCTGGAGGAGGGCATGGCACCCCATTTTGAGGGCTTCTCAGGTGGCGCTAGTGGTAAAGAACCTGCCTGCAAATTCTGGAGATGTAAGAGACACAGGTTCAATCCCTAGGTCAGGAAGATCCCCTGAGAAGGAAGTGGCAACCCCCTCCAGTATTCTTGCCTGGAAAATCCCATGGACAGAGGAGCCTGCAAGCTACAGTCCATACGGTCGCAAAGAGTCCGACGCGACTGAAGCGACTTAGCACGGAACAGTTGTTGAATAATTGTGCACAGTTGTTGAATTTATATTTCTAATGATCTTCAAAAATCACAACACAGTGTATTGAATTTATATCATATCATTAGTTCTTAGTGCCTTGAATTTTAATCCATCGAATCTACCAGAAGATTTTCCTGTTTATATCTAATTGTCCATTTCTTAAATACTTGAAAGTGATGAAACGCATTAAAAATTAGTACATTGGTAAAGGTACCTTCTGGGATACTGGAAATGTTTTTCTCTTGATAGGAGTGGTGGTTCCAAGTATGTGTACATATGTAAAAATGCTTTACACTTAAGATTTGTGCATTTGAATGCATCTATGTAAGTTACGTGAAAGATGCTTGGTTATGTCTGACTCTTTGCAACCCCATGGACTGTAGCCTGCCAGGGTCTTCTGTCCATGGAATTCTCCAGGCAAGAATACTGGAATAGGTAGCCATTCCCTTCTCCAGGAGGTCTTCCCGACCCAGGGATTGAACCTGGGTCTCCTGCATTACAGGCATATTCTTTACCATCTGAGCCACCAGGGAAGCCAAAAGTGCAGATCGTCAGGACGTATGTTAAACCTCACTTTAAAAAATACTTTTTAGATGATTAAGTTAGATATTGACAACAGATTGCTTATTCTGAAGAAGGCTTTTCTTCTGAAGAAGACGACTTCTTTTTCTTCATCATTTTGTGTGTTCAGTATTCTTAATTGCAAAGTGAGACGAACCCTACTTAGTTTAACAAAGAAATTTATTTAAAACAGTTAGCTAGCTGACAAAATATTTCAGAGGGCCAGATAATGAGCTTAAAGCAGGCTGGGGTACACAGCCAAAGTCATTCAAAAGAACTGTTCCAGTGGCAGCATCACTGCTGCGTCACTGGGTGTAGGCATTGCCACTTGTTGCATCATGCTAAATAATAAAAACTATATTCAGAACCTCTACCTCTGGAAACTTTGTCTGCCACCATCCTTGCTGGAATGGTTCCCTTAAAATGCCTATTTCTTTTATCACAAACTTCTGAATCAGATCTGACCCAGTTACACCTGATTTCAGTTCAGTTGCTCAGTTGTGTCCGACTCTTTGCGACCCCATGAATCGCAGCACGCCAGGCCTCCCTGTCCATCACCAAGTCTTGGAGTTCCCCCAAACTCATGTCCATCAAGTCAGTGATGCCATCCAGCCATCTCATCCTCTGTCATCCTCTTCTCCTCCTGCCCCCAATCCCTCCCAGCATCAGAGTCTTTTCCAATGAGTTAACTCTTCGCATGAGGTGGCCAAAGTACTGGAGTTTCAGCTTTAGCATCATTCCTTCCAAAGAAATCCCAGGGTTGATCTCCTTCAGAATGGACTGGTTGGATCTCCTTGCAGTCCAAGGGACTCTCAAGCATCTTCTCCAACACCACAGTTCAAAAGCATCAATTCTTCGGTGCTCAGCTTTCTTCACAGTCCAACTTTCACATCCATACATGACCGCTGGAAAAACCATGGCCTTGACTAATCAGGCCTTTGTTGGCAAAGTAACGAATGTCTCTGCTTTTGAATATGCTATCTAAGTTGGTCATAACATTTCCTTCCAAGGAGTAAGCATCTTTTAATTTCATGGCTGTAATCACCATCTGCAGTGATTTTGGAGCCCCCAAAAATAAAGTCTGACACTGTTTCCACTATTTCCCCATCTATTTCCCATGAAGTGATGGGACCAGATGCCATGATCTTCGTTTTCTGAATGTTGAGCTTTAAGCCAACTTTTTCACTCTCCTCTTTCACTTTCATCAAGAGGCTTTTTTTAGTTCCTCTTCACTTTCTGCCATAAGGGTGGTGTCATCTGCATATCTGAGGTGATTGATATTTCTCCCGGCAATCTTGATTCCAGCATATGCTTCTTCCAGCCCAGCGTTTCTCATGATGTGCTCTGCATATAAGTTAAATAAGCAGGGTGACAGTATACAGCCTTGATGTACTCCTTTTCCTATTTGGAACCAATCTGTTATCCTATGTCCAGTTCTCAATGTTGCTTCCTGACCTGCATATAGGTTTCTCAAGAGGCAGGCTAGGTGGTCTGGAATTCCCATCTCTTTCAGAATTTTCCAGTTTATTATGATCCACACAGTCAAAGGCTTTGGCATAGTCAATAAAGCAGAAATAGATGTTTTTCTGGAACTCTCTTGCTTTTTCGATGATCCAGCGGATGTTGGCAATTTGATCTCTGGTTCTTCTGCCTTTTCTAAAACCAGCTTGAACATCTGGAAGTTCACAGATCATGTATTGCTGAAGCCTGGCTTGGAGAATTTTGAGCATTACTTTACTAGTGTCTGAGATGAGTGCAATTGTGTGGTAGTTTGAGCATTCTTTGGCATTGCCTTTCTTTGGGATTGGAATGAAAACTGACCTTTTCCAGTCCTGTGGCCACTGCTGAGTTTTCCAAATTTGCTGGCATTTTGAGTGCATAAAAAATAAAAAAAGAAGAAGCATTTTCACAGCATCATCTTCCAGGATTTGAAATAGCTCAGCTGGAATTCCATCACCTCCACTAGCTTTGTTTGTAGTGATGCTTTATAAAGCCCACTTGACTTCACATTCCAGGATGTCTGGTTCTAGGTGAGTGATCACATCATCATGATTATCTGGGTCATGAAGATCTTTTTTGTACAGTACTTCTGTGTATTCTTGCCACCTCTTCTTAATATCTTCTGCTTCTGTTAGGTCCATCCCATTTCTGTCCTTTATTGAGCCCATCTCTGCATGAAATGTTCCCTTGGTATCTCTAATTTTCTTGAAGAGATCTCTAGTCTTTCCCATTCTGTTGTTTTCCTCTATTTCTTTGCATCGATTGCTGAAGAAGGCTTTCTTATCTCTCCTTGCTATTCTTTGGAACTCTGCATTCAGATGCTTATATCTTTCTTTTTCTCCTTTGTTTTTCACTTCTCTTCTTTTCACAGCTATTTGTAAGGCCTCCCCAGACAGCCATTTTGCTTTTTTGCACTTCTTTTTCTTGGGGATGCTCTTGCTCCCTATCTCCTATACCGTGTCACAAACCTCAGTCCATAGTTCATCAGGCACTCTGTCTATCAGATCTAGTCCCTTAAATCTATTTCTCACTTCCACTGTATAATCATAAGGGATTTGATTTAGGTCATACCTGAATGGTCTAGTGGTTTTCCCTACTTTCTTCAATTAAGCTCTGAATTTGGCAATAAGGAGTTCATGATCTGAGCCACAGTCAGCTCCCGGTCTTGTTTTTGCTGACTGTATAGAGCTTCTCCATCTTTGGCTGCAAAGAATATAATCAGTCTGATTTCAGTATTGGACCATCTGGTGATGTTCATGTGTAGAGTCTTCTCTTGTGTTGTTGGAAGAGGGTGTTTGCTATGACTAGTGCATTCACTTGGCAAAAGTCTATTATCCTTTGCCCTGCTTCATTCCATATTCCAAGGCCAAATTTGCCTGTTACCCCAGATATTTCTTGACTTCCTACTTTTGCATTCCAGTCCCCTATAATGAAAAGGACATCTTTTTTGGGTGTTCTAAAACGTCTTGGGGGTATCATTCTGTCGTTTTTGAGACTGCATCCAAGTACTGCATTTCGGACTCTTTTGTTGACCATGATGGCTACTCCATTTCTTCTAAGGGATTCCTGCCCACAGTAGTAGATATAATGGTCATCTGAGTTAAATTCACCCTGATTAGAGGATCCCAAATAATTTTCCTTAACCATAATTGCAACAGAAGCTGAGTAATAAGGATCCTACCCTTCACCTTAGAGATAAGGAAAACCATCAGATGAGGTGTTCCCTAATCCTAGCGATAGTGTTCAGACTTCCTGAAGAGTCAGAAAGAAACACAAATGTCTATCAAAGAAAGCTAACATACCTGACTACCTCCGTAAACCAACAGCCCTGCTAATTTTGATTGATTTTGACATAGCTAATAGCTTGAATCTTAACTAGATCTATTGAATGGTATCAGAGTAGAAAAATAATGACTGAAGTTGTTAAACTTTCTTATCCACAACTCTTTTTAGTATCATAAGTTTCATTAAGATTTCAGTTTATCTGTGTTTGCTTTGTATGCCCAACTTGTGCTTCAGTGACCTATGCCAGGAGTCCTTATTTTTTTAAATCTTGGAGTTCGATAGGTTCAAATCAGTGAATGCTACTAGAAAACTGTCTGCTTGAAGTACCGTCCTTTTTCTTTTATTCATTTTCAGGAGTTAGAAGCTTATGTAGATGATATTGATATGGACACTGATTTCAGAAAGGATGATTTTTATTACTTGTCTCAAGAAGACAGAGAGAGACAGAAGCGTGAACATGAAGAATCCAAGAGGGTGCTCCAAGAACTGAAATCTGTGCTGGGATTTAAAGCATCAGAGGCAGAAAGGCAGAAGTGGAAGCAACTTCTGTTTAGTGATCATGGTAAGCACTGACTTCAGAGTAACAGTTTATTTCAGTGTAAGGGATTCTTTTTTCTTGAACTGTAAATCTTAGCCACAGAATTCTTATGGTGTTCATTTTAGGGATCCACCAGTAAGTATAGTACTTTGTCTTTTAGACACAAAATCAATTTGATCATTAAAAGAGTCATTATATAATCCAATTTGATCAATAAAAGAGTTACTATATAATCAGATTGGGAATATGAAGTCAGACTTTTTCATCAGTTACTCTATTTTTCTACTAAATTTGTTTCAGTGGGTTCAAGATTCTAAACTCTGTTCTCAATTATAATTTTTGATATAACACTAATAACTGTTCACTGTTGAAACCAATGAATTAAACCCTAGGCCCTTAGCTATATCACTAGGTCACTTAATAATAATTGATTTGAACACTGTAGAAGATGGAAGGCAGAGATGCTTATGTGCACACTGTCTTCATATTTGGATTTGTACAAAAGTGGATGACTGGTAATACCTAAGATTACCCTTGAACTTCTTTATGTAACCACCCTTCTTTTCTTTAGAACTTCATAGAAGGCAGGGGAGGAAGAGAGGGGAAGCTTAGTACTCAACAGTATCATCAGACTAGCTAATTCCTAATTCAAGAATTAATTCCTCTGGATTTCTAAGCAGGTAGAGTGGGACTTCCCTTCTATTTTAGTATATGCGGAACCTCAAAATATACTGTCTTCTCTTCCCTTTCTCTTTTTCACTAGAAGTGTATAGGTTACTCTGGAAGGTTCCTCATCATTCTCTTTCTTCTCTGGGGCCCTCCCATCCTCCCTTGTCCAGATGTATACTTCTTGATTTTGTCCTCCTCCTTTCTTCCCATTGATCCCCTTTATAGCCCAGGTCCTCTTAAGGTTGGGCTTCCTTGGTGGTTCTCATGGTAAAGAATCTGCCTGCAATGTAGGAGGTCCAGATTCAATCCCTGGGTCAGGACGATCCACTAGAGAAGGGAATGGCTCTCCACTCCAGTATTCTTGCCTGGAGAATTTCATGGACAGAGGAGCCTGGTGGGCTAGCATCCATTGGGTTGCAAAGAGTCGGACATGACTGAGCTACTAACACTCACTTATAAGCTTATGCTCATTACTATAATAGCCTCTTAGCTGACTTGCATTTTCAATACCTTTTTCTTCTAAGCTGTTCTTGAATATAGCTTCTGAGCCTTTAGGTTTGCTTCTGTCTATCCTTGAAAACTAATTGGATTTTTCTCAAACAGCACATAGAAAATAGCTGTCTTAAAAATCTACAGCAGTTTCCCCTTTTTTATTGTATTTAATCTAAACTCCTATTCCTGGTTTCAAGCCTCTCCATCATGAGTCCCCCATATTCAATTATATTCCCCACTATTTCTAGTATAGATATCTTCCTCTACTTATATATAATTAGACAATGGTTCAGCAAGCTGGCTGTTTTTATTAATGAACAGTATTCATGGTGACCTTTCACAGGAATGCTGTCCTCTCCACCACTCTCTCCTCCATGAGTCCCCCTCTTACTGTTCCAGTCCTGCCACCTCTCTCACTACTACAGAGCCTTACACGCAGGGGACACTGTTGTGAAATGAAAGGATTTCTTGAGCAACAAAGCAGAGAGTTCCTGCAACCTGCTTGTCCATATATTGGGCCTTCGTAAATCAGAGATTAGGAGTATTAGATTTTAGACACTGTTGTTTCCTGTGTGTTCTGGTTTTTTTTGTTTGTTTCTGAAATTAAATTACAGTGTTCTTAAATAGGGGCTTTATTATCCCCCACAGTATTCATTTAGAAAATTACTCAATAAGTAGATAATAAGATATGGTTTACTATTGAATCTCCAGCACATAGATCAGGAGACAGAAATCCGTACAGTCCTAGAGGTTTATATTCTAGCACAGTGTTAACATACTAGCTCATTGATGCATTGTACAGATTACCTGCCCTCACTTAATTAACAATAATCAGGAATATCAATCAACTTCTAATATGTGTTGCCTTCTTTAAGAATTAACAGATTTATCAGCTAACATTGTACACAAAGTTGTATGCAAAGTCTGAAAATAGCACTGTATATAAACTTGTATCCTTTTTTATTGTTTAGTACTTTTTTCATGTGGCTTTAAAACTATCCTCTTGACAGTATGGGTAAAGATATACTGATGAGAGAAGTATCTCTTTTCAGGTATGTGCTTTTGATAGTTTACATTTGAAAAGGCATAATGCTAATTTAGTTTATGAAAATAAGTAAAAAGCTGATACCTTAAAATGCTTTTCCCATGAAAAATTTCAGTACATCTTCCAGAGTTGTTTTCATCTCTGCCTACAGGGGTAAAGTCCGAATGGAATTAGAGAGGGAAATTCTACACTGGAACCTGCTGTGGCCATTTTTTTCTGTTGTTGCTGCTTCTCTAGTGGAGTTACTGCAGCTTAGGGATCTGTTTCTTGGAAATGGACACGTTTTACAAATTATTTTTTAAAATAAACGCCAGATCTTCAAGACGCACTTTTTTTTCTTCCGTCATGCTTCATAACATATTGTATTGTACTAACCCCTCATACTGGGAGGAGAGACTGCATAGCAAGCAACCCACTGCCTACTAACATCAAGAGGGGCTAAATAAAACTTCATTTTCCTTGAAAGGACAACTTCTGCCGTATGGATGTAATATTTATGTATTATGCTTTGTACAGTAGTTGATATGGAATACAGGTTTTATTTTATTTTATATTTTTCTGTGGCATTAAAATATGTAGAAGTTACAGCTTTACTGTCATCAGGGTCTTATTAGGTGGTTAACAAGTGAGTTGAATTGTATGTTGTAATTTTTTTCCATGATGTTTTAACTTGTAAATATGTGTGTGTTGATGATGATAGGATTATTACTTGAATTACTCTTAGGTGTTTCGTCTGTCATACTCTGGGTGAAACCATGCTGCTTATCCTTTAGTACAGTGGCTCTCAAACTTGCGTGTGCATCAGAATCCAGCAGAGGGCTTGTCAAACCGTAGCCAGTCCTCCTCCAGTTTCCAATTCAGTAGGCATGGGGTGAAGCTGAAGAATTTTCATTTCTAAAAAATTCCTAGGTGATGCTGACTGATGCTGTTGGTTCAAGAGCCACACCTTGAAAACACTGCTTTAATGTTTTGAATTAAGAGAATACATGAGGTGTTTTAAAATATTTATCAAAACCCCATCTCATTTCATGTCTTAGGTATTTTATCTCTTATAAAGTTCTCTGGTTTTATAAATTTACTTTGATTTACTAGAAAGTTTTATTTAGCTTTTATTTATTGTTCTTTATAAGAAAAACCTACTGGGAGTTTAAATTAAAGTTTAAATCATTGCTGGGTTTTTAGTTATTATTTTTCTTTCTTTTTTTTTTTTTTTTCCTTTAAAGCTGTGTTGAAATCCTTGTCTCCTGTAGACCCAGTGGAACCCATAAGTAATTCAGAACCATCAGTGGATTCAGATATGGGGAAAGTTGGTAAAAATGATACTGAAGAGGAAAATAATAAAACCTCTACAGCTGACAATGAAATAAGTAGTAGGACTGAGTATTTATGTGAATACCCTCTAGATGGTAAAAGTAAAGACAATTCTGCAAATGAAGTCTTCTTCCAAGGAGCTGAAGAAAGAGCACATTACCAATGTGAGAGTGAAGATGAGTCTCTGCAGGCAGATGTAGATGGCCTGGCCCCTGCCCACCCAACCCCCAGGGTCTCATCACAGCCCTCCATCAAGCAGAGGCTGGCACAGCTACAGCTGTCCCCTGATTTCACTTTCACTGCTGGCCTCGCTGCAGAAGTGGCTGCTAGATCTCTCTCCTTTACCACCATGCAGGAACAGACTTTTGGTGATGAGGAGGAAGAACAAATAATACAAGAAAATGAAAATGAGGTAGAAGAAAAGTAAGAACCAAGATTTACGTGAAGGATTTTATTCTTTGTTTGTGAAAGTGTTTTAACTTCAAGACTAGAAATTCCGCTGGAAAGGGAAAATGAGTGTAAGTTTACTGTATTTAAAGCTAAGATGTGAATTTATAGGAAGAACCTTGGTTTGAACAACTGATCTGGAAATACTAGTTACCTGTAAATGGCAGACCTTTTAGGAGAATAAGAGAAAGGTAAGGGTTCTCTTGAATAAATTGCTGTTTTATTTGCAGCATGACTGATTGATCTTGGAAACTCTTTAAGTATCTTTAATAACAAATGAATTTATCATTTCTTGCCAGAATTTACTACCATAAAATGACTGGGATAATTCTGTTGCAAGAATATTAACATTTAGTAAGGCTCCTTTTTACTGTATTCTCGCAGTTAATAACTGCAGCTATTATGTCAATAACAAGTTGTTTGTATTTAATTTTTGTTTATACCAGTCTTAAAGATACACGTTCTGAATAAAAAAAGTTGAATTCATGAAATTGATGTGTACTGGGGTTTGGAACTAAAACATGGTTTCAAAAGTACTTGGGTTATAACATGTGTCCTTGTTTGTATGTGTATTCAGTATCTTAAGATTTCTTAATGATCTTGTGAAGAAAAACATTGCACCTTTTTAGGAATTATCCTTTAAATTTTTTGTGTATTTATCTTTTTCTGTTGTTGCAACTAAAAGAGATGATATCAAAGTGGGATCTCTTTAGTTCGAAGCCTCATCCCCAACTTTATAAAAAAGTTTCTTTTATCAGTTTCCCTAGAGATAATGGGTGCCATTGACATCAGTAAATCATGATGCTGCTAATTTCTAGCCTGAAGCTATATATACCCTCTCCACCTTAATAAGATTATGGAAACATCCTGTTGACTTCTTGGAAAGCATTCTTGTCTCCTTAATACTTTATTAACAAACTACCTCCTAAGACATTGCTTTCCAAATTTTCTCAATTTCATCTGTTTTGTGTTGTGATTACATTTTCAAAGAGTGGTATTTTCAAGAGTATAATGTTTTTTCTACCTGTAGCTCCTATGCACTGACATAGTTTACAGGTGTTATTTGAGGAAAATGTAGGAAAAACTCTATGCTACGGTCCTAGAAAGGAAATTATGAATCTAGTGTGCCTTTGGAGTTAAGAAACACATTTAAATTCTTGTAACTTAGCACTTAAAATGAGTAAATTTTTGTATACCAAAGGGGATTTTTTTTTTTTTCCAGTAATCTAAGGAAATTTATTTTTGGTCCTGAAGAAAAACTTGGTTCTGCTTTATATGAATAATAGTGATTTCATATACTATAAGTGATTCTGCCAGTTGCCAAATATTCTGGGACTTACCCATAATTAAGCTCTTAGGAGCAATATCTTAGGGTAGGCCTATAACATTTAGAAATAGCTAAATTTCAAGAAAAAATTGTGTTGTAACTATTATATTCTTAAATGATAATGCTTAGAGTTTATTTTCACTTGAAATTGCTTAGTTTCCCATCTCCTTTTTTCCTTGAATTTAGGATTATGGAAAAACTTGGATAATCTTTCTCTAAATCTATATAACCTTATACACAGAATTAGAGTTTAATCATTTTTAATTCTATTATTATATATATATTTTTACTACACCAGTTTGGGGAAAATATCTTCATTATATTATACCAGTTTTACTTAATGCTTTCTAAAATGATACTTTTTAATTTTGAAAGACTAATTTTAATCAGGAATTCTTTTTTTATTATTATTTTTAATCAGGAATTCTTAACCTTCCATTCTGATCTGTTGTATTCACTAGTTGTTACTTAGTTCTATGAAAATTCTACTTGAAATCATGATAATAAGGATCTTGGAATTGTAATTGAATATTATTTTTATGTACTTTTCAAAATTTGTCATTTTTTAGAATATTTCCAAGGTAAAATATTATTTTACCTGTGAAATTCCTTATTTTCTCTTACAATAGTCTAGCAGTCAGTGTTTCTCTGTTCCTCTCCCCTCCCTTCACCCCCCCATGGGGCCACCTGCATTAGAATAAACTGTAGGCCTTATTTTTTTTTTTTTTTAATGCAGATTTGGGGCCATACTCTCAAGTATTTTTAGTGGTCATTTTGGAACAAGATCTAGGTGATATTTATACCCAGTAAAAATCTAACAACTCTGTCAAGGACCTTATTGTTCTGGACACAGATACCTTAGGAAATAAATAAGTCAGTGTAACATAACTAGATATTTTTGTTACTTTTCTCAGAATATTTCAATTTTTCTTACCAGGCTTGTGACTAGTTTTATAGCTGTCATCCTCTGTCCAAAAGAAGCCCTCTGGGGAAAATATTCCGTGGGGAAGACTTGTAATTGTGCTTTCCAAATTTAACAGTGGTATTTTGACAGAATAATTCCTGTAAGGAGTAATACCTTGAGAGCTTTTAATATAAATGTTTCTATTAAAAAAGGCATTTAGGTCACTCTTAAAGACAAGATTTTTGCCCCTTGCCTACAGTTAGGAAAGTCATGGAAGTAAATGATCTGGTGACAGTTATCATATCTTAAATCCATTTTTCCCCAAGCCGTCAGTGAAAGTCTACGTATCTGGCCTATCTAGGGCCAGACTCTTGCTGGTCCTGGACGGGCAGTTCGTTGCTTATTTTCACAAGTTGTCTCTTTGATCTGACTTCTGAAGTTAAGTCCTCATTAAAATCAATGTACTTAACAGCGTGTGAATATATTTCATTAGAAACTGATGCAATTGACTCAAGTTTAATTTCTGAAGTTGTTGAAGATAAAGTCAGAAAAAAATGCGTTTAAGGCAACTTTCTATGGAAATTTAAGAATATGGTTTTAAGGATTTAATATAGAAGGATAGACCTGAGTTTAAATCCCAGATCTCTGTCATTTAAAAGCTATCAGTGCAGCTGAAGTAATAATATCATGGGGAGTTTTTATAGCAAAACCCAAATTCTCTGAATTACTAAATGATATTTGTGACTTCTGACTTCTCAGACACAGTTAAAAAGAAAATAAAACTTTTGAGGCTGCGAAACAAGACCATTTATATTAGTAACCAGTTAGTAAATATGTTAATAAAATAGGTCAAAAAATTTTAAACTCAACTTTTTTGAAAAATAAATAGTAATATTCTGATTCACATAATAAAAATGGTAAAGTTTTTAATCTTAAAGCATAAAAAGAATTAAGTTCTGATACATTTCACACAATTATAAGTCACTGGAGTATTAATCAAAAGCAACCCTAGAGGTCATTTCACTCTGATGACTGACTTTTACTTACACATCATCAGTAATTTAAAATATGAAATATTTTGATAAATTATTAAATATCCTGTGGGAAGAAAAGGTCAATGGATCTGGTTTAATCATAGCATATTGTTTCTCTATCCAAACAAAACAAGAGCTGCATACCATAAGGCTGTAGTATAGCTCGTTATTTGAACTAAAGTGGATAACCAGAAAAAGCATAAAGATTGATTTATCCCTCCAATTCTATTTATAAGACACTTATGCAAATCACACTGAGAATTACGAGATGAGCTACAAGTAACACCCTGGTGGTTCAGTGGTTAGGACTCCGTGCTTCCACTGCAGGGGCCATGGGTTCAGCTCCTCATTGGGGAACTAAGATCCCACATGCCACATGGTGCAAACAAACAAAAAAAAGAAAACTACAAATATTTTAGAAGGGAAAATATCTTTAATACAGTAACAATTCATTTATATCATCATTGGCTATATCATATGCTAAGGCGGCTATGTTGCATAATTTAATTTTTCAGTTAACTGAGGCAAATCCATTCAATGAATTTTTTAACAGTTTTATAAGAAATATTCTAAAATATACTCTCTACTTCTCTGCATTTTCTTTGTCGTCTTTAAGAACATGCATGGGGTGATAAACAGAAATTCACCCTTAGGGGCTGCTGAGATATAGAATGCCCCTTTACTACATGACCTTGCATTGCTGTGCTTTTTGAGTCATATCTGTTTTTCACAGTTTCTCTATTTTCCCTTATAATCAGTTGTCACTTTTTGCTGCTGTCTTGTGTGCCTGCTTCTCACACTAGGCCCCTAACTTGCTGCTTCTTATCTGCTGTGGACTGAGAAACCAGATTGCCAAGCTTGCTAGAATTGTGTCTAAAATAAGAGTAAGTAGACTGAACAAGGCTTAAGGGGCTTTTCTGTCAGTATAGTGCATGGACTTTGTGGTACCTGTTTGGCTGCTCAGCATACTTTTGTTTGCTTCTTAGTCCTTTACTAAGAATTTGCTAAAAATACTTGTTTGAATATGTGATTGCCATACATTTAGAGTATTAATTCAGTTTTTATATGGTGATGTTTCTAAGACATTAATGAATTCAGCCATAAAAGAAAATTTGACTATCTTTGTATAAATCACTGTATATGTTTTAGGAAAATGTTAAATATTTTGTTCTTGCTAAGTGTTCTAATATAGTATGCAGACTTAAAACTTAGAGCACTATAAGTAGACTTCAGCTCTGTTCACCAAGATTTATATTCTAGAACTATTGGTTTGAGACTAAACATGCATGGCTAATTTAGTAAGAACTGCCTAACTGAATATTTGGGGAATGAGTCATTCTAGATATCCCTGTTTTCTGTGGAGTTTAAACCTCTAAAGAGCTTTTAAAGTTTATGGAATAATTACTGAAGAAAATCTTTTTAAAACAGTATGCATTGCTGTCTTCTTAAGCAATATATGAAATACATTGAAAAGACTTTGATGTCAAAATGATTGTTACTAACAACAGTTTTACTGTAATAAACTACTCAGGCACTGAAAGCTATATGCCCCTTTACTAAGTAACTCCATTCTGCTGTGCCTTTGATTTCTTATAGTTTTGATTTCTCTATTACTACTCACTGAAGTGTGCCTGTAGCAATAGCCTTTCTCTACCTTCATAATGTTCCTTCCAGACTGCTTCAGTTTTGGAAAACAGCTGACTGAGACAGCTAGCATAATGTATAAAAAATACAAAGAGTAAACTGACTCAGTGAAAACCTGAAAAACTGGATTATACCTAACTACATGAATTATAACTGATCACCTGTTTCATTGCTGTCTTTAAGTGTACTAGATTAGAGTCCTGTTCTCAGAATAGAAGAGCTATTAGTATACCAAAGAAATTATTTTGTTTCTGTACTTTACCTTCTAAATATTTCACGCTGCTAATATTTTTGGCACTGATTAAAACCAGTCTAGTCAAATTAGCTTTTTCTATAGTACTTTCTATTTGAGTTGGATACCACACGATGCCAAGAATTTCTTTGGCTGGGTTGTTTTTGTTATGTTGGTTTTGTTTTTAGAGAAATGTATCCTTATTTTCAAAACACGAAGTAGGTTGAGCCCTGGAAAATAAGGAAACTTTTGTTATTGATACCATGGAGAACTGAACGGTAATAAGGGTTTTAGACTCAAAACAATTATACACAGGAAAATTATTCTTTGATTATACAAGTTTTGAAGATAATATCTTTTATTCAATTAAATGTGTATTAAAAGTTCGCCAAACATAAAAGTGTTAGATCTAATGATCTTGACAGATACTTGAATGACTAAATTCCCACTGTCATTCTGTATTTTGCATGTTTAAGTTATAATTTTATGTGTTAATTAATCAAGCATGATTATTTTTCTTGTGAAAAATAAACATTAGATTTGCATGTTATATAATATTTGCAAGTAAAATTCAAACCCGTCTGGAAAGGGATACTTGTCTGAGATTAGCACTGAACTACTTGGTTATACCAGCAGTCTGATTGTGTTTTAGAAACCATATGTTGAGTCATCCTGCCATCTGATTACACGGTAATTAGAGAATCAATCCACTTATTTTATGGCCATGTCTCAAAGTCAGCTTTCAGTTATTCATGCTACTAGAAGGGAATTATGATACAATATTCATCAAAAAATAGATGATCCAAAATGCTGTCTTAAGTTGAAGCTGCCATTACAAAATAGTTATGAAGCCAAACTTGGTTTGGTGATATAAGGAGAAAAATTCTCTTTGAGTGTAGTTGTGAGAAGAAAATGACTCTACCTAGTATAATTGCTATAAATCAAAAAGAGGGTGAATTGATTCCAGAATTCACATATACAGAAGTTTAACATGAATAAGGAGTTGATTTTTATGGATATCCTAAAATGTGTCATAAATTAAAATACATATGTTTTAAATGCTGTAAATTTTAATGTATATTTTAACCTGTGAGCAGTTCAATTAGTTTGTTTCATTTCTATTTACTAATTTCATTTGTTACATATCAAACATTTTACTGCAATAGGACAGTATTTAAGTTGTGTATACTTTGGAATACACTATTTTTAAAAGTGAGTATATTCTGTGAGATACTGTTGCATAAGTATATTTCTCCTCTCATTTATATTTTAAGAGCTTCTCCAAATAAGACATAATTTTACTATTTTGGACTTGACATTTTTCACTTTTTAGCATTTTCTTAAAGGTCAGCTACCTACAAATTATTTTATCATTGAACTATTTTAAAAACTAACACATGTCTTTGACAAGTAATTACATTATTCTTCTTCCCTTTCCAAGTACATCTATAATATATTAGCTCAAATGGAAATCTGTATTAGCTGAATCACAGTATTTTCTGCACTTTTATTTCACCAACTTGTACTTCTGTTCATAACATGATTTAAATAATGCTTACTCAAGCACAGAACTAGCATCTGGCAACAAACATACAGAAAGCTCCAGATATGTTACACCCATCCCTTAAAGACTGGCTTATGGTTCTGGTACAGCCCTGGAGGTCCATATGAGTGAAAAGCCAGAAGTCTGCCTGAACTGAAAACACTCCCAAGGAGTTTGGTTTTGTTTGGGTTTGTTCTAGGTATGGTCCCAGGGATCCCAGATCAAACCAGGCCCCTGGGCCTATCCTAGAACCAACCTAAACTCGCGCATCATTCCTGGAACGTCAAGAGTGTGAAGGCTGAAGACACCCTGAAGCTGACGAGACATACTGAGTTTAACGTTTTGTGTGTGTGTGTGCCTATGTGTGAACAAGCATTGGTTCGTTAATCCTTCTCAAATAGAGGAATGACAGTGGACAAGATAGTCTTGCCAGACTTTGACATTATAGTCATTTATCACAATAGGAATGTGGTATATAATATGGTTATTATTAATTGCCAGTGAGAAGCATTGTTCTTACAATTTTTATTATCTGGTCTCTATTTTTAGGGTAAGCAACTTAGCCACCAAAACAAATTTCCCTCCTCCCCAAATTCATGATTTCTGCTTTTGCTTTTCTCAAAACCTTTCTACTCAACAATATTATTACAGTCTCATTTAACTAGTTTTTCATGGTTTCTAAAAAGGTATTCTAAAAAGTCTTTGCTTTCTTGCTGCGTTGTAGGTGATTCTTAAGCTCTTGTTTCTGGAATTTAATGCCCTTTTGCTTTTAATCTGTTACTGAATCTACCACATTGCTCTTTGCTTGCTTTTTGAGATTCAGATCTGGGGAGAACTTGAGCAACATTTGTAGATGCACCATCCCTGTTAGACTCAATGTAGGCTGCATTTTAGAATCTGCTATAAGATTTTTAGCAAGGTTCTTTATTTTTGTTCCCTGCTGCTCTGGATTTTTAAAATATTCTGACCTAGTTGATTTATCAAATGGCCTCATATAACATCACTATAGTCATATACATGTTTTTATTTAATTTGGAGAACAAGATTTCTGGACAGGCATATTGAAAACATCCCCAAAGGTTGTTATACACCTTTGGTTATTATATTTGTATATTATATTATACACCAAAGGTTATTAATACACAATGAAAATGTATACTTTTGGTAATACTAGCATTTCAGTAGATTTAGACCACGTTTGAAGTAATTGCAGACTAAGCAAGGACTATACCTGTGAAAGCAGCTGAAACTGCTAGTCTTCCAAACCTTGTCACACTAGAAAAATCTGGCCAATGAGGTATCCTTTAAAATAGGACTGAGAGACTATCGAGGCTCGTCCTGAAGAACTCAACCCTGGGATTATTTCTGTATTACATTCGTTATGTAGATGCTTCATCCCATGGATTCTGTTATTTTTACCTTTTAAATCTTATTATGTTTATGCTTCTCAATGTTTTTCTTTTTGCACAATGTTTTCCTGTTTGTGTAAATCAAACCACTGTACATGTTACTCTGTGTGTATATATATTTTTAATAAAAGAGTAGACTCTGGGTCTAATGATTTTGAATTTTAAAGCTAAATGATTTAAATGCTTTTTATTGTCTTGTAAATTCACTCTTAATTTATACCTCAAGTCTTCTCATTCATTTTTTTCTCTAATGGACTATATAGATTAAATAGGTAAGCCTTATTTTCATCTTCTGCCAGAATTTGACATTTTGTGTTCACCCAAACAGAAAAAGTTCTGTCATCTGCATTCTTATATCAGTGCACAGTTAACTGTATTTCTTGACAGTTAGCCCAGCTTATGTTTATATACAGTAAGTATTCTTGGTTATGGGGAGGGGCCTGTCTACTCACTTTTAACGTTGTTATTTATGAACACTGACAATAGGAATTTGCATACTGTCCTACAAAGTTCATGCTTATTTACATAGTAAGTTTCTAAAGTCTACCTTCACTTTAGATACTTTGGGAGTGTTAAGGTGTATTTTTTAAATATCATTTGAAGATATTCTTTCAGAGATGTTTTAATTTTTACTTTTTGACTACTTATGTTTTATATGGTAAAACTACATTTCCAACCCTACTTGAAGACTTGAGAGTATAACCTTTTTTAAAAGTAATTTCTTTGATAACTTTATGTATTTTACCATAATGAATTTTTGTGAACTGTTTTAAAAGATTTTACAAAATCCCAATAGTAGGTTTGTACTTACCTGTATTGTTGTTCCTCCTAAGCCTAAGTCTCCAATAAAATCTGTACTTCTTTATACTTTGTACCTTTTGTATTCTGGAGTTTGTCACATGAATTAGCCAAAAGATAAACTTTTTCTGTTCCTTCTGTCTTTATTTTTCCGTTGGACTTTTTTTTTTCTCCCCAAAATTTTCCCCAGAAGACAGTGGTTGTCTAGGCAAGCCTTGGATTCATTAGTCTTAAGTTTTGTTTGATCATTCAGGTGCCTCACATGATAATTTATCAGCGCTAATTAATAATAATTAATAATAATTTAAAAGCAGGAGATTAAGTTTAAAAACTCCATTTTAACCGTTCTCTGTGACTGTCAGTCACTGGATACATTCTCATCCTGTTACATTTGTTGCCTTACATGACCTCCCTTACAGAAAGGGCGTATTGAAATAATAAGGGAGTTAAGGTCCTATGTAATGAACGGAAAGTTGGTTTTAACTTTTCTAAGCTTAGCTATAGTCTTGGGAACATTCATGGTAATTCCACAGTGGCTCTTCAGACTGAATGCTGGTTAAAGAGAAAGTGATCTTCCTTGAACTGAACTTTTAAATAAATAAGCTACCCCTTTGCAGAAAAGATTTGAGGCAAGGAAATTTGGCTCTTGTCTGAGATTTTTTTAATTAAAAATGTAAAGATAAAGTAGACTGTATATAGTGTACTCTACCGGATCCTGAAGTCATTGGGTAGGAAATAACCCATATGATAATCACTTCTTGTCTTCACAGTTTGCTTTTGAAGATCCTTAGCAGATGTGCCGTAACCATTGAGAATAAAGTTGGCAAATAGTAATTTTCCCCGAATATACATCTGTAAAAATTAATAAAACTTACAGAAAATGGCCATATGAAAACTAGTCCTGTTTGTTTGAAGTAACGTCTTAGATGTGTCTGTATAAAAATACTAATTTTTTTTTAATTTTTAATTTTTTTAAATTTTTATTTTTACTTTATTTTACTTTACAATACCGTATTGGTTTTGCCATACATTGACATGAATCCACCACGGGTGTACATGCGTTCCCAAACATGAACCCCCCTCCCACCTCCCTCCCCATAACATCTCTCTGGGTCATCCCATTACCTAACATTATTTTGTATATAAAAATTAATATTTTTGGATGACCCCCAAATATTAATTTTTATATACAAAATAATGTTAGGTAATAAACATGTTCCCAGAACCCAAATATGTTGTTTGAAGATTAAAAAAACAGGCTCAGTTGTTTTCTCACTCAGAGTTATACACATGAAGTGGCAGAACCAGTGTCCCAACCAATTCTAAAAGGATGACCAGCCTTCATCATTACGGTAAGCTACTTGTGGATACATTTAATTTTACAGCTAACCTCTAGGATAAAGTAGAAAGACCTGAATTGGAAGTTAATAGAGTTGGATGGTGGACAAAGCTACTTTCTCAGTCTCAGACAAATCATTTCATCATAATGAGCCACAGTTTTCTCAGTAAGAAAAAGACAGTTGCTCATGTGAATGTATGGCAAAAACCACCACAATATTGTAAAGTAATTAGCTTCCAAATAAAATAGAAAAAGACAGTTGTCATTTATGAATTGGACTAGACTTCCAAAATCCTCTTCTAGCAGTAAGATTCTCAGATTGTCTCTTTCTTAAAGAGATACAGTTCCACTATGTAAAGCCATATTTGTCTTTCTCTTCCAGGGTGCAAGAGAGCTAATATTTAGGCACAGGTGAGCATCTTGGAAATTATTCAATTTTTAGAGGCTAGAAAGGTTAAGAAGAGGTGGCAGGGGAAGGAGATAGCAGTTTTAAAACAGTGTAGCTGGTTCCAACACAGAAAATAACCTACTATGAACTAAGTCTACCTTATTTTTAAAACTGTCCAATACAAATGCTTTAACAGGGGACTGTAAGAATTCAGAAGAAACAGTTGTTCTCTATGATTACATGTTATTTCTTTCCTCTTAGCATGATCTTTAAATCATGAAGGGATGTCGTATTGCAAGGTTTGCTCAAGGAAGAGAATAATAATAATTATTATTTCATTTTAGAAACAAAAGAATCTTGTTTCCTATCTGGGATCATCTGTAAACACTGGCTGAAATGGAGCTTGGTATGGTTCCTTGATCTGAAACACCTTATTCTTTGACTTTATTCTTTAGCACCCATGCCTGGCTGTTAGTCATGAAGCTACTTATCTTGCTTGTACTTACATGGTTAATGATAGCCAGTGACAAGGTACTATGTTCAGTGTATGAATATTTCACAAGATCTGAAGAATTTAACAATGATAATTTAAACATTGATATCAGGGTAACTTAGCTATTTTTTTCTACAAAGATAAATGTGAAACATTTGTATAACAGAAAAAATGTAGTTTAAGAAATTGATAAGTTGCAAATGTGCAGGATTTCATTGTTTTGGGGCTTACAATCATCCATGTAAGCCATCCCCTCTTAGGTGGAAATTGAGGCCTAGAAAAAAGGGGACAAAGCAGCAATCTTTTGTTCTTGCAGAAATAACTTAGTCAAAATACAGAGAAATGTTGGACTAGAAAGGAAAAAAAAACAAAACCTTTAAGTTTTGCCAGGGTATGACCAGACACAGTATTAAAATTTTAAATATTTCCTTACTGAAATCATGTTGAATTTGAGTTTCACCTGGAATAAATAATCCAGATGTTCTCAGCATTTTATCAAATAAAGACTCCTGATGTTATTTTCCCCATGGGACCTATGCTTTGAAATTTTTTTAATCTATCACATAATCTATGTTCATTAAACCCTCATAGATTGGGACTTCCCGGAAGTCCAGTGGCTAACACATCATACTTTCAATGCAGGGGCCTCAGATCTGATCACTGGTCAAGGAACTAAATCCCACCTGTCATAACAGGAGTTCCCAAGCCACAACTAAAGATCCTGCATGCCGCAACAAAGATTGAAGAGCCCGAGTGCCTCAACTAAGACCTGATGTAGCCAAATAAATACTTTTTAAAAAATACTCTGTAAGTTGCATACCCTCCCAAGTCCCTCCCTTCTTCGTTTTTTCAACTAGCCAAAGTTATAATGGCCATTTAATTAGAGTGTATGCTGTGTGTTGGGCTTCCCAGGTGGCACTAGCGGTAAAGAACCTGCCTGCCAGTGCAGGAGATATAAGAGATGTGGGTTCAATCCCTGGGTCAGGAAGATCCCCTGGAGTAGGAAATGGCAACTTACTCCAGTATTCTTGCCTGGAGAATCTAATGGACAGAGGAGCCTGGTGCACTACGGTCCACGGGGTTGCACAAGAGCCAGACATGACTAAGCACTCATGCAGGAGGGCTATGGAGGATGCAGAATGCTTTTTATGGTGGTCAGGTGTGAGGGAGCGAAGGAACCAGCCCCCACAAGCAGAAGAGTATTGCAGAAGCTGAGTGAAAGGGCACTGAGGCAGGAACAGAAGTAAAGAGGCAAGAGCGGCTGAAGCCCCGCAAGAAAGGGGCTGGCCAGTCAGGGAGGGTCTTGGAATGGACAAGGCTTTTACTTTGAGTTAGGAAGCCATTGGAGGTTGTTGGGCATTACAGTAACATGGCTTAGATTTTTGCAGGAGGCCTGTGGGCTATTGCAGGGATCTGCGTGAGGGATGCTGGGTGGCGGTTGTGAAGGCAGCCAGGGATGATCAAGTTCTGGATCTATGTTGAAGGCAGAGCCAACAGGACTTGCTGATGTAATGAATGTGCAGAGTAAGAAAGCGGGGGCGGCAGGGGGGTGTCTAGAAACTTCTATGGTGTGCAGCTTGAGAAACTGGAGGGACAGAGTTGTCATTTATTGACAAGGAGCACCCAGTAAGGTTTGGGTAGAAATTGAACTGGTTTTGGATAGGCTACACATGAAATAGTTATTAATCTTTAGGTGGAAATAGGAACAAGCAATTCGATATACGAGTTTAGGAGAGAGATCCAGAGGGGGAGATGTCACAGTTTGGGATGTGGTTAAAGGTATGAATATAGATCAGAGGATAGAGTCTGAAAGCTGAGATCTTTCTTTGGGGTATCTGAAGCTGGAAATCAGGAGATAAAAAGGAAACTGCAAAGACTGAAGGAGAGCAGTCAGACATAAGAGTGGTGTTCTGAAGCTGAATGAACAAAGTATTTTATAACAGAGGCCGTGATTAACATGTCAGTTCAGTTCAGTTCAGTTGCTCAGTCGTGTCAGACTCTTTGTGACCCCATGGACTGCAGCACTCCAGGCCTCCCTGTCCATCACCAGCTCCCAGAGCTTGCTCAAACTCACGTCCATTGAGTTGGTGATGCCATCCAACCATCTCATCCTCCGTCGTCCCCTTCTCCTCCTGCCCTCAGTCTTTCCCAGCATCAGGATCTTTTCCAATGAGTCAGTTCTTCACATCAGATGGCCAAAGTACTGGAGTTTCAGCTTCAACATCAGTCCTTCCAATGAATATTCAGGACTAATTTCCTTTAGGATGGACTGGTTGGATCTCCTTGCAGTCCAAGAGACTCTCAAGAGTCTCTTTCAACACCACAGTTCAAAAGCATCAATTCTTTAGTGCTCAGCTTTCTTTATAGTCCAACTCTCACATCCACACGTGACTACTTGAAAAACCATAGCCTTGACTAGATGGGCCTTTCTTTGCAAAGTAACGTCTCTTCTTTTTAATATTCTGTCTAGGTTGGTCATAACTTTTCTTCCAAGGAGTAAGCGTCTTTTTAATTTCATGGCTGAAGTCACCATCTGCAGTGATTTTGGAGCCCAAAAAATAAAGTCTCTTACTGTTTCCACTGTTTCCCCATCTATTAACATGTCAAATGCTGCTAAAAGATCAAGAAAGGTGAGGCCATTTGTGTATCTTCAGAGCAATGCAGGAGACCTGGTTTTGATTGCTGGGCTGGGAAGATCCCCTGGAGAAGGGAAAGGCTACCCACTCTAGTATTCTGGCCTTAAGAATTCCATGGACTGTATAGTCGATGGGGTTGCAAAAGGTGGGACACGACTAAGTGACTTTTACACACAGAGCAATGCCTGCTCAAGTTCTTTGCTCATTTTTTAACTACTGGTTTATTTTGTTGTTGAGTTTTAGAAGTTCTTTATATCATCTGGATATTAATCTTTTGTCAGACATATGCTTTGCAAGTTTTTCCCCTTCTGTGAGTATGTTTTCACTTTTTCATAGTGTCCCTTGACAATAAACATATTTAATTTTGATGTAGAAAAAAAATCTTATTTTTCTTTTGTTGCTAAATCTCTTTTCAAGAAAGTCAATAATAACACCTGGTTCATAGGATTATTATGAGGATTAAGTAAATTACTACATGTGAAAACATATAAAAAGACTGGGACAATACTTACCAAGTCAGAAGCATTCAATAAATACTAGCCATTATTCAGGCTAAGTTTAGTACAAAAACCATGGGTTAGAGGGATAGAATTATGTGACATGAAAGCCACTGGAGCAGAGTCTCAAGACCATGATCAGCAATGTAAAATGATGCAGGGATGTCAAATAGGAGCCCACTAACTTAGACTTGACACCAACAAGGTAGGACCATGGTAAGACAGAGTTAGATGCCAAATTATACTGGACGGAGAAAAAGTGTTCGGCCCTTTTTTGTCCAGGGTCAAGTCCCCTACTGTTTATGCTCTTATGGTGCTCCAAAACAAGAATAAGCCTGTGGGGGTTGCTAAGGCACAGATCTAACTCAATTTGGAGTCAGAACAACTAGGTTAGAGTCTGCTCTCCTACCACTTCAAGCCTGCGCTCTCTTCCAGAGTTCCCATTTCCTCACACTTGGAGGACAACTATTCCTATGTTCCGGAGAAGGCACTGGCAACCCACTCCAGTACTCTTGCCTGAAGAATCCCATGGCCGGAGGAGCCTAGTAGGCTGCAGTCCATGGGGTCACTGAGGGTTGGACACAACTGAGCAACTTCACTTCCACTTTTCACTTTCATGAATCAGAAAAGGAAATGGCAACCCACTCCAGTGTTCTTGCCTGGAGAATCCCAAGGACAGGGGAGCCTGGTGGGCTGCCATCTGGGTCACACAGAGTCAGACACGACTGAAGCGACTTAGCAGCAGCAGCAGCAGCAGCATTCCTATGTTACGAGATCAACGAAGGTTTGAAAAGTAAACATAATGGTAAGTCATTAATATTGTCATAATAAATGGTTCTAACTCCTCTTCTTATTCTAACTTTCTAACGTTCAGTAGCTCCCCCTGCGTGCCAGATCTTGTGTAGTGGGGTATTCCCATCTCTCAGATAATTGACTTACGGGTTTACAATGGTAGTTAAGATGAGATTAATACACACCTAGGGGCTTCCCAGGTGGCACTAGTAGTAAAGAACTCGTCTGCAAATACAGGAGATGTAAGAGACACATGGATCCCTGGGTCAGGAAGATCCCCTGGAGGAGGGCATGGCGACTCACTCCAGTACTCTTGCCTGGAGAATCCCCATGGACAGAGGAGCCTGGAGGGCTACAGTCCATAGGGTCACACAGAGTTGGACATGACTGAAGCGACTTCATACACACACACGCGATACACATGAAATGCCTATGACAATTTGGCATGCTGTTGTATGCTACTGGGGGACTTTTGTCTGAGTTTTAGCGGTGACTCTATCTTCGGGTCTGCTTCCTGAGCCACTGGATTCCTCATGGCTATGATGTTCACCAATTTAATTCATCTTCAACTGTTGCCATAAAAAGCAAGTGCTTAAAATATTACCATTGAATAGACCAGTGGATCTTTTTGTTCACTTTGTTTTGGTTGTAGACACAAGAATTTATTTAACTGAGTTCTGAGTGCACTGCAGAAGTTTGTTTGAGGATTTAATCTGCTGTTCAGTGAACAGAACATGGGGCTCCTACTGAGTTCCTGTAGGTGCCTAAGCAAAGATGTTTTCAGCAGAGGAGCAGCCCGGGCCTGGTCACCCTCACCCTTGGGAGCCACATTTCAGGGCAGGACACAAGTCGCATTTATTTACTCTGGTTTGCACCTTGTTGTGTGGCTTCTTTTATTTTTTTAAAGTTTATATTTCTTTTTATTACATATCCCAAGATACCTTAGGAATGAATACATTTTCAAAACATAATAAGAATAAATTCTATAAAAGAATACTTGAATATCCTTGCAAGGAAATCCAAATGAACTATAACTTTACAATATTTTGTTAATGATGGATGATTACAAATGGAAAGAATTTTTAATTCAATACATTCTTATTAGGGGCTTCCCTGGTGGCTCAGTGGTAAAGAATTCACCTGCAGTGCAGGAGATGTAAGAGACACCGGTTCACCTCCTGAGTCGGGAAGATCCCCTGGTGGACGGCATGTCAACCCATTCTGGCATTCCTCCCTGGAGAATGCCATGGGCAGAGGAGCTTAGCGGGCTGCAGTCGATAGGATCACAGAGTCAGACACGACTGAATCGACCTAGCATGCACGCACGCATGTACTTATTGACCGATTTTCTTTGTACTAGACACAAAAATCACCCTATGAGATATTCCCATTTTATAAATGAAAAGTGTGGCTCTCGAATAAGTTAAATATCTAGCCCAAGAGTCCAAGCCTCTTAGCAAGAAAAAATAATGCACTAGGGTTCCCTAAAAAGGCTCTTTGACTTCAAATTAGATGTTTGTGTTTTGTCGCTTTTCTCTTGTTTTCCTGCATAGGTCACCACATACAAGGACACACATTCACACAAGCACGTGCATGTGCACACACACACACACAGAGGAATCCTAATTACCACTTCAGACAGCACAATCCCCTCTGTTCACATTTAGTTTAATCACGGGATTCCTAAAAGAAGTCAATTAAATGGGCAATTAATTCCTCTGTGCACTGTTCACTCATAACATTAAAACTCTTAATCTAATTTCTCTAGATATTGTCCCCCAAACCACTGTCCTCAGTGTTTCAATTCCTTATTACTTGTGAAGTTGATGTGAGAATCTTTTTGCAAGAGCACTTTGTAAACTGAAAAGATATTCTATTATCTAGTTGTGGGATCCAGTCTATTCAGTTTTATTTGGTGGTGAGAGGTTAAATGTTTATCCCTTGTTTCAGGAACTGAATGAGTGGAACTCAAACCAAGCAAACAGTCCCTGATTTGCTCTCTCAAGCTAAAAACATTAGCCTTCTGGTGACCAAATATTGACTACATGAAAGCAAAGATATTCTAACTGCCCACTAAAGTCCTTTCCAATTAACCTTAATGAAATATTCCAAGATACTTCCAGACAGCTACTCTTTCTGTTAAGCAAAGACTAGAAAAAGGAGAGTAAATCAGTTCAGTTCAGTTCAGTCACTCAGTTGTGTCTGACCCTCTGCGACCCCATGGACTGCAGCACTCCAGGCTTCCCTGTCCATCACCAACTCCCAGAGCTTACTCAAACTCATGTCCAGTGAGCCGGTGATGCCATCCAACCATTTCATCCTCTATTGACCCCTTCTCCTCCTTCAATCTTTCCCAGCATCACGGTCTTTTCCAATGAGTCAACTCTTCACATCAGGTAGCCAAAGTATTGGAGTTTCAGCTTCAGCATCAGTCCTTCCAATGAATATTCAGGACTGATTTCCTTTAGGATTGACTGGTTGGATCTCCTTGCAGTCCAAGAGACTCAAGAGTCTTCTCCAACACCACAGTTCAAAAGCATCAATTCTTCAGTGCTCAGCTTTCTTTATAGTCCAACTTTCACATCTATATATGACTACTGGAAAAATCATTGCTTTGACTAGATGGACCTTTGTTGGCAAAGTAATGTCTCTGTTTTTTAATATATTGTCTAGGTTGTCCATAACTTTTCTTCCAAAGAGCAAGTGTCTTTCAATTTCATGGCTGAAGCCATCATCTGCAGCAATTTTGGAGCCCCAAAATATAAAGTCTGTCACTGTTTCCATTGCTTCCCCATCTATTTGCCATGAAGTGATGGGACCAGATGCCATGATCTTAGTTTTCTGAATGTTGAGTTTTAAGCCAACTTTTTCACTCTCCTCTTTCACTTTCATCAAGAGGCTCTTTAGTTCTTTGCTTTCTGCTATAAGGGTGGTGTCATCTGCATATCTGAGGTTATTGATATTTCTCCCGGCAATCTTGATTCCAGCTTCTGCTTCATCCAGCCCAGCATTTCTCATGATTTACTCTGCATATAAGTTAAATAAGCAGGGGGACAATATACAGCCTTGACATACTCCTTTTCCTATTTGGAACCAGTCTATTGTTCCATGTCCAGTTCTAACTGTTGTTTCCTGACCTGCATACAGATTTCTCAGGAGGCAGGTCAGGTGATCTGGTATTCCCATCTCTTTCAGAATTTTCCACAGTTTGTTGTGATCCACACAGTCAAAGGTTTTGGCATAGTCAATAAAGCAGAATTAGATGTTTCTCTGGAACTCTCTTGCTTTTTTGATGATCCAATGGATGTTGGCAATTTGATCTGTGGTTCCTCTGCCTTTTCTAAATCCAGCTTGAATATCTGGAAGTTCATAGTTCATGTACTGTTGAAGCCTGGCTTGGAGAATTTTGAGCATTACTTTACTAGCGTGTGAGATGAGTGCAATTGTGCGGTAGTATGAGCATTCTTTGGCATTGCCTTTTTTGGGGATTGGAATGAAAACTGACCTTTTCCAGTCCTGTGGCCACTGCTGAGTTTTCCAAATTTGCTGGCATATTGAGTGCAACACTTTCACAGTATCATCTTTTAGGATTTGAAATAGCTCAACTGGAATTCCATCACCTCCACTAGCTTTGTTCATAGTGATGCTTCCTAAGGCCCACATGACTTCACATTCCAGGATGTCTGGCTCCAGGTGAGTGATCATACCATCATGATTATCTGGGTCATGAAGATCTTTTTTGTACAGTTCTTCTGTATATTCTTGTCACCTCTTCTTAATATCTTCTGCTTCTCTTAGGTCAATACCATTTCTGTCCTTTATTGAGCCCATCTTTGCATGAAATATTCCCTTGGTATCTCTAATTTTCTTGAAGAGATCTCTAGTCTTTCCCATTTTATTGTTTTCCTCTGTTTCTTTGCCTTGATCACTGAGGAGGGTGTTCTTATCTCTCCTTGCTATTCTTTGGAACTCTGCATTCAAATGGGTATATCTTTCCTTTTTTCCTTTGCCTTTCCTTTCTCTTCTTTTCACAGGTATTTTTAAGGCCTCCTCAGACAGCCATTTGCCTTTCTGCATTTCTTTTTCTTGGGGATGGTCCCCTGCCTCCTGTACAATGTCATGAACCTCTGTACATAGTTGATCAGGCACTCTGTCTCTCAGATGTAATCCCTTGAATCTATTTGTCACTTCCACTGTATAATCATAAGGGATTTGATTTAGGTCATACCTGAATGATCTAGTGGTTTTCCCTACTTTCTTCAATTTAAGTCTCAATTTGGCAATAAGGTGTTCATGATCTGAGCCACAGTCAGTTCCTGGTCTTGTTTTTGCTGACTGTACAGAGTTTCTCCCATCTTTGGCCACAAAGAATATAATCAGTCTGATTTGTATTGACCATCTGGTAATGTCCAGATGTAGAGTCTTCTCTTGTGTTGTTGAAAGAGGGTGTTTGCTATACCAGTGCATTCTCTTGGCAAAACTCTGTTAGTCTTTGACCTGCTTCGTTTTGTACTCCAAGGCCAAATTTGCTTCTTATTCCAGGTGTTTTTTTGACTTCCTACTTTGCATTCTAGTCCTCTGTGATGCAAAGGACATCTTTTTGGGTACTAGTTCTAGAAGTTCTTGTAGGTCTTCATAGAACTGTTCAGCTGCTTCAGCACTACTGGTCGGGGCGTAGACTTGATTACCATGATATTGAATGGTTTGTCTTGGAAACGAACAGAGATCATTCTGTTGTTTTTGAGATCACATCCAATTACTGCATTTCAGGCTCTTTTTTTTACTATGATGGCTATTCCATTTCTACTAAGGGATTCCTGCCCACAGTAGTAGATATAATGGTCATCTGAGTTAAATTCACCCATTCCAGTACATTTTAGTTCGCTGATTCTTAAGAATTCTATGGTCACTCTTGCCATCTCTTGTTTGCCCACTTCCAATTTGTCTTGATTCATGGATCTAACATTCCAGCTTCCTATGCAATATTGTGGCGGCTGTATGGCACTGGAGTGACTGTGAGAAGATACCCTACATCCAAGGGCAAGGGAGACACCCCAGCAATATGGTAGGAGTATCAAAATCACATTTAGAATCAAACCCCATACCCGCCAGAGATGCCTAGGGGGCTCAAACAAACCTTGTGTGCATCAGGACCCAGAGACGCCACAGAGACTGAGACAGAACTGTGTCTGAGTGTCTCCTGCAGAGGTCCAGGTCAGCAGTGGCCTGCCGCAGGGGCAGGGGCTCTGGGGGCAGCAGACCTGGGTGTGGCTAAGCCCTCTTGGAGGAGGGCGCCATTAACCCACCATAGAGCCTCCAGAACTTACACAGGACTGGGAAACAGACTCTTGGAGGGCACAGACAGAACCTTGTGTGCACCAGGACCCAGGAGAAAGGAGCAGTGACCCCACAAGAGTCTGACCCAGACTTGCCCGTGAGTGTCCAGGAGTCTCCAGTGGAGGCGTGGGTCGGCAGCAGCCTACTGCAGGGTTGGGGGCACTGAGTGTAACAGTGCATGCCTGGGACCTTTTGAAGGAGGTCACCATTATCTTCATTACCTCCACCATAGTTTGGCCCCAGGTAAATAACAGGGAGAGAACACAGCTCCACCCATCAACAGAAAGGTGGATTAAGGATTTACTGAGCATGGTCCCGCCCATCAGAACAAGACCCAGTTTCCCCCTCAGTCAGTCTCTCTCATCAGGCAGCCTCCATAACCCTCTTATCCTTCTCCATCAGAGGGCAGACAGACTGAAAACCACAATCACAGAAAACTAACCAATCTGAACACACAGACCACAGCCTTGTCTAACTCAATGAAACTATGAGCCATGCCACCCAAGACAGATGGGTCACAGTTGAGAGTTCTGACAAAACATGTACACTGGAGAAGGGAATGGCAAACCACTTCAGTATTCTTGCCTTGAGAACCCCATGAACGGTATGAAAAGGCAAAATGGTATGACACTGGAAGATGAACTCCTCAGGTCGGCAGGTGACCAATATGCTACTAGAGATCAGTGGAGAAATAACTCCAGAAAGAATGAAGAGACAGAGCCAAAGCAAAAACAACACCCAGTTGTGGATGTAACTGGTGATGGAAGTGAAGTCTGATGCTGTAAAGAGCAATATTGCATAGGCATCTGAAATGTTAGGTCCATGAATGAAGGCAAATTGGAAGTGGTCAAACAGAAGATGGCAAGAGTGAACATCGACATTTTAAGAGAGTAAATAGAGACCTCCAAAATACTCTATCCCAGAAAAAAGTCTCATTTATAGAAAAACAAAGAGGAGACAATGTTGCTGTCTACCTACCCATACATTATATCCCAGTGCAGTCAACAGACACTTCCTGTTCCCCATTTTGAACTACGAGTTAGGATGCCTGGGTTCAGACTTCAGTTCCTCCCCTTAGCTGTGTGATCTCCTCAAAGGCTCATAGAAACAGCAATATCATCTCATAGAATAGTTGCCAGGAGTCATGAAATTAGCTATGTGAAAAGGTATACTTCGCAGATAGTCTTTTCCTTTGGGTCTCAAATTTTATTTTTTCCATGGGAAATTCCTGCCTTGTAGAAAAGCGTGGGGCCTTGCTAAGGGCTGGGACAAAGGCTTGGTTGATAAGTGAAAGAGAAAAAGCAAAGTAAAAATGGGTTTGGCCTTCCTGTAGGAAGGACTGGTGAGTATTCATTCACCCAGTCAAAAAGTACTTATTGCAGTCCACTATTTTCCTAGGCATTCTCCTAGGCACTGGGATGTAGGAATAAACAAAAAGCATGAAGTCTCTACCTTCAGTGGGTACACTGAGAATAAACCAGTAGTTGCATAAGATGTCAATGAACAAAACAGGGCAAGGAAGAGAGAGTGCAAGAGGCCCTTAGTGTGGAGCAGAAGCGGAAGGCCACTGAGGGTGACATCTACCTAGAGATGTGATTATGTGAAAGAGAATAACCTATTGAACTGAACGGAAAACAGCCAGCACAGAGAGTGCCACGTGTAAAGGCTCTTATGGGGAATGGCCGGGAGGCCAGAGTGGCAGGAGCTGAGCAGGCACGGAGAAGAAGGCAGCCAGGGGCCAGATTATGTGACGTCTTGTGGTCCATGGAAAGGGCCGGGGATAAGCAGCCCATTCGAGGGCTCCAAGCAGGAGAATGCTGTCATCTGATTTCAGTTTTACGAAGATTACACTGGTCGCTATGTAGAGCACAGACGGTAGACAGGGCAAGAGCAGAAGCAGATAAATCAAAGAGGAAGATGCCTGGAGGTGGTGAGATGGTACACATGGTAGGATTCTGGATATGTTAGCAAGGAAGGGGCTGCAGGATTGGCAGATGGATTGTGAGTAGGATGTGAAAAGAGAGAAATCAAAATTTAATTCAGTAGTTTTGGTCTGAGGAAAGGGGGCGAGGGCCAATGCTTGATATGAGGAAGATACAGGGAGGATCAGATATGAGAGAACGAAGAGCTCCATTTGGAAAAGTTGAGTCAAGATACCGATTTAACAAATGTCTGAGGAAAATATTGAAGTGGGTTGGAATTAAAAGGAACCTGGAGTTCAAGGGAAACATGGCACTAATGTGGGGTTTTCTGAAAGCCCTGGCACTGGAGGAGAGCATCTCGAGCAAGCACCGATGGAAAAGAAAACAGACCTGAGATGATCTACTCTTCCGAGAGGCTGAGCGATACAAGTGACCCTTAACCCTGGGTGTCTGTAAAAGTCATTCAAGGGTCCATTTAAAAAAACAGATACCCAGGGAATTCTCTGGTGGCCCAGTGGATAGGACTCTGTGCTTTCATTGCCAGGGACCCAGGTTTGACCCCTGGCTGGGGAACTAGAGTCCCACAAGATGTGTGGTGCAGCCAAGAAAAATGAAAATGATACCCAGAATAAAACAAACTAGTGCATATAACAAAAAAGAAACAGACTCATAGATACAGAGAACAAACTACCAGTAAGGAGAGGGAAAGGAGGATGAGCAAAATATGAGTAATAGCTTACGAGGTACAAACTACTATGTATAAAATAAGCTACAAGGATATATTATACAACACAGGGAAAACAGCCAATATTTTAGAGCAACTATAAACAAATATAACCTTTAAAGATTGTGAATCACTGTGCTGTACGCCTGAATCATGTAATATTGTACATTAACCATGGTGGTAGTGGTTTAGTCACTAAGTCGTGTCCGACTCTTGTGACCCCTTGGACTGCAGCCTGCCAGGCTCCTCTGTCCATGGGATTCTCCAGGCAAGAATACTGGAGTGGGTTGCCATTTCCTTCTCCAGGGGATCTGCCTGACCCAGGAATTGAACCCAGGTCTCCTGCACTACAGGCAGACTCTTTACCAACTGAGCTACAAGGGAAGCCCCACGTTAATCATAGCTCAATAATAATAATTAAAGATACTCAGGATTCATATGAATCTACTGAATGAAAATCTCTAGAAGGTGACACTTGTGTTTCTTAAAGAGGCCATGTGTGGGCAGCCAGGTTTGAGGACTATTGACCCAGGAAAAACTAAGGCAAAGAGAGTGGGAAAGGCTATGCTTCAGCTAAGACTTTAAAAAAATAGACCAGAAGCTCAACAAAGAACCCATTAAGCCCTTCAATTCTACACACACATTCACACGCACACACACACACACACACACACCCCATCTCCCCCACCACTTCCTCTATCACCATTACTGTGTGTTCAGTTCAGTTCAGTTCAGTCGTGTCCGACTCTTTGCAACCCCATGAATCGCAGCACGCCAGGCCTACCTGTCCATCACCAACTCCCAGAGTTCACTCAAACTCACGTCCATCGAGTTGGTGATGCCATCCAGCCATCTCATCCTCTGTCATCCCCTTCTCCTGCCCCCAATCCCTCCCAGCATCAGAGTCTTTTCCAATGAGTCAACTCTTCACATGAGGTGGCCAAAGTACTGGAGTTTCAACTTTAGCATCATTCCTTCCAAAGAACACCCAGGGTTGATCTCCTTCAGAATGGACTGGTTGCATCTCCTTGCCGTCCAAGAGACTCTCAAGAGTTTTCTCCAACACCACAGTTCAAAAGCATCAATTCTTCGGTGCTCAGCTTTCTTCACAGTCCAACTCTCACATCCATACATGACCACTGGAAAAACCATAGCCTTGACTAAACGGACCTTAGTTGGCAAAGTAATGTCTCTGCTTTTCAATATGCTATCTAGGTTGGTCATAGCTTTTCTTCCAAGGAGTAAGCGTCTTTTAATTTCATGGATGCAGTCACCATCTGCAGTGGTTTTGGAGCCCAAAAAGATAAAGTCTGACACTGTTTCCACTGTTTCCCCATCTATTTCCCATGAAGTGATGGGACCAGATGCCATGATCTTCGTTTTTTGAATGTTGAGCTTTAAGCCAACTTTTTCACTCTCCTCTTTCACTTTCATCAAGAGACTTTTTAGTTCCTCTTCACTTTCTGCCATAAGGGTGGTGTCATCTGCATATCTGAGGTTATTGATATTTCTCCCAGCAATCTTGATTCCAGCTTGTGCTTCTTCCAGCCCAGCGTTTCTCATGATGTACTCTGCATATGTGTGCTAGTTGCTTAATTGTGTCCAACACTTTGCTACCTCATGGACGGTATCCTGCCAGGCTCCTCAGTCCATGGGATTCTCCAGGCAAGAATACTGGAGTGGGTTGCCATTTCCTTCTCCAGGGGATCTTCCTTACCCAGGAATCAAACCCAGGTCTCCTGCATTGCAGGAAGATTCTTTACCATCTGAGCTATATGCAAGTCTTAAGTTCTACATATCAAAATAATAATGATAACATACACAATATTTTGTGGTTTATCAAGGTTTTGTACACATTTTCTCATTTGAACTCATTCTCACATCAATCCTGGAAGAAACAAGTGAAGACTGCATTTACTTCTATTAAATCTAGCTTTACACTCAGGTCCTGTTCATATGATAATTCAGTTAATCCTTATGACATCCCCATAGTGGATGTGGTAATTTTCGCCCCAGTTTACAGATGAGGAAACTGAGGCAAGCCACAAAGAGAAGTGGCAGATCTCAGATTCAAATTCAAGTTTCTGCCCTTATGCTCTTATTTCCTCAAATACAAAAAAGTAATCACTGCTCTGCTTCATTTTCTTAAAAAAGTGACTGTAAACTAGGTTAGGTTTTTTTTTTGTTTGTTTGTTTGTTTGTTTTTGGCTGTGTTGGATCTTTGTAGTTGTGTATGCTTGTCTCTGGTTGCAGTGAGAGGGGGCTACGGTCTCTAATCGTGGTGCATGGGCCTAGTCGTTCTGCGGCATATGGGATCTTCCTGGACCAGGGATCAAACTTCTGCACTGGCTGGCGGATTCTTTACCGCTGAGCCACCAGGAAAGCCCTAGAGTAGCTTTTATAGCCCAGAATCATTCATCTTATCAGAAATGATAAAAATAGCAGTGTACTGGGAATTCCTGATTCTGAAGTAATTATTGTGATTGCAATGTCAACCAGATTTCCACACTTCCTTGGTAGGTACTGGTTTTGCTCCCAGAATTTTTAACAAGAAAAGTTTTTTCTTAGTGATGCAGGTGTAAAATATGTAAGCTCCTCAAATAGTCCTCTAAAATTAGAATCTAAAAATGGAACAATAGGGTAATTGATTGCCCCTCACATCCAAGTCAGACTGGTAGGATTTGGTGGAGGAAGTTATAAATTTTATACACATTAAAAGAGAAGTTTCATTTCCCTTCTGTCTGTGATTATTCATCCCTTTCTAAAGCATGATTTTTTTCCCTAAGGTTCAGCATTACAAAATCCGTTTCTTACTAATAGGTTTGATCACTAGTGTTGATAACCATATGCCCTCCTTATTTGCCATATAGTCTTAGGAGAATTTATAAATGTGGCTTTATAGAATCAGCCCTTCTAGTTAGGAAGAATCTTTACTCAGTTCCTTAGAGTCAAATTAGACATGCCCAAACTAACTGCTTCCAGAAATTTTGTTGGCTTTCACTGTACCAGATTCACATCCTTAGAATTAACATTACAGATTTCAAAGCTGTGTCTTAAGAAGGTTCTAGATTTGAAAAGAAAACAGAATAAAAAATTCAGTGCCAGTATATAGCACAGAGAACTATATTTGATAGCTTGTAATAACCTATAATGAAAAAGAATTTGAATATATGTATGTATAACTGAATCAATTTGCTGTACACCAGAAACTAACATAGCATTATAAATCAACTATACTTCAATTAAAAAAAAAAAAACCACCATTGTACTGGCACAAAAATAGACACATGGATCAGTGGAACAGAAGAGAAAGCCCATAAATAAACCCATGCTTCTATGGGAAATTAATCTGTGACAAAGGAAGCAAACATATACAAAGGGGAACAGATAGCCTCTTCAGTAAATGATGTTCAGAAAAATGAACAGCTACATGCAAAAGAATGAAACTGGACTGCTGTTTCACACCGTGCACAATAACAAATTCAAAATGGATTAAAGACTTCAATGTAAGACCTGAAACCAGAAAGGTAGAAGAAAACATAGGCAGTATTTTTTGGATATGTCTCCTCAGGCAAGGAAAACAAAAGCAAAAATAAGCAAGTGGGACTACATCAAACTAAAAAGCTTTGGACAGGGAGGGAAATTATTAACAATATGAAAAGCCACCTACTAAATGGGAGAAGATATTTGCAAACAATTATCTAATAAGCAGTTACTGTCCAAAATATATACAAAGAACTCATATAAGTCAACATAAATAAAAAGCCCAAAACCCAGTATTAAAATGGGCAGAGTATCTGAAGAGACACTTTTCCAAAGAAGGTATGCAGATGGCCAACAGATACATGAAAAGATGCTCAACACTACTATTCATCAGGGAAATGCAAATCAAAATCACAGTGAGAAATCACCTCACACCTGTCAGAATGACTATTATAAAAAAAAAAAAAAATACTTCCCAGGTGGTCCAGTGGCTCAGAAAGTGTTCTCCCAATGCAGGGGGCCCAGGTTTGATCCCTGGTCGGGAAACTAGATCCCAGATGCCACAATTGAGAGTTCCCATGCTGCAACTAAAGATCCCTCATGCTGCAATGATGATGGAATACCCCACGTGCCACAGCTAAGACCCAGCGTAGCCAAATAAATAAATATTTTTAAAATCCAAATGACCAGTGTTGGGTAGGATCTGGAGATTAGGGGACCATCTTGCACCGATGGTGGGAATGAAAAAATTAGCGAAGCCACCATGGAAAATCAGAAGGGAGGTTCTTTTAAAAATTAAAAACAGAACTACCATATGATTCAGGAATTCCATTACTAGCTATTTATCTGAAGAAAATGAAAACGCTAATTCAAAAAGATATATGCACCCCTATGATCATTGCAGCATTATCTATAATGAGCCAAGATATGGAAGCAACCTAAGTACCCATTAGGAGATGAATAAATAAGAAGATGTGGTATGTATAGACAATGGACTATCACTCAGCCATAAAAAATGAAATCCTGCTATTGGTGACAACATGGGTGGACCGAGAGGGTATTATGCTGAGTGAAATAAGTCAGACAGAGAAGGACAAATGCTGTATGATTTCATTTATATGTGGAATCTAAAAAAGAAAACAAATGAACAAACACAGAAAAACAGTTACAGACACAGAGAATAAACAGGTAGTTGCCAGAGGGGAGGAGCTGGGGGGAGGAGTGAAATAGGTTAGAGAGATTAAGATGTACAAAATTCTAGTTGCCAAATAAATGAATCATGGGTACGAAATGTACAATGTGGGAAATATTGTCAAACACTATGTAATATCTTTGAATGGCAACATATTGTAACTAGACTTATCTTGATGATCAGTTTGAAATGTATAGAAATATTGAATTACTATGTTGTACAACAGGAACTAACAGTGTGGTAGGTCAGTTATACTCCAAAAACAAACTCATTGAAGAGATCAGATATGTGGTAACCAGACATGGTGGGTAAGGAGAGGGGCAACTGGAGGAAGCACAAACTTCATCAGGCAAAAAGTACAAACTTCCAGTCATGAGTACTAGGGATGTAGTGTACAACGTGATAAATGCAATTAACACAGCTCTGTGTTATATGAAAGTTGTTAAGATTGTGAATCCTGAGTTCTCACCACAAGAAAAAGTATTTTTTTTGTATTTCTTTAATTTTATATCTATATGAGATGATGGATGTTCACTAAACGTATTATGACAATCGTTCCATGATGTATATAAGTCAATCCATTATGCTCCACACCTTAAACTTCAACAGTTGTTGTTTAGCCTCTCAGTCGTGTCTGACCCTTTGTGTGACCCCATGGACTGTAGCCTGCGAGGCTCCTCTGTCCATGGGATTTCCCAGGCAGAGTACTGGAATGGGTTGCCATTTCTTCCTCCAGGGGGTCTTCCCAACCCAGGGATCGAACCTGTGTCTCCTGCATCGATCGGCAGGTGGATTCTTTACCGCTGAGCCACCAGGGAAGCCCCAAGTTTTAACAGTGCTGTGTGTCAATCATATCTCAGTAAAACCGGAAGGAAACAAATTCCACATTTATAATTGCCTAATTATTAGTTGATTTTCTTCAGACTGTGTAATTCTTTTCTTAAACTCAATGCAGTAATTTTCTTTCCTTAGAGGGAAAGTAGGGGTCCACAACACTCAGTCAGTCCAGTCGCTCGGTCACATCCAGCTCTTTGCGAACCGCAGCTTGCCAGGCCTCCCTGTCCATCACCAGCTCCCGGAGCCCACCCAAACTCATGTCCATTGAGTCGGTGATGCCATCCAGCCATCTCATCCTCTGTCGTCCCCTTCTCCTCCTGCCCTCAATCTTTCCCAGCATCAGGGTCTTTTCCAGTGAGTCGATTCTTCACATGAGGTGGCCAAAGGATTGGAGTTTCAGCTTCAACATCAGTCCTTCCAATGAACACCCAGGACTGATCTCCTCTAGGATGGACTAGTTGGATCTCCTTGCAGTCCAAGGGACTCTCAAGAGTCTTCTCCAACACCACAGTTCAAAAGCATCAATTCTTCGGGACTCAGCTTTCATCACAGTCCAACTCTCACATCCATACATGACCACAGGAAAAACCATAGCCTTTAGATGGGCCTTTGTTGGCAAAGTAACGTCTCTGCTTTTTAATATGCTATCTAGGTTGGTCATAACTTTCCTTTATAGCAATAGCTGTAAGTAGTTTTGACTCTGTGGTCCATTTTTTATACTCTTACTAGTAAGGTATGAAGACTGAAGCTGCTATTTAGCTTTCTTTATATTATGTTTACACCACTTCTTCCTACACTAATACTTCTAGCCAATCTCTGTGTTATCAAGTAGGGAAACCTGGTTAAAAGATAATTTACTTAGAAGCACAAACAGCAATTTGATTTTCAATGCTTTCCCCACTAAGAGTCATAATGGAAGAGTCCCCCAGCCTTCCTAACTAGATGTGTTATAGAAAAGAAGCAGATTTTCAAAACTATTGAACTCCCAACAGATTCACTTTTTCACTGTGAAATGTAGATATGTACATATTAAGGCCTTGTCAAAACTAGAGCTCATAGCTACGTATATGATTTTCAATAGCACTTTCCATGTTAGTAGACATGTGATATGAGTTAGGTCAGGGCTTCCCTGATGGCTCAACGGGTAAAGAATCCACCTGCAATGCAGAAGACACAGAAGACTTGGGTTCAATCTATGGATTGGGAGAATGGCACCCCACTCCAATATTCTTGCCTGAAAACTCCCATGGACAGAGGAGCATGGTGGACTAGAGTCCAAAGGGTCCCAAAGAGTCCGACCTGACTGAGCAACTAAGCACGCACAATCAGACTTCCTCTCTCCTGGGCTGCACACAAAGCCAAAGTGTTAGATGCTCTGTTAGTTCTGTTAGGTCCCTACCATTTCTGTCCTTTATCGAGCCCATCTGTGCATGAAATGTTCCCTTGGTATCTCTAATTTTCTTGAAGAGATCTCTAGTATTTAGATGCTAGAGTGGATAACCGTTCCCTTCTCTAAAGGATCTTCCTGACCCAGGGATCAAAGCCAGGTCTCCAGCATTGCAGGCAGTTTCTTCACCATCTGAGTCACCAGGGAAACCCCAGGCGGCACTCAAAGTGCAGGCATACTGAGATGGACGAGGCTGAAAGCTGATGCTCACCCGCTGACAGTGCCCTGGAAGGAAGGTCCAGAGTGGCTGCTGCTCTGGCTCCTTTCTCTCCTGGGGTCTTCTTAATGAGCTGGGGTCTTAATAATAACCTGATGAAGTCTGACTTTGACTCTGTGAATTGCCCTGATCCTTCAAAAGCCACTCCCACATTTAAGTTAGTTGGTTTCTGTTGCTTAGAACCACAGATCTTTAACTGATTGAGAAACCAAACATAGGCCTCAACACCCATAAAATAAAGTACAAAACTAGAAGGAAGACTATCAGCTTCTTTCAAGGGCACTACCTCTTTATTGCTATTCTATATATTTGTGATTAGAAAGTACATTTAGAAATTCAAAAAGGTAGGAAGCTTTTGAGCTTTGGTGCAAAATAATGCATTCAGAACATTTGCTGGCTGAACCAAACAGGTTTCTAGTTTGTGTGCTATTTGTAAAGTTCTGCATGCAAATCAGCTTATATCTTTTTTAGCAAAAATAATTTTCATGACTTTTAATTTTGATCTCTGATTATATCCTTCTTGGCATTTGTTGAAGGTGGCACTAAGGAAGAGGTCCTTTTTCCCCAACATTTAAAATATTTTTGAGATATAATTAACTTTGTATCTCCACTTTAAATTGTACGATTGAGTATTTTTCATGTATTCACAAGGTTGTATAACCATCATGACTGTTTTCAGAACATTCTCATCCCTAGAGAAACCCCCTACCCACTAGGAGTCACTTCCCATTTTCTCCTCACCCAGCCTCTGGAAACCAGTTTTCTACTTTCTGTCTCCATGGATAGATCTTTCTGGACAGTTCATATATATGGAATCATATAATATGTAGCCTTTTGTGTCTGCATTCTTTTTCTTAAGCCTAATTTTTCAAGGTTCTTCCAAGAGATCTTCTTTGAGCATAGCTTTTAATCAGGTTATCTCATCAAAAACAAAATATATCTCAACAAAAATACATATGTATATACATAATGCTGCTGCTAAGTCGCTTCAGTCGTGTCTGACTCTGTGCGACCCCATAGACGGCAGCTCACCAAGCTCCTCCATCCCTGGGATTCTCCAGGCAAGAACACTGGAGTGGGTTGCCATTTCCTTCTCCAATGCATGAAAGTGAAAAGTCAAAGTGAAGTCACTCAGTCGTGTCCGACTCTTAGCAACCCCATGGACTGCAGCCTACCAGGCTCCTCCATCCACAGGATTTTCCAGGCAAGAGTACTGGAGTGGGGTGCCATTGCCTTCTCTGATATACACAATATATATACATATAACATATATAATACATATAATGTATATACATATGTATCTACCTGCATCTACCTACAGATACATTTATATATATAGGAACCTACCTGGGACCCTTTTTCCTTTAAGATCTTATAAGGGCTCATGCTTTTCCACTCTAATGATTTGGTATGAAAGAAAGGAGGGAAGGAACAAACTCTTACAGGAAATACTAGAACAAGAAGCAGGACTTCTTAAGCAGCAATCTGGGGTCAGCCTTTCATTTCTTTCTTTCTTTCTTTTTTAACCCTTTTTTGTTGCCCTTCTTTCTTTCTATCCCTCTTTTTCCTGTCTTTATTTTTATAAGAACATTGGTCACTCCCCAATATAATACATAGTACTGTCTCTCGCCCCACTAGAATGCTTGTTCCGGAAGAAGGGGACATTTTTGGCTGTTTGTTAATGACTATATTCCTGGTGTCAAAGACAGTGTCTGGTGCATAGTAGGTACTCATATTTTGGGGGAGGAAAGAATGAAGGAGGTTTAGTGTGAGATGAGACTCTTTAGGTAGCGAGAAGGCATGTGACCAAGCCGCCCTGCTCCCTTCTCTGGAGTTTTCCTAGGACTGTGGGCATTGTCAGGGCACCAGCTTGCTGGCCATGGGGACTCCATTCCCCCTTCAATCTTCTGACCCCAGGCCGAGTCCCCTTCTCCAGATCCCCTGCCTCCTTCCTATGGCCCTTTCAGATTGTCTCAATAGCCACCTAAAAGTTCTTCCCACTCAGTCTCGTCTCTCTCCAATTCATCAGCGGTATTGGGTCAATAGTGATCTTGCTAAACCATGGATGTATAATTGTGTCGCTCCCTGTTAAAAATACTTCAGTGCTCCTCATTGCTCTTAAAAATCAAGTTCGTGCTTCTCTGCCTCCCCTTCCTCCTCCTTCCCTTCCGCTTCCTTTTCCCCTTCCTCCTCCTTCCCTTCTTGGCTCACGAGGCCTTACATTATTTATAATTTCATCTTTTGGAACTCTTCTCATGCCTTCTTAACCTTATACTTCATGATCCAAATGGATTTTGTATTTGGACTTGTTTTTGAAGTACCTAGAACACCTCCAATGGAGAAGCTCCAAGTCTTGGATGAGAAGTCAGGACTGGTGATGGAGATTTAGGTGTCACTAGCCTATAGCTATCAAGATTGCCAGGAGAACTATCAATAACCTTAGATATGCAGATGACACCACCCTTATGGCAGAAAGTGAAGAGGAACTAAAAAGCCTCTTGATGAAAGTGAAAGACGAGAGTGGAAAAGTTGGCTTAAAGCTCAACATTCAGAAAACGAAGATCATGGCATCTGGTCCCATCGCTTCATGGGAAATAGATGGGGAAACAGTGGAAACAGTGTCAGACTTTATTTTTTTGGGCTCCAAAATCACTGCAGATGGTGATTGCAGCCATGAAATTAAAACATGCTTACTCCTTGGAAGGAAAATTATGACCAACCTAGATAGCATATTCAAAAGCAGGGATATTACCTTGCCAACAAAGGTCCGTCTAGTCAAGGCTATGGTTTTTCTAGTAGTCATGTATGGATGTGAAAGTTGGACTGTGAAGAAAGCTGAGCACCGAAGAATTGATGCTTTTGAACTGTGGTATTGGAGAAGACTCTTGAGAGTCCCTTGGACTGCAAGGAGATCCAACGAGTCCATTCTGAAGGAGATCAACCCTGGGATTTCTTTGGAAGGAATGACACTAAAGCTGAAACTCCAGTACTTTGGCCACCTCATGCGAAGAGTTGACTCACTGGAAAAGACTCTGATGCTGGGAGGGATTGGGGGCAGGAGGAAAAGGGGACGACCGAGGATGAGATGGCTGGATGGCATCATGGACTCGATGGACGTGAGTTTGTGTGAACTCCAGGAGTTAGTGATGGACAGGGAGGCCTGGCGTGCTGCGATTCATGGGGTTGCAAAGAGTCGGACACGACTGAATGACTGAACTGAACTGAACTGAGCCTACAGAAAGAGTGAAATGTGGGAAAGGGTGAATGAGTCGAGTTCAAAGAGGACTCGTGGCAGAACCCTGAGGAGGGCCAGAAATCCAGCAACCTCAACCAGGGATGCGCTTTTAGGTATCTTGACTCCTTCATGATCCAGATCAAAAGATCTAGCTTTCCTGCTTCGCAGTTCATCCTTCCCCTTTCTGGTTTTTAGTGAGGAGACAAAATTCTAAGACCTATGTTCTTTAATTTAGCATAGGCTACAAATGATCACTGAAGCAAGCCCCAGCAGTTCAACAACAAACCCAAGTATTTGACAAGACAAATACTCAGCAAGGCGGTACATCTTAGATGTAAGAAAAGTGAGTATGCACACCCTAATTCCTCTGAGTAGGCAGCAGCAAAGATCCCCAAGTGATCCCTGTGTGTCCCCCCAACCGAAGACTTGCAAGCAACCCGACATGATCGTAGCCCGCTTGGCCCTGGTTTGTTCCAGCCACTGGCTGTGGTGCTCTCCCATTGCATCCCAGGCCACATGGGACTGAGGAAGGATCAGAAAGGTAGTGAGGGACTGCGACAGGGAGAGGGCCATTAACATCATCTTCACTTTTCACTTGCAGCGCTCTCCTATCAAGTGGAAACCTGGGAGACACGTGATTTGGAACACGAGATCTGTGGAATGTTAAGAGTCAGATCAAAAAGGGGTTCTGCAGCTAAATGACAGAGAATTTGAACAAAATTAAAAGACTTCTTTAAAGGAAAAAAACTATGAGTATTTACCCATGGGTGGCACTAGTGGTAAAGAATCCACCTGCCAGTGCAGGAGATGTAAGAGACACTGGTTCGATCCCTGGGTAGGAAGGTCCCCTGCAGGAGGGCATGGCAATCTACTCCAGTATTCTTGCCTGGAGAATCCCATGGCCAGAGGAGCTTGGTGGGCTACAGTCCCTAGGGTCACACAGAGTCGGACACGACTGAAGTGACTTAGCACGCACACAGCATAAAGTTTATGACGTCATTATGAAGTCAAGTTTCTCAAGCTGTTTGCTATGAAGGGCAAAGAGCTTTCTGGTGATATACAAAGATTCATTGTAATGATTACAAGGACTGTTGATTTGTATCCGTCAGATCATAAATATTTGTAATTGGAAACTGCATTTGTTAAAATAATGTTTGTTTACTTAAAACTATAAACTATATTTGTTCAACAGATTGATTTTTATCCACCAAACTTGAGATAATTAGCTTCACCAACTTTTTTCTGTAGCATTTCTAGACTCTAATTGGTGCCTGAATAATAATGCTAACTGCTAAGTCACTTCAGTCGTGTCCGACTCTGTGCGACCCCATAGACAGCAGCCCACCAGGCTCCCCCATCCCTGGGATTCTCCAGGCAAGAACACTGGAGTGGGTTGCCATCTCCTTCTCCAATGCATGAAAGTGAAAAGTGAAAGTGAAGTTGCTCAGTCGTGTCCGACCCTCAGCAACCCCATGGACTGCAGCCTTCCAGGCTCCTCCATCCATGGGATTTTCCATTATTATTATTATAGTTTGAAAACGCCAACACCTTTTATCTGGACTTCTACAGACTGGTATTCTAATAAGCCTGGCAACTCTATGATTTCTGAACATCATAGCAAATGTCAACTTGTCTCCATCACTTATCTGAGAGGATGTGTCTTTTTCACAAATGTTTGATCATCAAGTGGGACCTCAATAGAAATCCTGATATGGCTTTGTCCTCAGAACATGCATTTTTCTGATGACTGTTTAGAGTTGGAAGAATACCTAATCCAGTCCCCCTTGATTTACAGATAATGAAATTGAGGAGTAAAATGGTTATCTGTTAGAGGCAGAACCAGGGCTAGAATCAAGTTTTACTGCTTTTCCCATACTTATCCCCCTCCCCTATTTTTTTCTGTTATTGTAGTAGAATGTGTGAAAGTGTTAGTCACAGTTATAAATTTTATACACATTAAAAGAGAAGTTTCATTTCCCTTCCCTTCTCTCTGTGATTATTCATCCCCTTCTAAAGCGTGGAGGAGATAGCCATTCTTGTCTCCAGGGGATCTTCCCAACCCAGGAATCAAACCTGGATCTCCTGCATTGCAGGCATACTCTTTACCATCTGAGCCACCAGAGAAGCCCCGTAGTACAAACTTTACTACTTTACCCACTTTTAAGTGTTCAACTCAGCATCATTAAGCACATTCACAGCACTGTACAACCATCACCATTATCTACCTCCAGAATTTTTTCATCATCCCAAACTGAAACTCTACCCTTTAAACAGGAACTTTGCATTCTCCCTCAGCCTAGGCCCCAGTAACCAATGTTCTATTTTCTGACTATGTATTTAGCTGTTCTAGGTACCTCATATAAGTGCAATCATACAGTATTTGTCCTTTTATGTCTCACTTATTTTACCTAGCCTAATGTCCATAAGATTCATCCATCTTACCCCATGTATCAGAATTCCATTCCTTTTCAAGGCTGAACAATAATTTATTGTAGACATATACCACATTTTGTTTATCCCTTCATCTCTTGATGGACATTTGGGTTGTTTCCACCTTTTGGCATTTGCGAACAATGCTGTTATGAAGCAAATAACTGCCCTGCTTTTAATTCTTTTAGATATATACCTAGAAGGAAAGTTGCTGGGTCATATGATAATTGTGTGTTGAATTTTTGAGAAACCACTATCCTGTTTCCCACAATGTCAGCGTCACTTTACATTCCCTCTCCTGGTTTTTTCATGTGCAGTAGAAAGAGTATTGAACTGAAAGTTGCCAATCCAGCCCTAGGTGGCTCAATGGTAAAGAATCTCCCCGTCAATGCAGGAGCCATAGAAGACTTGGGTTCAAACCCTGGGTCAGGTAGATCCCCTGGAGGAGGAAATGGCAGCCCACTCCAATATTCTTGCCTGGAAAATCCCATGGACAGAGGAGCCTGGCGGACTACAGTCCATGGGGTTGCGAAGAATCAGACACGACTGAGCACACACGCCTATAGTCCAACCTCAGGATTGATTTGCTGTGTAATCTCAAGTGAGCCACTCCACCACTCAAACTCATTTTGCCCCATCAGAAAGAGCCAAACCACATTTGGCTCTCTGACCCCACAGAACCATTACAAGAATTCAACAAAATGAGATACAAAGACTGCTTTATAAACTAAAAGAAATGTTATTCAGTGGAAGTTGTTATTAGTTGTTTGTGCTAAATTGGAGTCAAATCCAAAGTCAAAAGAGAAAACCATGAGGTATTAGGAAGGAAAGGGCTCATTAAAGAAATTTGATATCCAACAAAGACTTTGCTCTAAAGATCTTTTTTTTTTCCCCCACAAACCTAGGCAGTTTGACCCTAAACAAAGAACACCATGTCTCAGTGCAAGTGCAAAGTTACAGCCAGCTTGGGAGAAGCTGAGAAAAGAGAAAACCAGCACTTCGGAAAGCAGCAGTGGGTCAGTCAGCTATTTGAGTCTGAAGCTTTGGAAGTCAAGTTTTATCAGAAGAATTCAGAACTGTGTTTACAATTCTCTGTAAACATATCATTCCTAGGACAATGCGGCTTATTCCTTTTGACTGATGATAGGGGTGGCTGAAGTCTATCCAACAGATTTCTTTGTCTGAACTTAAACGTCAGGCTTAGTTTTACTCACATTGATTAAACAGCCTTCTGTAAATAGGAAGTGTTCAAGGTGGCCAAGATGGTGGGATAGGAAGACTCCAAATAGGAAATGAAAGCTACATGCTAGCTTTATAAAAAATTTAGAGATGCCATTGTGATTTGGGATCCTAAAATATTAAATTTACTCTTTCACCAAAAATCGGCTGTACAAATACTGATTTTGTAGCTACTCTAAAGAATGTATCAAAAATAAGAAGAGTAGAATCCCTGCCCTAAAGTGATTAAAGTCAGAATTAAGGATCTCAAGAGGTTAATACAGTGTTGATCAACTTTAATGACACAAAAGAATTATTTTCAGTCTTATTTATACATACTAACATTATTGTACATAAAGAGCATCCCCTTTAAAATTTGTTTTTTGTTTTAAACACATTTAAACTTCTTTTGCCAGCTCTTTCCTGTACCCATCCTGAATAGTATTCCATTTTTAAGAACAATGAAGGCCTAGGATATTCTTATGATGTGACGCCAGGCTACTCAACTATTCAGCGGAAGAAGGTGGGAATTCCCTGGTGGTCCAATGGTTAGGTCACAGTGCTTTTACTGATTGGTCCTGTCCCTGGTCAGGGAACTAAGATCCCACAAGCTGCATGGTGTGGCAAAAAAAAAAAAAAAAAAAAAGAGGTTATTGGGCCTAGAGAGTGTCTGATTAGATTGGCCAAGAAAGAGAGAAGCCCTATGGTAGTGGGGATATGGCTCAGAGGCAGAGCATTTGACTGAAAAGCTCTTTAGTAGAGACAGGAATGCAAAAGCAGTGCTTTCTGAATCTGGCACTAAGGAGGGAGATGGAGATGGTCAGGATGATAAGGTTGAGACGAGACTGAAGCACAGGGAAAGAAGGCAAATACTAGGAAGAAAAATAGCTGCCACAAGAAATGCGGTCAAAGAAACGAAAGAAGGTACCTTCTTAGAGTAGGAATTGCTTCTGAGATAACCCCTAAAAATTACATTCTAGCCTCTCAAAAGGAAAGCTTACTGCTTTGCAAGGCTGTGCATTCCAACATTATCAGACAGCTTTAAATTTTCTAATGTAGTTCTTTAAATAATTTAATAGCCATCAGTAAAAGATATATTAAGTAATAAGTCATGGTACAGCCATATATTGGAATATTATTCAACCAACATAAATGACGTTGTTGTAAAAGAATGTAGAAACAATACTTAGTGATATGGGGAAATATTTGTAAGACCCTAATATTAGCACCACCTGAGCAGCACTGGAGCAGCAGGTGGTGGAGAGGAGATACCCCACGTCCAAGGTCAGGAGCAGTGGCTGCACTTTGCTGGACTGGCCGTGTGGAGATACCCCATGTCCAAGGTCAGAGAAACCCCAGTAAGACGGTAGGCACAGGAGCGGCTGTGAGGAGATATACCACAACTAAGGGCAAAGGAGAAGCACCAGCAAGACGGTAGGAGGGGCGAATGTTTAGAATCAAACCCCATTCCTACCAGAGATGCTCAGAGGGCTCAAACAAACCTTGAGCGCACGAGGATGCAGGGACCCCACAGAGACTGAGAGAGAACTGTGTTTGAGCGTCTCCTGCGGAGGTGCCGGCTGGCGGTGGTATGCCACAGGGACAGAGGCTCTGTGTACAGCAGTCTTGGGTGTGGCATAAGCCCTCTTGGAGGAGGTGGCCATTAACCCCACCATAGAGATGCAAGAACTTATACAGGACTGGGAAATAGACTCTCAAAGGGCACAACAGAACCTTGTGCACCAGGACCCAGAAGAAAGGAGCAGTGACCCCACATGAGACTGCCCTGGACTTGCCTGTGGGTGCCCAGGAGTCTCCAGTGGAGGCATGGGTCAGTGGTGGCCTGCTGCCGGGTTGGGGGCACTGAGTGTAGCAGTGCCTGCATGGATCTTTTGAGGGAGGTCGCCATTATCTTCATCACCTCCACCACAGTTTGGCCCCAGGTAAATAACACGGAGGGAACACAGCTCCACCCATCAACAGAAAATTGTATTAACGATTTACTGAGCATGGCCCTGCCCATCAGAACAAGACCCAGTTTCCCCCTCAGTCAGTCTCTCCCATCAGGAAGCTTCCATAAGCCTCTTATCCTTCTCCATCAGAGGGCAGACAGACTGAAAACCACAATCACAGAAAACTAACAAATCTAATCACATGGACCACAGCCTTGTCTAACTCAGTGAAACTATGAGCCATGCCATGTAAAGCCACCCAAGACGGACCGGTCATGGTGGAGATATCTGACAAAATGTGGTCCACTGAAGAAGGGAATGGCAAACGTCAATATTCTTGTCTTGATAACCCCATGAACAGTATGAAAAGGCAAAAAGATAGGATACTGAAAGGGGAACTCCCCAGGTTGGTAGGTGTCCAATATGCTACTAGAGATCAGTGGAGAAATAACTCCAGAAAGAATGAAGAGACAGAGCCAAAGCAAAAACAACACCCAGTTTTGGATGTGACTAGTGATGGAAGCAAGCTCTGACACTGTAAAGAGCAATATTACATAGGAACCTGGAATGTTATGTCCATGAATCAAGGCAAATTCGAAGTGGTCAAACAGGAGATGGCAAGAGTGAACGTCGACATCTTAGGAATCAGTGAATTAAAATGGACTGGAATGGGTGAATTTAACCCAGATGACCATTGTATCTACTACTGTGGGCAAGAATCCCTTAGAAGAAATGGAGTAGCCATCATAGTCAACGAAAGAGTCTGAAATGCAGTACTTGGATGCAATCTCAAAAATGACAGAATGATCTGTTCGTTTCCAAGGCAAATCATTCAATATCACAATAATCCAAGTCCAAGAACATCAAGGAGAGATAAGAAAGCCTTCCTCAGTGATCTGTGCCAAGAAATAGAGGAAAACAATAGAATGGGAAAGTTTGGCTCAATAAAGGACAGAAATTGTATGCACCTAACAGAACCAGAAGATATTAAGAAGAGGAGGCAAGAATATACAAAACTGAACAAAAAATATCTTTACGACCCAGATAATCATGGTGGTGTGATCACTCACTTAGAGCCAGATGTCCTGGAATGTGAAGTCAAGTGGGCCTTAGGAAGCATCACTACAAACCAAGCTAGTGGAGGTGATAGAATTCCAGTTGAGCTATTTCAAATCCTAAAAGATGATGCTGTGAAAGTGCTGCACTCAATATGCCAGCAAATTTGGAAAACTCAGCAGTGGCCACAACACTGGAAAAGGTCCATTTTCATTCCAATCCCTAAGAAAGTCAGTGCCAAACAATGCTCAAACTATCGCACAATTGCACTCATCTCACATGCTAGTAAAGTAATGCTCAAAATTCTCCAAGCCAGGCTTCAACAGTATGTGAACCATGAACTTCCAAATGTTTAAGCTGGATTTAGAAAAGGCAGAGGAACCAGAGATCAAATTGCCAACATCTGTTGGATCATTGAAAAAACAAAGAGAGTTTCAGAAAAACATCTATTAGGATCTTGAAGATATCTCCGGTATTTCCCATTCTATTGTTTTCCTGTATTTCTTGGCACTGATCACTGAGGAAGGCTTTCTTATCTCTCCCTTGCTGTCCTTTGGAACTCTGCATTCAAATGGGAATATCTGTCCCTTTCTCTTTTCCCTTTTGTTTCTCTTCTTTTCACGGCTATTCGTAAGGTCTTTTCAGACAACCATTTTGCCTTTTTGCCTTTCTTTTTCTTGGGGATGGTCTTGATTCCTGACTCCTGTACAATGTCACGAAGCTCTGTCTGTAGTTCTTGAGGCACTATGTCTGTCAGATCTAATACCTTGAATCTATTTGTCACTTCCACAATCCCTGGAGGCTTAGACGGCAAAGCGTCTGCCTACTTTGTGGGAGACCTAGGTTCAATCCCTGGGTTGGGAAGATCCCCTGGAGAAGGAAATGGCAACCCACTCCAGTACTGTTGCCAGGAAAATCCCGTGGATGGAGGAGCCTGGTAGGCTACAGTCCATGGGTCACAAAGTGTTGGACACGACTGAGTGACTTCACTTTCACTTTCACTGTATAATCATAAGGGATTTGATTTAGGTCATACCTGAATGGTCTAGTGGTTTTCCTAATTTCTTCAGTTTAAGTCTGAATTTGGCAATAAGGAGTTCACAATCCAAGCTACAGTCAGTTCCTGGTCTTGTTTTTGCTGATTTTATAGAGATTCTCCATAGCTGCAAAGAATATAATCAATCTGATTTTAGTATTGACCATCTGGTGATGTCCATGTGTAGAGTCTTGTGTTGTTGTAAGAGGATGTTTGCTATGACCAGTGCGTTCTCTTGGCAGATCTCTGTCAGTCTTTGAACTGCTTCGTTTTGTACTCCAAGGCCAAATTTGCCTGTTACTCCAGGTATTTCTCGACTTCTGACTTTTGCATTCCAGTCCCTTGTGATGAAAAGGACGTCTTTTTTGGGTGTTAGTTCTAGAAGGTCTTGTAGGTCTTCATAGAACCGTTCAACTTCAGCTAATTCAGTGTTACTAGTTGGGGCACAGACTTGGATTATTGTGATATCGAATGGTTTGCCTTGGAAATGAACAGAGATCATTCTGTCGTTTTTGAGATTGCATCCAAGTACTGCATTTCGGACTCTTTTGTTGACTATGATGGTTACTCTATTTCTCCTAAGGGATTCCTGCCCACAGTAGTAGATATAATGGTCATCTGGGTTAAATTCACCCATTCCAGTCCATTTTAGTTCACTGATTCTTAAAATGTCAATGTTCACCCTTGCCATCTCCTGTTTGACCCACTTCCAATTTGCCTTGATTCATGGATCTAACATTCCAGGTTCCCATGCAATACTGTTCTTTACAGCATCAGATTTTACTTTCATTACCAGTCACCTCCACAACTGGGTGTTCTTTTTGCTTTGGCTCTGTCTCTTCATTCTTTCTGGAGTTATTTCTCCACTCTTCTCCAGTAGCATATTGAGCACCTACTGACCTGGGGAGTTCATCTTCCAGTGTCATACCATTTTGCCCTTAAATACTGTTCATGGGAGTCTCAAGGCAAGAATACTGAAGTGGATTGCCATTCCCTTCTCCAGTGCACCATGTTTTTTCAGAACTCTTCGCTGTGACCTGTCCGTCTTGGGTGGCCCTTCCTGGCATGGCTCATAGTTTCATTGAGTTAGACAAGGCTGTGGCCCATGTGATCAGCTTGGTTAGTTTCCTGTGATTGTGTGATAAAACATAAATGTGTTGACTTAGTACAAACAGATGGGACCAAATAGTATTGAATAATGCAAAGTTTAAAAAACCTGAAAAATGTTTTGTGGTATAATTTCTATTTTAGTCATTCAACCTGACAAAAAAGAATTTGGAACAGAATCCTACATTAACATTACTCTATTGTTTACTATATAATGAAGAGTCTCAATATTTTTGGATCATGAACCTCCCCATTTTGGGGAGTGTGAACGGAGAGCAAACATTTACTAACCAACTCTTTTTTTTTTTTTTAATTTAGTCTTTCTCTTTAATCACTCATGCATTGGCAGGAAGGTTCTTTATCACTGAGTCACCTGGGAAGCTTGCCCATACAGTATTAGTATATCTATATGTGCTCTACTTTAAACATTTTTAATCTCTGATCAGTCCTGTGTGTTCACTGGACGGACTGATGCTGAAGCTGAAACTCCAATACTTTGGCCACCTCATGCAAAGAGTTGACTCATTGGAAAAGACCCTGATGCTGGGATAGATTGGGAGCAGGAGGAGAAGGGGATGACAAAGGATGAGATGGCTGGATGGCATCACCAACTCAGTGGACATGAGTTTGGGTGGGCTCCGGGAGTTGGTGATGGACAGGGAGGCCTGGTGTGCTGGGATTCATGAGGTCGCAAAGAGTCGGACACGACTGAACTGAACTGAACTGAATCTATGTTACTAGAAGAATAGGCCCACTAAAGTATTAAGAGGTAATATAGATTTACAATAATATATAACTAAATCAGAATTAACTTTCTTAAAGATTATAAATTGGCAAGAAGTAGTAAATAAATTGTATTTGACATTAAAAAAAATTTTTAATTGAAAGATAATGGCTTTACAGAATTCTATTGTTTTCTGTCAAACCTCAACATGAATCAGCCATAGGTACACACATATCCCCTCCTTCCTGAACCTCCCTCCCACCTCCTCCTCCATCCCACCCTCCAAGTTGACACAGAGCCCCTGTTTGAGTTTCCTGAGCCATACATCAAATTCCCATTGGCTATCTATTTTACATATGGTAATGTAAGTTTCCATGTTACTCTTTCCATACATCTTACCTTCTCCTCCCCTCTCTCCATGTCCATAAGTCTATTCTTTATGGATGTTTCTCCATTGCTGCTCTGTAAATAAATTCTTCACTATCATTTTTCTAGATTTAGTATATATGTGTTAGAATGTGATATTTATCTTTCTCTTTCTGACTTACTTCACTCTGTATAATAGGTTCTAGGTTCATCCACCTCATTAGAACTAACCCAAATGCATTCATTTTTTATGGCTGAGTAATATTCTATTGTGCATATGTACCACAACTTCTTTATCCATTCATCTGTCGATGGACATCTAGGTTGCTTTCATAGTCTAGCTATTGTAAATAGTGCTGCAATATACAATGGGATACGTGTGTCTTTTTCAATTTGGGTTTCCTCAGGGTATATGCCTAGGAGTGGGATTGCTGGGTCACATGGTGGTTTTATTCCTAGTTTTTTAAGGAATCTCCACACTGTCTTCCATAGTGGCTGTATCAATTTACATTCCCACCAACAGTACAAGAGCATTCCCTTTTCTCCACACCCTCTCCAGCATTTATTGTCTGTAGACATTTTGATGATGGCCATTCTGACTGGTGTGGGGTGATATCTCATTGTAGTTTTGATTTGCATTTCTGTAGTAATGAGCGATGTTGAGCATCTTTTCATGTGTTTGTTAGCCATCTGTATGTCTTCTTTAGAGAAATGTCTGTTTAGGTCTTTTCCCCACTTTTTTGATTGAGTTGTTTGTTTTTCTGGTATTGATTTGTATGAGCTGCTTGTATATTTTGGAAATTAATCCTTTTGTCAGTTTTTTCATTTGCTATTATTTTCTCCCATTCTGAGGGTTGTATTTTCACCTTGTTTATAGTGTACTTTGCTGTGCAAAAGCTTTTAAGTTTAATCAGGTCCCACTTGTTTACTTTTGTTTTTATTTCCATTAGTCTAGGAGGTGGGTCATAGAGGATCTTGTTTTGATTTATATCACCAAATGTTCTGCCTGTGTTTGCCTCTAAGAGTTTTATAGTTTCTGGTCTTACATTTAGGTCTTTAATCTTTTTTGAGTTTATCTTTGTGTATGGTGTTAGGAAGTGTTCTAATTTCATTCTTTTACATGTAGCTGTCCAGTTTTCCCAGCACCATTTGTTGAAAAGGCTGTCTTTGCCCCATTGTATATTCTTGCCTCCTTTGTCAAAAGTAAGGTACCCATAGGTGGGTTTATTTCTGGGCTTTCTATCTTGTTCCATTGGTCTATGTTTCTGTTTTTGTGCCAGTACCATACTGTCTTGATGACTGTAGCTTTGTAGTATAATCTGAAGTCAGGAAATTTGATTTCTCCAGCTCCATTCTTCTTTCTCAAGACTGCTTTGCCTATTTGGGGTCTTCTGTGTTTCCATATGAATTGTGAAATTTTTTGTTATAATTCTGTGAAAAATGCCATTGGTAATTTGATAGGGATCACAATGAATCTGTAGATTGCATTTGGTAGTATAGTCATTTGGAGAAGGAAATGGCAACCCACTCCAGTGTTCTTGCCTGGAGAATCCCAGGGACGGGGGAGCCTGGTGGGCTGCCGTCTATGGGGTCACACAGAGTCGGACACGAATGAAGTGACTTAGCAGCAGCAGCAGCAGTAGCTGTATAGTCATTTTCACAATACTGATTCTTCCTACCCAGGAACATGGAATATCTCTCCATCTGTTTATGTCATCTTTGATTTCTTTCATTAGTGTCTTATAATTTTCTGTATACAGTTCTTTTGTCTTAGTGGCCCCATGGACTACAGTCTACCAGGCTCCTCTGTCCATGGGATTTTCCAGGCAAGAGTACTGGAAACTCTTCAAAAAATGGGCACAGAGGGACGCTACCTCAACATAGTAAAGGCCATATATGATAAGCCTATAGAAAACATTATTGTTAATGGTGAAAAACTGACAGCATTTCCCCTAAGATCAAGAACAAGGGTGTCCACTCTCACCACTATTATTCAGCATAGTTCTGAAAGTCCTAGGTAAGTCTCCTTAGGTAAGTTTATTCCTAGATATTTAATTCTTTTTGTTGAAATGTGAATAGGATTGATTCCTTAATTTCTCTTTCTGATTTTTCATTATTATATAGAAATGCAAGTGATTTCTATGTATTGATTTTGTATCCTGCAACTTTGCTAAATTCATTGATAGCTCTACTAATTTTCTGATACTATGTTTAGGGTTTTCCATGTACAGTATCATGTCTTCTGCAGACAGTGAGAGCTTTACTTCTTCTTTTCTGATCTGTATTCTTTTTTATGTCTTTTTCTTCTCTGATTGCCATAGCTAGGACTTCCAGAACTATGTTGAATAATAGTGGTGAGAGTGGACACCCTTGTTCCTGATCTTAGGGGAAATGCTTTCAGTTTTTCACCATTGACAATGATGTTTTCCATAGGCTTATCATATATAGCCTTTACTATGTTGAGGTAGTGTCCCTCTGTGCCCATTTTTTGAAGAGTTTTAATCATAAATGGGTGCTGAATTTTGTCAAAGGCTTTTTCTGCATCTATTGAGATTATCATGTGGTTTTTATCTTTCAATTTGTTAATATGGTGTATCATATTGATTGATTTGTGTATATTGAAGAATCCTTACATTCCTGGAATACACCCAACTTGATCATGGTGTATGAGCTTTATGATGTGTTTCTGAAATCTGTTTGCTAAACTTTGGTTGAGGATTTTTGCATCTATGGTGATCAGTGATATTGGCCTGTAGTTTTCCTTTTTTGGGTTGTCTTTGGTTTTGGTATCAGAATGACGGTGGCCTTGTAGAATGAGTTTGGAAGTGTTCCTTCCTCTGTAATTTTTTAAAAGAGTTTTAGAAGGGTAGGCATTAGCTCTTCTCTAAATGTCTGATAGAATTCTCCTGTGAAGCCATCTGGTCCTGGGCTTTTGTGTTTTGGGAGATTTTTAATCACAGCTTTGATTTCTGTGCTTGTAATTGGGTTGTTCATAATTTCTATTTCTTCCTGGTTCAGTCTTGGAAGATTGAATTTTTTTAAGAATCTGTCCATTTCTTCCAGGTTATCCATTTTATTACCATATTTATTACTCATGATAGTCTCTTATAATCCTTTGTATTTCTGCATTGTCTGTTGTAACCTCTCCATTTTCATTTCTAATTTTGGTGATTGGATTCTTCTCTCTTTTTTTCTTGATGAGTCTGGGTAAAGGTTTGTCAATTTTGTTTATCTTCTCAAAGAACCAGCTTAAGTTTTATTAATCTTTACTATGGTTTCTTTTATTTCTTTTTCATTTATTTCTGCTCAGATCTTTATGATTTATTTCCTTCTACTAATTTTGGGGGGGGTTTGTTCTTCTTTTTCCAGTTGTTTTAGGTGTAAAGTTAGGTTGTCTATTGGATGTTTTTCTTGTTTCTTGAGGTAGGATTGTATTACTATAAATTTCCCTCTTAGAACTGCTTTTGCTACATCCCATAGGTTTTGAGTTGTTGTGTTTTGATTGTCATTTGTTTCCAGGAATTTTTTATTTACCTTTTGATTTCTTCAATAACCTGTTCATTATTTAGAAATGTGTTGTTTAATCTCCATGTGTTTGTGTTTCTTACTTTTTTTTTTCTTGTAATTGCTATCTAGTCTCTATCCTTGTGGTCAGAGAAGATGCTTGAGATGATTTCAATTTTCTTAAATTTACTAAGGTTTGATTTGTGACCCAAGATTTGGTCTATTCTGGAGAATGTTCCATGTGCACTTGAGAAGGTGTATTCCTCTGCATTTGGATGGAGTGTCCAGAAGATATCAGTGAGAGCTATCTCATCTAATGTATCATTTAAGACTTGTGTTTCCTTATTAATTTTCTGTTTTGATAACCTGTCCATTGGTGTGAGTGGGGTGTTAAAGTCTCATATTGTTATTGTGTTACTGTCAATTTCTCCTTTTATGTCTGTTAGTGTTTTTCTTATGTATTGAGGTGCTCCCTTGTTGGGTGCATAGATATTTACAACTGTTACGTCTTCCTCTTGGATTGATCCCTTGATCATTATGTAGTGTCCTTCCTTATCTCTTGTAATCTTCTTTATTTTAAGATCTATTTTGTCTGATATGAGGATTGCTACTCCAGCTTTCTTTTGCTTCCCATTTGCATGGACTATATTTTTCCATCCTCTCACTTTTAGTCTATATGTGTCTTTAGGTCTGAAGTGGGTTTCTTTTTTTTAATATAAATTTATTTATTTTAATTGGAGGCTAATTACTTTACAATATTGTATTGGTTTTGCCATACATTGACTTGAATCCACCATAGGTGTACATGTGTTCCCCATCCTGAACCCCCCTTCCACCTCTCTCCCCGAAGTGGGTTTCTTGTAGACAGCATATATATGGGTCTTGTTTTTGTATCCATTCAACCAGTCTGTCTTTTAGTTGGAGCACTTAATCCATTAACATTTAAAGTAATTATTGATATATATGTTCCTATTGCCATTTTCTTAATTGTTTGGGGTTGATTTTGTAGATCTTTTTTCTTCTTTTGTATTTCTTGACTATATAAGTCCCTTTAACATTTGTTGTAAAGCTGGTTTGGTGGTACTGAATTCTCTTAACTCTTGCTTGTCTGAAAAGCTTTTTATTTCTCCATCAGTTTTGAATGAGCTCCTTGCTGGGTACAGTAATCTTGGTTATAGATTTTCCCCTTTCAGTGCTTTAAATATATCTTGCCACTCCCTTCTGACCTGCAGAGTTTCTGCTGAAAGATCAGCTGTTAAACATATGGGGTTTCCCTTGTGTGTCACTTGTTGCTTCTCCCTTGCTGCTTTTAATATTCTTTTGTGTTTAGTCTTTGTTAGTTTGATTAGTACGTGTATTGGCGTGTTTCTCCTTGGGTTTATCTTGTATGGGACTCTTTGTGCCTCTTGGGACTTGATCGACTATTTCCTTTTCCTTGTTGGGGATATTTCCAACTATAATCTCTTCAAAAATTTTCTCATACTCTTTCTTTTTTCTCTTCTTCTTCTGGAACCCCTATAATTTGAATGTTGGTGCGTTTGATATTGTCCCAGAGGTCTCTGAGATTGTCCACAGGTCTTTTCATTCTTTTTACTTTATTCTGCTCTTCAGAAGTTATTTCCACCGTTTTATCTTCCAGCTCACTGATTCGTTCTTCTGCTTCAGATATTCTGCTATTGATTCCTTCTAGAGTATTTTTAATTTCAGTAATTGTGTTGTTTGTCACTGTATGTTTAGTCTTTAATTCTTCTAAGTCTTTGTTAATTAATTCTTGCATTTTCTCCATTTTGTTTTCAAGTTTTTTTTTTTATCATCTTTGCTATCATTGTTCTGAATTCTTTTTCAGAGAGTTTGCTTATTTGGTCTTCATTTATTTGGACCTCTGTGTTTCTAGTTTGTTCCTTCATTTGTGTAGTATTTCTCTACCTTTTAATTATTTTTTTCTTTAACTTATTGTGTTTGAGGTCTTTTTCCCAGGCTTCAAGGTTGAATTCTTTCTTCCTTTTGGTTTCTGCCCTCCTACTGTTGGTCCGGAGGTTTGTGTAGACTTTGTATAGAGCGAAATTTGTGCTGAGTTTTTGTTGTTGTTGTTGTTGTTGTTTTGTTTGTCTATTTGTTTGTTTTTCCTCTGATGGGCGAGGCTGAGTGAGGTGGTAATCCTGTCTGCTGGTGACTGGGTTTGTATTTTTGTTTTGTTTGTTGTTTAGATGAGGTGTCCTGCACAGGGTGCTGCTGGTGGTTGGGGTGATGCCGGGTCTTGTACTCAAGTGGTTTCCTTTGTGTGAGTTCTCACTATTTGATACTCCCTAGGGTTAGTTCTCTGGTGGTCTAGGGTCTTGGAATCAGTGCTCCCACTCCAAAGGTCAGGGCTTGATCCCTGGGCAGGAACAAAGATTCCACAAGTGGTTTGTTATGGCATTATTTGAGATTAAAACAAATACCCCAAAATGAGAAACCAAAGGTGAACCCCAGACAAATGGCAGTTACAAAATCAGGCAAATAATAATTAAAGTAATGGAATATACACATAACATATACACCCCTGAGCAAAGTCCAAACTGTCCAACAAAAATAAAGTACAATACATTGACCTGGTGAACAAAGGAAATAAAAAATTATATTTACCAGTTAAGAACAAAACTAACTAAAGCACAAACTGGAAAACAAAACTAAAGCAAGGTGCCAAGTGGAGAGTAAAGCAATGAAAACAAAACTAACACATATGTTGAGAGGAAAGAAAAAAAGAAAAGAAAGAAAGAATAGATATGTGAAGTTAAATAGAGGTAGATGAAGAAGATTTATATACATCAAAGGTTAACTTCAAGGGGAAAAGAACAGTAGGAAAAGCAAACAAAGGAATAAATGTATAAAATAATACTAGGTTTAAAAAATTAAAATTAAGAAAGAGAAAAAAGGGAAAACTCCACATAACTGCAAAAGCCCAACGTAGAGGCAGAGGTTTATAACAACAATAAAAAATATGACTGAGGAGAGAAAACAAAAAGCTCAAAAGCTTAATTAGATTTCATAGTGCCAATAAAATTGACAACTACAATAGAAGGGGGAAAAAAAAGAAAAGAAAAGTCAAAAGAATCTACTGTGCTTAGTCGCTCAGTTGTGTCCAACTCTTTGTGACCCTGAAACAAGTCAAACCATAAGAATAATAAATATTTTTCTCAAGTCATTGCTGTCAGAGTCCAGCCTCGCTGGGAATTACAGTCCACCTCACCTCCCTAGGATGCCCTCCAACTCTGTGCTGATCTCTGGACCTGCTGTGGGGACAGCTCAGATCCTAATCTGGTCCTACGCCTTGAGTGTTCTTGGTTCCAATGTCCACAGCTGTCAGAACTAGTGCATTTTCTTTTGAGGGAGTTCTCAATGTCCTTTTATATATTCCATAGACACAGAGTCTGCCTAGTTGATTGTGTGGATTTAATCTGCAGTTTGCATAGCTGGTGGGAGGGTTTTGTGTCTTCTTCCTTAGCCACACTGCCCCTGGGTTTCAATTGTGGTTTTATTTCCACTTCTGCATGTGGGTCGTCCACTGGGATTTGCTCCTGAGGCTGCCCTGGAGGACTTGGGTTTGCCCCTGTGAGGGCCAGGGGTGGAGGTGGTGCAGCTGCTTGGGTCGCAGGGGTTCTGGCAGCACCAGGTACTCAGGGGAGTTGGCGGCTAGGGCAGCAGGAAATATAGTGCTCTAGAAGGATATGGCTACCAGTATTGGCCAATACGCTCCAGTATTTTTGCCTAGAGAACCCCCCTCTCCCTGACAGAGAAGCCTGGCAGGCCACAGTCTTCAGGGTCGCAAAGAGTCAGACACAACTGAAGCAAGCCTGCATGCATAGTAGCAAGATGTTTTTTCGCCTGTGGCAGCTCTGCCCCCGTGAGAGTTGAGTGTGAAGGTGGCGCAGCTGCTTGGCTTGCGGGGACCCTGGGCAGCACCAAGTGTGCAGGGACATGGACTGCCTCTGCCGCAGGAGTTATGTCCTTGTCAGACTGTTGTTTTCAGGCCTCTTATAGCTGGCGATCAGAAGGCCTCTTGGGCCAGTTTTTCTCCATAGCCCTACCCATTCAGGCACTTAGAGGCCTCCCTTGCCTGGGGTCCTTCTCTGTTGTTCAGTGCCTCAGGCACTTAAAGGGGCACCCTGGATGGGGTCCTACTCTGTAGTTCAGTGCATCAGGAGTTTGATGGGCGAGCCTCTCTATTGTTCCCTGATGGCTCAGATGGTAAAAGAGTCTGCCTACAATGCAAGAGACCTGGGTTCGATTCCTGGGTTGGGAAGATGCCCTGGAGAAGAAAAAGGCATCCCCCTCCAGTATTCTTGCCTGGAAAATTCCCTGGACAGAGGAGCCTGGTAGGCTACAGTCCATGGAGTCACAAAGAGTCGACACAACTGAGCGACTTCACTTCACTTCACTCTGTTGTTCAGCTGCTGATGCTAGTGTGTGGGGAGAGAGGAGGCTATGGTGGCTCTATCCCCTACACATGACTCAGCAGAATCACCTTGCTTCCATGGCTGCCTGGCTTTCCTCCACAGGCATTTCCCACCAGTCTTCTCCCTCACATCCCCTCAATCTCTCTCCGCAGTCAACAGCAGCCCTTACCCTGGGATTGCACCACAATCCCTAAAGTCCAGCTCCCAGCCGCTGGGCCTTCCAAGGGACCTGTGTCCCTGTCAGGGGTATGTATGGCTACAGCAAGGACTGTCTGATTCTCATTCCATTTAGGCTGCCACAGATCAGCTGTTTCACTCTCAGCCTTAAATGTTTCTCCTCTGACTCAGACAATTGCCCCGATGTGGGGATCAGACCTCTGCTTCAGTTCCCCCACCTGCCGAGGGCAGGTCCAATCCTACTGACACTCCTGTTTTTTCCTCTTGTTCCTTTGTCCTACCGAGTTTTACGTGGGTCTATATATATTTTTTTCCCACTGCTCAGGTACCCCTGTCCTCTCTCAGCTGGTGTTCTGCATGTAGCTCTGTGTCTGAAGATGTATTCCTGATGTATCTATGGAGAGAGATGTACTCCACATCCACCTACTCCTCTGCCTTGTTCCTTCAGACCAACGCTTTTAAAGACTCCTGAAGCTGGCACTCAGCTCACTTCCTGTGTTGTCCTTTAAAATGAGCATGTGACCTGTCCCACCATTCCCTCTACTCTACCGCATTATCATCACACACTACCATCCTCTCCACTGATCACACTGACTCTTACTACAGTGTTTGTTGTTGCCTATCTAGTTCTCATTTTGAAGACAGGGCTCATGTCCAGAACAGAGAGAATAATGTGAAGTCACGACATGGCAATCTGGAAATAACAGTCTACAAAGACAGTCTTGTCCCTCTTCAGAGCGCTGGATAATGCACACCCAGCACTCTAGCATGCGTGTATTAGAATGAACAACCTGGGTAGAGAACTGTTCCATCCCAGTGAATTTAAGTAAGCTGCTAAAATGAATTTTCAGCTGTTTACACAGTGCTCTTTACAAGCTTTCTGCCTTCATTGTCTATATTGTCAGGGAAATGCAGGTTAGTTTATTACGGACAATCACACTCATTATCTGTACTGCTTTGCGCAAAGAAATCCAGGCCCAATGTGGTTACATCAGAACAATTTACCTCACATTTCCCCTTAAAAGATAAAGAAAACAGAATCATTCTGCCTTGCTCCTGAGGAAAGACAGAGCTTCCCCCAAGACCCTCAGAACTCCATCTGGCTGCAATCTTTCCCAGAGTTTGCTGGCCCTGAGACAAAACACATTCATTTCAGATGGATCAATACTGTCACCCAGTGGACGGTCAGCTAAGCAGGTTGAGGCCTTCGCCTTGCCCTTGGCTTGAAAGTCAGAATTCTGACAGCCAGGAATTGAGTAGGAACCTGTTTGCTTTAGGTGATCATGAGTAACGGTTGACATTTTTTTACAGGGAACTGGAAGGATCTCAGCTGATAAGTCTTTGATTTGGATTTCACAGATGAATGCAGCTTGAGAAGGACATATATTTTCATTGTGCTGGTACTTTTTTTTTTTTTTAAGCCTCCAGTAAATTTACAGGAAGCAGAGACTATAAACCAAACATGCAGTCTGCCAAGACTCATAGGATCAAATAGGCTTGCAGGAGTTGGGTGATTTTGGTCACCTGCCAGGTCTGTGGGAAGACTTCCCTACCACAGAATAAGACTCATTGTTTATGGTTCACAGTGACAGGGATGTGTATTTTGAAAACTGAGAACAGATTTTTTTGTGTGTATGTTGGTTGAAATTTGAGGAAGTTACTCAATTTACTGTAGTGATATTAGTGGATGAGCTACCTCTGTTTTCTCTATTTAATATATATCTCAAAACACAAGTACAGATGCAGTCTCTGCCCCATGTCTGAGTCTGAGTCTCTTTCTCTTGTCTAAACTGTCATTTGAACACTTGTAACCAACTGGCTAACTTTCATATTAAGGTGACAGGCTGTTTGCATATAAATATTAGTGTTATAATCATCCTAATTATTACAACAGCAATCATATTTGTTACTCCTAAAATTCAGCTTCTATAAAGTACCTCTAGACTAGCCGATGAAATCGTGGTACCCTTTTTAGTTATAGGGTCCTGTGAGATCATCCAGGTTGTTGCTTCTCATTAAAATCATCTAAGAAAGCCTTTAAAAAGCACTGATAGCCCAAATAGACAGAGAAGAGAGTGCTTATTGTGTGAATGCTCTAAGTTGAAATTTTAGAAAAGGCAAACCTAATCTACAGTGACAGTAAATCACAACAGTGACAGTGATTCCCTAGAGGTGGAAGGACTCACAGCTCAAGGGCCAAAGAAAACTTTTGAGGGTGGTAGCAGTGCTTTCTTTCTCGATTATAGAAGTGGTTTCCTGAATATCCACATTTGTCAAGTCACTGGGACTGTACACTTTACAGTGAGTGCATTATATTGTATGTAAAAGATATCATAATAAAGAGAATGCTGATGCTGAGTCTCACCCACAGAAATTCTGATTTAATTATTCCAGGGTAAGGCCTAGAAATCATTATTTTTTCATGCACCTAAAGCATTGGTTGGGATTGAGAGCCAGTCCTTTCCTCTACCAGGTGAGAATAACATGGTTATAATGGAAAACACAGGACTAAAAACCATATCTCTAGGTATTTTGCACCCCAAACCTTTACCTTTACTAATAATATTCCTCCTCTCTGGAATTTCTTTCTCCTCCTCTTTCTTACCTCTGTCAGAATCCCTCCCACCTTTAGAGCCCAGCTCATATATCACCCTTTTCAGGCTACAGCTCTCCCCACTGTATTAGAAGCTCCATGACAGGAAGGAATGTGGGTTTTTTAATTTGTGCATCCTCAGTTCCCAATACTGTGCTTGGCACAGAGCTTTCAATAAACATTTGTTGAATTGAAAATTTGCTGGAAGGGAATTAACACTTACTATCTGCCCATGATGTGCCAGGAATTGAAACAAGCAATTTATGCACATTATTTTACTAAATTTTTATAATTTTATGAATTATCCCCTTTGGTCACCTCAATGTTAAATGATATCCAACTTTTAACTTCACTAGGAATAATTATAAGGCTAAGATCTGCAGTCAAGGAAGTACCACAAAATGCTGTGATACAAGCTGATCCATTGCTGCATTCTTATAGCCTCTGTGCACTCTGTGAATTATCTCTAAGTCTGGCAAGCAACATACACAACAGTCAAAGAGTTATATATCTCAAAGCACATACCAAAAAAATTCCTGGGATGACATTGTGCCTTTGAACCAGAAGTGGACTTTTGCTACTAGTAAATTTGGATGCAGTGATGACATTGTATTTCATCAATCGAAAGGCATCTGAACGACACTGAGAAAAGAAAAAGGGAAATTGTAAAGATATTGAAACCCAAGTAACAAATCTTTTGCTCCGTTCATCATTATTTGTATCTTTGAATCAAAAATTCTAGACTCTATCCCCACCTCTCTATTAGAAATGCCTTCATAAGCTCACTGGGCTTCCCAAGTGGCACAGTGGTAAAGAATACGCCTGTCAGAGAAGGAGACATGGGTTCAATCTCTGGGTTGGGAAGATTCCCTGGAATAGGAAATGGCAACCCACTCCAGTATTCTTGGTGAGAAATCCGAGGGACAGGAGCCTGGCGGCCTATAGTCTATGGAGTCAGAAAGAGTTGTGGTGATTGAATGACTGAGCACCCAGGCACGCACACATAAGCTCGCCAAAGACCTCTTTGTATTGCCAAGCCCAGGGGACAATTTCATGTTTCTTTTATTACTTCACTGCTTCATGGCATTTAAAATTTTTGAATTGTAACTCTTTCTCTGTCTCCTGGATTTCGGTGGCCCCATTCTCTTCTGTTTTCTTCCTATTTCTCTGTCTTCCATCCTAGTCTTTTTCATGTACAGCTTTTTTTCTACTTGGCCTCTAAACTTCTACTGTACTAAAATCTCCATTCTTGCCTCCGACCATTCAGTGTCTTCACACACTCCTTGGGTAAGCCATAATTTTAAGCACTCTTCTACATCTTCCAAAGTTAGTGCTCTGCTCAGAGCCAGACCTGTAGGTTGAATTGCCTATTTCTTGATGTCTCCATTTTATTGTCATTTGGGGACCTCAACTCAGCATTCCCAATCTGAATTTTTCATCTTTTTCTTCAAATACTGCTATGGCAGATTAAAGACGGCTATCAGTCCTTTGCCATGCCACTCCTCGAGTAATGAGAATCTATTTCCACTCATCTGGGCTGGCTCAGTGGCACCCTTTAATCAATCGCATACTATGTAACTTAAGAGATCTCCAGCTTGTATTTTCACCTCTTGGGATATTCCTTTTCAAAACACAGACCCCATGTTGTGAGAAAATCTGAGAAGCTATATGGAAAGGCCCTCATGAGGAGGACAGAGACCGCTGGCCAGCAACCATAGCTGTGAGCTCCCAAATGGCAGCAGCACTGTCTGCCAGCCTTGTGAATGAGCCTGTTCTTGAATCCTCTGGCCTTCTTCATCCTGCCTCAATCAGTGCTACCTGAAGCATAGCCAAGCCAGTCATGAGCACACATGTGGCTGTTGTTTTAAGATTTCAAAGTTTCTATGTGTTTTGTTATGCTGTGACAGATAACAGACATTTCTTCTTCTCCTGAATTCCCTCTCTCAACAAGAGGCACTGCCATTATTCTAACTGTCCACATGAAAAGCTGAGTGACATCTTAAATTCTTCCCTCACTCAACAAATTAAATCTTAGAGAGTTTTGTTTCTAACTCATACTCATACTCAGCATACTTTTTCAACCCCACTGTCCTGGCAGATTATTTCTCACCTGGTAAAATGTATTCATAGTAACAGTGAAAGTGAAAGTGAAGTTGCTCAGTCATGTCCGACTCTTTGCGACCCCATGGACTGTAGCCTACCAGGCTCCTCTGTCCATGGGATTTTCCAGGCAAGAGTACTGAAGTGGGGTGCCATTGCCTTCTCCAGGGGATCTTCCCAACCCAGGGATTGAACCCAGGTCTCCCACATTGTAGGCAGATGCTTTACCGTCTGAGCCACAGGGAAGTCATCATAGTAATAGGCCTCCTTGTTACTCTGACGTTTTCTGGGTTGTTTTTCAAAATGATCCTTCTAAAATAAAAAAAAAAAAAAGTCTTCATATTACTTCTCTGCTTAAAATCCTTTAATGAATCCTTTTACTTTTCAAGGAGAGTTCAAATTCCTTATCAAATCTCACAGTCTGTTGTTTGTGAACCTCTAGTTGCTAGCTCCTTCAACATGCACCCCTTAATACTGATTTATTTCCAGTCTTCCAAATTCATCTTCCAATTTCCTATCCTCTTACCTTCCAACATGCGTTATTCCAACATGCTTTCCAAAACACAGTTTGTGGGAGATGCTCTCTGTCCAGTTAATTCTTCTTGGTGCTATAAGACGCTTCTTGCCCGAATGTTCTGTTCATACTTCTGACCGAGCACTCGGTTCACTGTGTTGTGATTGTCTGTTCTCTGGATTGTCTTTTCCTAGTGGATAAGATCAAAGTCTAATTCATTTTTCTATCACATACTCCTACCAGTTCTTATCACATGCTCCAGCATTTGTAGAGCTCAGTGAATGTTCAAGTGTCAAAAGTGCTCATTGGGGACTTCCCTGGTGGTCCAGTGGTTGAGAATCTGCCTTGCAATGTGGGGGACGTGAGTTCTGTCCCCGGTTGGGGAACTAAAATCCCAGATGCCTTGGAGCAGCTAGAGAGACCATACACAGCACTGAAAGATCCTGCTTGCTTCAGCTAATGAAGAATGCTCCTTGGACTGATTGCTGCTGTTCAGTCGCTCAGTCTTTTCCAGCTCTTTGCCACCCTATGGACAGCCCCAAGTAGATATTACTAGTATTTTGGACTTATTTCTTCATTGCTAAAAGGGTGCAGCCAGGGATGGCTCCTTTTATCAACTGCATTGGCCTCCCTAATTCCTGCTGGGTATACATACAAAGCCCCTTCCACATATCCTGCCCCCACAAGCCCAAGCATATAGTCCTAAAGGGCTAAATATGAGCCGTTCCTCACAATCCATTCACCTCATTCAGTCCCACTCTTGCTTCCCTTAGCTGCTGATTTTCCTACTCCATGCTGCTATGGAGCATGCCACAGGGCTTATGAGCACAGGTCCTAGAGTAAGACTGCCTGGTCTGAACCTCAGCCCTACCACCTTCTGAGTAAAAAGCGGACAAATAAATAACTATCCTTTGTCTTAGTTACTGACCTGTGCTCAATAGATGCCTATGCAGAGAGGCGGCTATTTAGTGTTCTTTTGAAAATTTAATGATATATCAGGAAAACAGTGGTTGCAACACAGTAAGCACTCAATAAATATTTTCTCTCTTGAGCTTATCTTGACTTTGCCATTTCTGATCATTTCAGCAAATGTTTACTGTCTATTGGTTGCCAGACATATGGTGTGGGACGGTCAGGCACCGGCTACCCCGAGGGTATCAGAGCCCTTGGATCTGATGCACCTTGCTGTCATTCCAGTGAGAAGTGGAACTCCTGACTGTAGTCTTGCTGTCTCATCAGCTTGGCTTGTCTGTCTCTTCAGGGGAGACCTAGCTCAGTTCACAAGTAAATAGTTCAAGAAGCCCCTTCCATAGGGCCGAAAAAGAATTTGCAGTGACCACATGCCCTCACAGGCTTCACAAATGGTGCAGTGGTAAAGAATCCACCTGCCAATGCAAGATACAAGAGACGCCGTTTCGATCCCTGGGTTAGGAAGATCCCCTGGAGCAGGAACTTGCAACCCAATCCAGTGTTCTTGCTTAGAAAATTCCGTGGACAGAGAAGATTTGTGGGCTACAATTCATGAGCTTGCAAAGAGTAGAGCTCAACTAAGCACACACACACACATATACTGCCATATCTGGCCCTCAGGCTGAAGAGTCGCTTACTTATTCATCAGTCCATTTATTCATTTGATAAATATGTTTTAAGTGTTAATCAATCCTTAGGTCCTGTGATAGCCATTGGGGCTCTAATGTGAATAAGACATGATCCTGCCATCCAGAAGCTTCCAACAGGCAAGCAGAGGACTCCAGCAGCCTCTGTGGCTCAGGCCACCCTTCTGGGAGCTTTGTCTGTACCCTGGATGCTTCCACCAGAGTATCCAGTGAATTCCCACTGCTATTCAGCTTCCATGTACAGCTTCAGCAATTTCAGCACTATGCAGGGGCCTCTACCAGGCCCCTACACACCACCAGGTCCCTGGTTAGGCGGAACAGTAGAGAATGAAGGCCGGACAACTCTGTTTGAGGAGACTGGGATTCTCAGGTGAATTTCCTGTGTTTTATAACCATCTCTATTCTTACGTGTATTCCCTTTAGGGTCACTGGTACAGTGAAAGTGAAAGTGAAGTCGCTCTGTCGTGTCTGACTCTTTGCGACCCCATGGACTGTAGCCTATCAGGGTCCTCTGTCCATGGGATTTTCCAGGCAAGAGTACTGGAGTGGATTGCCATTTCCTTCTCCAGGGGATCTTCCCAACCCAGGGATTGAACTCGGGTCTCCCGCATTATAGACAGACGCTTTACCGTCTGAGCCACAAGGGAAGTCCTGTCACTGATATGGGATCATTCTTTTCCTTTTTATGAGCTAAAAGAGAATCTACTTTTTGGAAGCATAAGGTACACAGCCAGTAATGCCCAGATTCTCTTTCTTTACCATCCAAACTTACAAACTTTCATGTCACTTCCCTGCAAGCTTACTCTCAACTCTGCTGGATGAAATAATACTTCCTTAGCCAAATTTACATTTTAAATTTGTTGTTTACACTCTGCCTTTTTAGCAAAAACCTGAGATGGTTTATAGGAGGTAAATAAAGCCTAAAAGAAAATCATAAATTATAAAAATTACAATGAGAAGATTTTAATATAAACGGAAGCTCTAGATCCAAAAAGAAGAAATGGATTTTAGATAAGTGGTCCATAACTTCTTACTGTATTGTTATGATTCAGTCTAAAACTTTGCTCTGTACTTTCAAGCAAAGTGAAAACAGAAACTCAGTTGGGCGCCAAAAATCTCATTACCAGGGAAGAAGAAACCAACCAGATCCTCACAGGAAATAAAACTTTTCTAGCTTCTCATTCAAAGACAATTTTCACTGCAATTCCAGGACATCAAACTTGTGACAAATAATATAACATCCCTCAGAAGAATCTCAGAGCATATTCAGGGCAACATCCTAAAAGGCATCTCATTGAAAGTAGTTCTACAAGGGGCCACGTGGCCCAAGCCCTCAGCTTTCACGTGCTTCATCCTGATGCAGAACAAGACCTGGGCTCTCAACAGTTCTGTAAAGTATCCCCCGGGGCTATAACTGGGGCTGGGATCATGAACTGACCAGGCAGGGCTGGAAAAGCCCCTGTGGGAGAGACCCTCAATGTCACACAAAGAAACCTGTACTGGACTTTATAAGAAATCCTTAGAGGGTTTTAAGCAGAAGATGATGCGTGTTCAGATATTAAAAACACCTTTTGATATGTAGGAAATATCAGAACAACCAAGACCAGAAGAAGGAAACTTTTTCAGGGAGTCCACTGGAGAAAATCAAAGTCTGAAATAAGCAGAAGCTTTGGGATTGAGATGAAGAAACAAATAGGAAAAAAAATCACAATAATAGAATGAATAAGACTTAGAGACTTACTGTCAGAATAAGAAAAACAAATATCCTATATTAAAGCATATATGTGGAATCTAGAAAAATGGTACTGATGAACCTATTTGCAGGGAAAGGATGGAGATGCAGATATTGAGAACAGACTCATGGACACAGTCAGGGAAGGAGAGGGTGGGATGAATTGAGAAAGTAGCATTGACATATATATACAATTATGTGTAAGAGAGCTAGCTAGTGGGAAGTTGCTACATAACACAGGGAGCCGAGCCTGTGATGACCTGGAGGGGAGGGAGGCTCAAGATGGAGGGGAGATATAGATAGATATAATCATGACTAATTCATGTTGTTGGACAGCAGAAACCAACACAGCACTGTAAAGCAATTTTCCTCCAATTAAAATGTAAATTTAAAAAATGACCACATAGAGATATAAAAAATAAAATTGTTAAACACTGGGGAAAGAAAAGATTCAGAGATTTATTAAATGAGTTGAGGGTAAAGGCTATCACGTAGAAGATGCTTCATTAGTGCCTTCTCAGATCAACTTTTAGTGGCTATTTGAAATACAACCACAAATAAGAGTTAGGGCCCAGTCCAGGCTCAGTTGGAAATAATGGATTAGTAGGCTGCCATCTATGGGGTCGCACAGAGTTGGACATGACTGAAGTGACTTAGCAGCAGCAGCAGCAGCAATGTCTGCCATGTATGCAGAATAGGAGCATGTTGGCATGACTGGTATTTACCACTCTTATTCTCTGACAGAGGAAACACAAAAGTATACTGTGTGTTTTTAAATGTGCACACTGTATGATTCCATATCTGCAGGCAAGCATGCTAAGTCACTTCAGTTGTGTCCAGCTCTTTTATCCTAAATAAATTAACCCTCTGTCCATTGTATTCTCCAGGCAAGAATACTGGAGTGGGTTGCCATGACCTCCAGGGATAATTCTATGTATATGAAGATTTAAAACAGAAAAAACTGATTTATTGTGATAGAAGTCAGAATAGTGGTTACCTGGGATGATTAGGTGGTAGAATATTGACTGAGAAAGGGCAAGAGCGAGCTTTTTCAGGTCTGTAAATACTCTATATCTTGATCTGAGTGATGATTTTATAGGTGTATATACAGGTGAAAGTTCACTCATCTACATATCCTTAAGATTTGTGACCTTTGTTATAGGAAGGCCATACCTCAACTTAGAAAAATGGAGGAAAAACTCCTTCCATGATCCTCAAATAGGAAAAAGAGTATGTCAAGGCTGTATATTGTCACCTTGCTTATTTAACTTATATGCAGAATGCTGCTGCTGTTGCTGCTAAGTCGCTTCAGTTGTGTCCGACTCTATGCAGAATACATCATGAGAAATGCTGGGCTGGATGAAGCATGAGGTGGAATCAAGATTGCTGGGAGAAATATCAATAACCTCAGATATGCAGATGATATCACCCTTATGGCAGAAAGTGAACAAGAACTGAAGAGCCTCTTGATGAAAGTGAAAGAGGAGAGTGAAAAAGTTAGCTTAAAGCTCAACATTCAGAAAACAAAGATCACAGCATCCAGTCCCATCACCTCATGGCAAATAGATGGGGAAACAGTGGCTGACTTTATTTTTTCAGCTCCAAAATCACTGCAGATGGTGATTGCAGCCATGAAATTAAGATGCTTGCTCCTTGGAAGAAAAACTATGACCAACCTAGAAAGCATATTAAAAAGCAGAGACATTACTTTGTCAACAAAGGTCCATCTAGTCAAGGTTATGGTTTTTCCAGTAGTCATGTATGGATGTGAGAGCTGGACTATAAAGAAAGCTGAGTGCCGAAGAATTGATGCTTTTGAACTGTGGTGTTGGAGAAGACTCTTGAGAGTCCCTTGGACTGCAAGGAGATACAACTAGTCCATCCTAAGGGAGATCAGTCCTGAGTGTTCATTGGAAGGACTGATGTTGAAGCTGAAACTCCAATCCTTTGGCCACCTGATTTGAAGAACTGACTCATTGGAAAAGACCCTGATGCTGGGAAAGATTGAAGGTGGGAGGAGAAGGGGATGACAGAAGATGAGATGGTTGGATGGCATCACTGACTCAATGGACATGAGTTTGGGTAAACTCCGGGAGTTGGTGATGGATAGGGAGGCCTGGCGTGCTGCAGTCCATGGGGTCACAAAGAGTCAGACACAACTGAGCAATTGAACTGAACCATTTGAATGATCCTTTATGTGGCTGAGGAAATATACGAAGATATTAACATGCAAGTAAACTTTATTATACAGGTTGCCTGTATACATATGATACTCACCTGAATACAAGGCATGCTTCTATGTCTATTCAGTTTCCTGTACAGTTTGGCCATTTCTTTCATAGTCTTGTCCTTTTTCTTAGCTGAGAACACATAGACTATAATGATCTGATCCACAGAGGACAGCTGGTCAAATATTAGGTGGTCATATTCCAGGTCTGTCACTTCAGGGATGTGGTAAGTGCTACACTGGCATTTGTTCCTTTCATTCCCACATAGTGTCCATCTTAGGACCACAGGACAAACCAGCTGGGAGGCAAACCATGCATCCTTGTTCTCAATGGGGAGAGGAAGCCTAGAAATATAATGGTTGAAATCATGTTTAAAGAACTGAAAGGAGAGGAAAAATCCATCTTTTAAAAACGCCAAAGAATCAGAGTGGCTACTTCAGTAAAGGGTCGAAATTTAATTCTGGATAGAATTCTGTTTGCCGTCATGCTAAAATACGTGTCAATGCGCTAAAGGAGTTCAGTGTAAAATTTTTTTTTCAGTTATATCCGCACCTAGGGTTCAGAAACCAAGCGACATATTCAGAGCAGTTTAACAATGTAAGAAGACTGTTGGTCTGTAAGATATTTACTTTATTTCCTGTTAGAAATGGGGAAGCTGAGACTTAGAAAATTCAATAATTTGACCAAAACCACACAAGTAGTAAAGGAAAGGGTCGGAGCTAGAACCAGTGTGTATTCTTTTCTATTGTGGTCCTTCTATCTCACTGACTCCTGAAGATGAAGTGCCAGTGGCATGGTTCTGTGTTGATTTTCATATATTACTAGAGAGGATTTGCAGAGAGGCTCAGATGGTAGAGAATCTGCCTGCAGTGCAGGAGATCCAGGTTTGATCCCTAGGTCGGGAAGATCCCCTGGAGAAGGGGGGGAGGCGGTTCTCCAGTATTGTTGCCTGGAGAATTCCGTGGACAGAGGAGCCTGGAGGGCTACAGTCCATGGGGTCACAAAAAGTCAGACATGGCTGAGGGACTAACACTTTCACGTGCAGATGATACCAGTCTAATGGCAGAAAGTGAAGAGAAGCCTCTTGAGGGTGAAATAGGAGAGTGAAAAAACTGGCTTAAAACGCAGTATTCAAAAAATGAAGATCATGGCATCTGGTCCCATCACTTCATGGCAAATAGATAGGGAAAAAATGGAAACAGTGACAGATTTTATTTTCCTGGTCTCCAAAATCACTGTGGACAGTGACTGCAGCCGTGAAATTAAGACATTTGCTCCTTGGAAGAAAAGGTATGACGAACCTTTGCTGTTTTTGTTCAGTTGCTAAGTCGTGTCCTAGTCTTTATGACCCCTTTGAACTACAGCACTAGACAGCATATTAAAAAGCAGAGCATCACTTTGCCAACAAAGGTCCATCTAGTCAAAGCTATGGTTTTTCCAGTAGTCATATATGGATATGAGAATTGAACCATAAAGAAAGCTAAGTGCCAAAGAATTGATGCTTTCAAATTGTGCTAGAGAAAACTCTTGAGAGTCCCTTGGACTGCAAGGAAATCAAAGCAGTCAATCCTAATGAAAATCAACCCTGAATATACATTGGAAGGACTGATGCTGAAGCTGAAGCTCCAGTCCTTTGGCTACCTGATGAGAAGAGCCAACTCACTGGAAAGGCCCCTGATACTGGGAAAGACTGAGGGCAGGAGGACAAGGGGATAACAGAGGATGAGATGGTTGGATGGCATCACTGCCTCTAAGGCACCTGGGCTGTGGAAGGAATGGTGAATATTAAATAAACTTGGGGTCCTATTAGGACGGGTGAAGATGGAATTGATTCTTGGTTATTCAGTTAGAAAAATGTTCACCAATGTCCACCACAAATGCAATGATTTAAAATGTGCACTTGCTGAAACAATTAGCAACAAGGCATGAAAAGTTAGGGAAAGGACTTCCCTGGTAGTACAGTGGATAAGAATCCGCCTGCCAATGCAGGGGGCACGGGTTCAATCCCAGGTCCAGGAAGATTCCACATGTTTTGGAGCAATTAAGCCCGTGCACCACAACTTCTGACCCCACGTGCTGGAACTCCTGAAGCCCCAGCCCCTAGAGCTTGTGCTCGCAAGAGAGGCCGCTGCAGTGAGAAGCCTGGGCACCGCCAGGAAGAGCAGCCCCTGTTCACCGCAGCTAGAGAAAGTCTGTGCCCAGCAACAAAGATCCAGTGCAGCGCCCCCCAAATTAAATAAATAGATAATTTTAAAACACAATTGATCACATTAAAAAAATTAGGGGAAGGACATATTAATACTTGATTGCCTGTGAACGGTCATTCATACAGATCACTCTAGTGGGTAAAACTCTGTGCTTATGTGCCCCTCATACTGTGGATGATTTCATTTCTTCTGTCAAATAGCGCTTACGTAGACAGTGCTCAGAGTTCTGTAACTGAATACCTGTTTTACTTTACAGACTGCTGTAGCCTTTAACAGTCTTCTGTAAACAATGCTGCACTATGCACAGATGTTACTGGTTTTCTTCACTCTGATTTTATGAGTAGAATCTGGGCTTTAAAAATTCTGCTCTTATTCTTTGAAGCATGTTGAATACTTCCTAATAGGAGGGATAGTTCTGAAAACAAAGGGCTATATAAACTTGCCCCTGTAGTTCAACCTCATCAATGGTGACTGTGAGCCATTATGAAGAATGTAGCAACTTGCTTGTGCCTCAAAGGAGAAATTGGAACTGGAAGGTGTATTATATGGGGACTTCATGGGCTTAATTAATCTAAAACTAAATCTTAATGTGTTTTGCATCTGATCATTTTTTTCAGCGTTTCGAGACATCCAAGAAATACTTTATTACTAGCATTTTCCTGTGGATTAACCTCTAAATGTGAAAAGTTACTGAACTTCTTTTTAAATACATGAATTTAAAAAATTAATGTAGATGCATTTTCTGTATGGTTACTGCTCTTCTCTGATGTATACAATAAACTCGCATATAGCGGGTTACATTAAAATATTAATTTCAAATGTGCATCATGACAAATACAGAGAATGAATATGAATTCTTTAAGCACACAACAAAACAGTATATATCTCTTACTAAGAGGCTGAACAATCTTAAAAGAAATCAACCCTGAATATTCACTGGAAGGACTGATACTAAAGCTGAAGCTCCCATACTTTAGCCATCTGATATGAACAACCGACTCACTGAAAAAGACATTGAGGCTGGGAAAGACTGAGGGTAGGAGGAGAAGGGGATGACAGAGGATGAGATGGTTGGATAGCATCACCGACTCAGTGGACATGAATCTGAGCAAACCCCAGGAGATAGTGAAGGAAAGGGAAGCCTGCTGTGCTGCAGCCCATGGGGTTGCAAAGAGTCAGACATGACTTAGCAACAGAACAAGAGGCTGAATATTACATTAACAGTCTTATATTAGGGAGTGGGTGGTAGACACAGTGCTAAAAACTTGATCTGTATTATCTCATTTAATTCTTTTACAGTCTTGTGAAATATTTATTATTATCCCCATTAAAGAAACAGAATCTTTGAGAGCTACTTGACTGCTGAAGATCTCACAGCCTGTATGCTCTGCTAGTGTGTTATCAGGAATTATGCCAGGTGTCAGCGTGTCCTCTGCACAGGATTTGGCTGGCAATTGAACTAGAACGTGGAACCCATACAAAACAGCGATTGCATATAAGATGGGCTTTCTCACGCATGGAGCTTATTTCTAATTCATGAGCTAGGTGAATACTGGTTAGGTAAATGCTGTGTTAGGTGAAGCCTTTATGCTTTTTAAATTCAAGATTCAGAGTTCAACTGTGGATTTAAAAGTCTCAGGGTTTGCAGAAATAAAGCACACCGTTATTGGATTGATATTCATCGCTTCAAATGTCTGCAACTTGTATAACTGAACTGTAAAAATGATATATTTCACATGAAATGATTGGGTTTTAACTTATTTCAACAAACTTGAAAGCCATTTAATTTATTTACTTTTTAGATTCATTTTTATTTAGCTGTGTCAGGTCTTAGCTGAGGTATGAAGGATCTTTAGTTGTGGCATGTGACATCTAGTTCCCTGACCAGGGATTGAACCCTGACCGCCTGCATTGGAAGCACAGAGTCTTAGCCACTGGAACGCCATGGAAATCATTTGAAAGCCATTTTAGCTCTAAAATACATGTGCCTACTTGCTTTCTCATTAGATTTTAAAAGATTTGGTTAGTTTTGTTATTTGCTCCCAGGCCTCACCTGGGGTCAAGGCCTTCCATGATCTGGCCCCAACACTGCCTATCCCATCTTCTACATTCTGAGCATCAGTAAAACTAAACTGTTTAGCTTCTTGTGCTTTGCCTGTACTGCCCCTCCATCAGGCCTCTGCTCTACTGCTTGCTTGCTCTGTCTTTGGGGGTGAGAGGGGCATGGTAGGATTATTGTTACCCCTTAAGTGTGTCATGGATGTTAAATGACATCTTGGGAGAACAGTGTTTAGCATGGTACTTAGTGTATATTCAGTGCTCAGTAAATGTTAGCTGTCCCTGACATGACCAATATTATCAGTGTTCTTACTACTCATCTGTCTACATGGATTACCCATCCCTCCCTGCCTGCAAATCCAAATTCTCCTCATCACTCAAGATCCTACTCAAAGGCTCCCTTGTTGCTGTTGTTCAGTCCAACTCTTTGCGACCCTGTGGACTGCAGCACGCCAGGCTTCCCTGTCTTTCACTATCTCCCAGAGTTTGCTCAAACTCAGGTTCATTGAGTTTATGATGCCACAAATCCTTTAAAAAGTTTTTCTCCTTCCTCAAAACTTCTTCAGCATTTCACTTCTGTACAACTCCAGTAGCACTTTCTTCTTTATTTTCCATTGATTAATAGTATACATTCTTAATCTCTCTTTGCAGACTTGAAGCCCTTGGAGGGCAGGGACCAAGTCTGTATTTCTGGCTGTGACTGTGTCTCCGTGGATGGCAGGTAACAGTTATTGGTTGAAGAAATCATTCCATGGCCAAGGGTCTGGTAGCACTGCCTGTTTAGCAGCATTATCTGCTGACAATGCTTCAGATACCAGAAACATTGCCCTCGTGGCACTTACCACTTTTCTAAAAAGTCATTATCTTCACCAAGTATTACTGAAACAATATTAAGATTGAGAGCTCTAGGGATTCTCAGGTCCTGAAAGTCTTGGCAGATGTCGGCCCATCTGGTTTGCTGTACACGTGGTGGGAGGAAGCACGGCATCTCCTATAGCTTCTGAATGCGGCCACCTCAGGGTGGATTCCAGTGTAGAGAGCAACCACTCTTCCAACCACTGCTCCCTTTCCCCATGCCTTCTAGACCTGGAGGAGAATGACACTAGGACTTTCTCTGCCTGAGGTAGGAAGCACTGCTGTTTGTAGTTACTCCCAGAGATACAAATGCATAGAGAACTTGGCTTTTTATGCTAAGAAAACAAGAATATATTTCTTTTGAGAGGATTACATGAGAAGGCAAGGGAAGCAATAACTCCTGGCCCTCATTTACCATTACCAGAGTCAGAATTTTTTTAATTAATTTTTTAAATTGAAGGATAATTGCTTTACAGAATTTTGTTGTTTTCTGTCAAACCTCAACATGAATCAACCAAAAGTATACATATGTCCCCTCCCTTTTGAACCTCCTTCCCATCTCCCTCCCCACCCCATCCCTCTAGGTTGATGCAGAGTCCCTGTTTGAGTTTCCTAAGCCATACAGCAAATTCCCGTTGGCTATCTATTTTACATATGGTAATGTAAGATTCCATGTTCCTCTCCATACATCTCACCCTCTCCTCCCCACTTCCCATGTCCAGAAGGCTGTTCTCTATGTCTGTTTCTCCACTGCTGCCCTGCAAATAAATTCTTTGGTATCATCTTTCTAGATTCCATATATATGCATTCAGTTCAGTTCAGTTTAGTCGCTCAGTCGTGTCTGACTCTTTGCGACCCCATGAATCACAGCACACCAGGCCTCCCTGTCCATCACCAACTCCCTGAGTTCACTCAAACTCACATCCATCAAGTCAGTGATGCCATCCAGCCTTCTCATCCTCTGTCATCCCCTTCTCCTCCTGCCCCCAATCCCTCCTAGCATCAAAGTCTTTTCCAATGAGTCAACTCTTCTCATGAGGTGGCCAAAGTACTGGAGTTTCAGCTTTAGCATCATTCCTTCCAAAGAACACCCAGGACTGATCTCCTTCAGAATGGACTGGTTGGATCTCCTTGCAGTCCAAGGGACTCTCAAGAGTCTTTTCCAACATCACAGTTCAAAAGCATCAATTCTTCGGCACTCAACTGTCTTCACAGTCCAGCTCTCACATCCATACATGACCACTGGAAAAACCATAGCCTTGACTAGACGGACCTTTGTTGGCAAAGTAATGTCTCTGCTTTTCAATATGCTATCTAGGTTAGTCATAACTTTTCTTCCAAGGAGTAGGCGTCTTTTAATTTCATGGCTGCAGTCACCATCTGCAGTGATTTTGGAGCCTCCCAAAATAAAGTCTGACACTGCTTCCACTGTTTCCCCATCTATTTCCCATGAAGTGATGGGACCGGATGCCATGATCTTCATTTTCCGAATGTTGAGCTTTAAGACGATATTTATCTTTCTCTTTCTGACTCTGTATAATAGGCTCTAGGTTCATCCACCCCATTAGAACTGCAGAGTCAGAAATTTCTGACATACAATCAGTGTTCACTAAAGAGGTAAAAACAGAGTCTTGATTTCTGATTAATCAAATTCCTTCTGCTAAATGCACAGCCTCTTGGGAAGCAGATTGGAGAGAACTCAAATGATTGAATCAAAGCATGTAAGTTTGTGTCAGTTTTTAAAAATCTTTTGGCCATACCATGGGTCATGTGGGATCTTAGTCCTCCCACCAAGGGTCAAATTCATGCCCTCTGCATTGCAAGCGCACAAGCTTAACCATTGGACCACCAGGAAAGTCCTGTCCCAGTTTTAAGAAAGATTTTTCACTGACAGCATGTAAGTGGCCACACCTTAACTCAGTCTGCTAGAGAACTCTTACATGAAGCAACTGAACATCAGGCTTTGCTCAGCATTTGTAGGTGTACTGAATGAGATATTCATCTCAAGCGCTTTCAAATGCAAGTTGAACCATGAATTATTAAGACAAATGAAGCTGTTTACCTGAAGGGTGGACTGCTGGCTGGGGTCTTTTGAATTTGATGGAGAGGCAAAGGCTTAAACATACCCTTTAGTTTTAGGAAGGTATTTTGGTATCGAAGATATTCCTTATTCTCATTGCTTTCCTTTGTACTTTGTTTCAAAGGAAATTTTGCTGTTGAGATTCTTCTGACCACTTTTTGTGGAAACTTGGGCATTTTGCAAATATGTTGGGTTTCTATTCCTGAAACATAAACAGAATATACTTTACTGCTTAGTGAACCTAGGTCACTATAGACGGAGCTATATGGACAAAGTTGGCTGAAATAATCTGGACACTCCTTCACCCATTTACAGAACTGTCTTTCTGTTGGTTCTTTTATTTTAAATGCATTACACAGTCTGTTCAGAGAATATATAGCGTCTATGTAATAAACAAAGAAAAATTTTAGGTTATCAGCAGATCTGATCCATAGGAGAGATTGTCTGTACTTACCTTGTGCCAGGTAATGTGCTAATACTGTAAATAAACAGTCTCTTTGAATGAAGTACCTTCACGCGGTACTCTTATTTTTATGATATCACAGGTAAGTCCAAGTCCACTCAGCTAGAAAGAGGCAGAACCAGGCTTTGAGCATAGCTATTTAATTCTGAAAGTTGTACCATATGATTAGACATAGTGCTTCACAAATTTTTCTCATCAAATCAAAAATTGTAGACTATAAACCCCTATATATATATTAGATCATTATCATAGAAATATGATGTAAAAAGAAAGTATGATGTATTTGTATGGCACACAGTGGTAAAATTACTAGGCTCCTTACAGGTGGAATCAACAATCTGAGGGGCTCAATCACCCCAGCCCAGCTGGCTGCCTGAGGACTGAGGGGTTCCATTTTTCAATTTCTGTGTTAAACATTTGTGGCACATCCTTTGGGGAACTCTGCTATATACTATGCGTGTGTGCATGCTAAGGTGCTTCAGTCGTGTCCGACTGTTTGAGACGCCATGGACTGTAGCCCGCCAGGCCCCTCTGTCCATGGGATTCTCTAGGCAAGAATACTGGAGTGAGTTGTCATGCCCTTCTCCAGGGGATCTTCCTGGCCCAGGGATCAAACTCACATCTCTTATGTCTCCTATTGGCAAGCAGGTTCTTTACCACTAGTGCCACGGGGGAAGACCGCTATATACCATAGTAGGTAGCAAATTACCTCCTCAAATGGAGAAGCTTGCCTTTTAGATTTAGCATACGGTTGATGCTTATCACTCACAAATTCTATATTTGTGAATTTGCCTACTTGCTAAAATGTATAACTCCAAATCAATATCTGTTACACTTCTGAGGTCAGAGTGACATGGAGAGTGGTGAAATTTTTTAATTGCTTCATACATGTTCCTAGCTGAGAGTAAACAAGGTGATGCTTTGCTTCTTGTTTCCTTGCTCATACTGTAAACCAGTGTCCTTTACATGGTCTATTTTGTGCCTTGTTTTACACATTTGTATGCGTTTTGTTGGTGATTTTGCCATTTATAATCACCTGCAAGCTTAGCACTGAAGTGCTATTTACTGTTCCAAAGTGCAAGAAGGTTGCTATGTGTCTTAATGAGAAAATGCTTGTGTTACCGTTCAGGCACAGTTCATAGAGCTGTTGATCTGGGTTCAATTAATATATCAACAGTATGTATGTATGCCTTTATACAGAAACACATATAAAATAGATTATGTATTGGAAGCTTGCAAGAAGCTTGCTCTCTATTTCCCCAGGAGTGGCGGTTTGATATCACTAATTCAATACTGGTAGAGATGCTACAGAATCTAACTACCATGTTTAGCGAGAATCCATTGCATAATGTCACCACAGTCAAGAATTGAAACAGTAACAGGTCATCAGAAAGTGTCATCAAATACAAGCTGTAAGTTGCCATTACAGCAGCACATGCCAGTGTGAGGACATGGGCCCCTTTCAACACAGCAAATTAACAAAAGACATTAGCAAGGATAGAGGTTTGGGTGGAGAGATTGAGTGGTGGTGGTTGAGGAGTAAAAGCACGTTCTGATCCAAAAAATGAATATGAAAGCACCTCCCTTTATGAAAACACACAAGTTGGCCAAAAAGATTATCTTTTCCAGAAAGGAAGGAAATAAAATTAAGGTCGGCTCCTTTGATTTTCTTACAATGGTCAGTCACCCGGATCTGTGTTAAGGATCTATATGTATAGCACTTCCAATTTACAAACTCACCCCTTGGGAAACCTTGGAAGGAAAGGCATTTAAATGTTAGTCTGCTAGAAGTCTGAATGATGGAAATGGATTATATGGAACAACAAAATGGATTCTATAACTGACCTAAGGCAAATCTGTAGTGATCAAGCCACTGAAGTAGGATATGCTTGGCCTTTATCTGTAGTCCTCTCAATTTAATAATGGCCACCACGTCAGACATAGGGCTTATGTCCATTACTGGATCAAATGTAGCTATATCCACTGAGTCTGTTAAACTTGAAGGCTTCAAAACAAGAAATTTTATATATGTTTATTAAAAAGAGAGAGGCAATTTATTATATAATTATCAAACATCTGTTCATTCATTTACTCATTCATTCAGTAGGTTGTCCAACAAATGTTTTCCTAGTGTCATTTACAGGCCAGGCATTAGGAAAGAGACAAGGACTAAAGATATCTATCTCTTTATCTATATGTGTGTGTGTCATGTTCCCTTGTGAATATGTGGCGCTGACGCTGTTCCCTTGACACTGAATTACACATTTTAAACTTATTAAAGGGCAAACATCATATTATAGGGTAAATATTATGTTATATATATCCTAGCACAACAAAAAGTGAGGGAAGAAAAAGCCATGTTCTCTAGGAGCTCACAGTCAGCTCAGAAGAACTAGATAGATAAACACTATGGTACAGCACAAAGACTATGTTGTCCATAAGTCCAGAGTGTTTTGAGCACAAAAATAGAAAATTTACCACTTGCAATACTGTTATGTAGCAGAAGAAAGTTTCAAAGTAAATAATGGAGGCATTAAACTTCAAAATAGATAGTAGTATGTATGATCTGTTCACAATGAATTTGGGTATATTAGAGTAGATACTTAGGTTTGGATGAGTTTATGTGACTAGGAAAATTGCTAACATTTCAGTTTTGTATACAGCCATTGTGTGTGCGGAGAAGGCAGTGGCACCCCACTCCAGTGCTCTTGCCTGGAAAATCCCATGGATGGAGGAGCCTGGTAGGCTGCAGTCCATGGGGTCGCACAGAGTTGGACACGACTGAAGTTACTTAGCAGCATATGTGTTAGTCACTCAGTTGTGTCCAACTCTTTGCAACACCATGGACAGTAGCCTGCCAGGCTCCATGGAATACTCCATGCAAGAATACTGGAATGAGTAGCCATTCCCTTCTCCAGGAGATCGTCTCGAACTTGGGTCTCCCACATTGCAGGCAGATTCTTTACCATCTGAGCCACCAGGGTATACATAATTAGAGAAACATGTATGCATACATAACTAGAGAAACAATTATGTATAAAACATATGCATAACTGAAATCATTATCCAGGTGTCATTTGCACAATTTGAGTGTATTATGACAAGGACAGATGAAGATATGAGAGACATTCTGAACCCAAGAAGAACGTGAAGAAAGGAGAGAATTCAAAGACTCATAAGGAGAATAATAAAGTAGATGGTGAGGTTTTGAGGAATTTGGTCTGTAGAAATCAGGCAATAAAGATGAACCTGGGAAAAAACAACCTGATCTGAAGGATAAGTTCAGACTTGAACTCTCTCGTCATGATGACTCTAAAAAGGACTTAGGGAACCCATTTGAAAGCTTGATAAAAAATTACCCCTAAAAATGCATGTCTTAGGTCCTGAGCCTCAGCCTCAAAAATAAGGAGATGCTGGATAAATAATCCCCAGAAAAGTTTAGAATTTAAATAGAGAAATAAAGTAAATCAAAGCTTTAATGTGTATAAAGCAATTTTGAATTACTGGGATACTCGTGTATTTGTTATGCTTGCAATATTAAAGCTATTTTGGTAAATTAAAGAATCTGAGAGATTCCTCTTGGGCTTTCACTTTAAATTGAGTTGACTGATTTTACACCTGTGATTATTAAGTTTAAAAGTTCAGTATAACTTAACTAAATTCAAAACTATAATTGGAATATTTAAGAGAATTTGAGATTCTCCTCAAATTTAATTTATTTGCTTTATAAAAGTTAAAAACTAGAGAATATTTTGTTTGAGTATAAATATGCATTTGAGGTACTTAGATAGGAGCAAAATATATAAAAATATACACACACTTTAAAATATATAAGGGATTGTTATTAATTGAGTTGTATATGAGTTATTGTTAAAGGAAGTTTAATCAGTTCAGTTTGAGTTAATCAAATATTAATCAATAAAAAAGGAGAAGTTGTTATTTTGGTAGAGTTTATAGATAGAATAAATAGGTTTTTATTGACCTTAAACTTAACAAAAACTGGGTGTTTAATGGTCACTCCAATAAAAGAAGTTTTAATTTCAACACTAAAGTGATCACAGTTTTCTATTTACAAAAATTTGGGGGGTATTAAAAACCTCCACATTGATTCCTTGCTTTCTTAAAGCCTCTCTCCCCATTACATGTTTACTAAGTTGGTTAATCACAACCAAAGAGAATTTCTTTAAAGTTTTTAATATAATGAAATTGACAGAAATTTATGCATCTTCTTTGAAGAAATGTCTATTCAGATCTTTTCCCCAATTAAAAAATTGGTTTATTCATCTTTTTATTATTTAGTTGTAAGAGTTCTTTATTTTCTAAGTCCCTTATCAGATATATGGTTTACAAATATTTTCTTCCATTCTTTAAGATGTCTTTTACTTTCTTGATGGTATTTTTTCCAACATAAATGTTTTAAATTTTGATCAAGTCCAATTGATCTGTTTTTTAATTTCTTTTTTCACTTGTGCTTGTGCTGTTGTATCTAAGAAACTATTGCCTAGCCCAATATCATGAAGATTTACACTAATTTTTTTTCTTTCTTTTAGCTCTATAAAGTAAGGACAAGATCCAACTTCCTTCTGTTGCATGTGGATTATCCAGTTTCCCAGCACCATTTTTGGAAAAGACCATTCTTTAATTGCCTTGGAAATGTGGCCAGAGTTTTTTTTATTAAGAAAAAAACTTCATCTCCTCACATTTCCATAGAAGGAGGGTCCTTCATGTCCTCTCTTCAAGAAATCTTATGAGGGTGGGCATGTCTTGTTTCTTCTTCTATCCCCTCATTCTCTCACATGGGAGGATACAGTTTAGCTAATGGAAGAGCAGACGATGGTTACTTAACCTGACCACATTCTCCAAAGTGGCACCTTTTCAACATTTTTTAGGATATGTTGTTCAGACAATTGTTGAGACTACAGTGAAAAAGATTTTGTTAAAGCAGAGTGACAGAAAGACCCTGAAATAAACAGGGAAGGAACAAGATTTCCATTTAAATATCCTCTCCCACAGTAGCTAAGGAGTGCAGATGAGACTCTGCCACACTGGACCACCTTTCCTTATTTGGGTCAGAACATAGTTTGCTTTTGCTGACCACTTGCTCATATGTAGCATGAGTTTGCCCTGCATATCCTAGTCCCGTGTGACAAAACCACCAATAGACGTGTCTCCACTCCCTGTTCCAATTTCCGAGCTTGCGCTCTGATGGATAGAGTTACTAGTTTTTTCAATTAGGGGAAAGATGTAAGAAACTCCACTTTGGCCTCAGGTTCGAACTATCTTCTCCAATCCACCTCTACCTAGGAGGACTTTCAGTAATAAATGCCTTGATTTCTTTTTTTATTTTTAAAATTTATTTATTTATTGGTTTCCCTGAGTCTTTGTTGCCCTCGGGCTTTCTCTAGGTGTAGCAAGTGGGTACCAGTTTTGTTGTGTGTAGGCTTCTTGCAGGGGGCCAGGGTGAGGAACTCCGCCCATGGCAAAGGTCATGAGGAAAGAGGCTTGGCATACGCAAAGGCGTGATCAAGCCTCAGGAAACCCCCTGTTCCTGAGCATCTACCCCAAAACCAGAGTCTGTTTTATGCTCTTGCCTACACCTCTGACTTTACGGGGGGCTCTCCCCCATAACCGTTTCTCTCGGAGAAGGAGTTAACTTGCAGCTCCAAGGCAATAAAAATTCCTGGGCGTGACAAAAGTGTTTCAGCTTACAGACTCCTCTGAAGGTTATCTAGCCCGCCTGTATAGGTTCGTCCAGCCACATGTGATTGTTTACAGCCTCCCAATCTGAGAGGCACGAGATGTTTTAGACTTACTAAAGGCAAATTCTTTTGGGGAGTTAGAAATTATTAGTATAATGGGTTGGTTAGGAATTATATTGGTGAAGGGTTTTTCATTTGTTGTGCCAATAATTGCTGCTAATTCTCTCCCCTGGGTGGGACAAGGATGTCTCAGGTCAAACCTCTCTGCTGACAGACTAGCTTGTGTGACAGGATTATCCATACTCCTGCCCCCAGCACATGATTGTTTACTACCTCTCAACCATAAACAGCACAGGGAGTTTTGGAGTATTTTGAGAGTCTTAATTAGCATAGGGCTTTTCTCATTGTTGAGTCAATGATTGCCCCAGGCCTCCATATCCTTAGGCACCTGGGAATATATTAATCAATGTATTTGGAATATAGAAAAGGAAATATAGTAGTTTTTGATGTTAGCAATACTAGACTTTTTGAGTTAATGGATTTTCTCTTTTGTAATAGATCACTGTACTTTGTTATAAATCACTGTGTCCTTGCTATGTAAAAATGTAACTTTATCACTATCTTAAGACTAAATAGATCTTAAGGGGAGCATTGGTGAAAGGATTTTCATTTGTTGGGCTGATGTTTGCTGCTAAATCTCCATATCCCCTGCCCTTATAATGAATATAACTAGCATATAGGAGAAATAAGCATTAATCTTTAAGTATATAGGAGAAATAAGTATTAACCTTTAAGATTAATCATGTTAACCTTGGGTTAGATAGATTCCTTTCTTGATTGTAACTCACTACACCCTCACCCTATAGGAATGTAACTTTATTTGGAGGGTGGTGCCTGGTTTAAGAAAAAACACCCTTGGAAAAAATAAGTTTTTGGTTATCAGAAAGAAAGGATCATAAAATCCCTAAGACCTTTTTTTTATACATTTATGTGAAGCACCTGATTTTGATAAAGGTCAGGACTGCTGACCCCCACGTGACTCTGTATTCATCCCTATGTGTAACAAAAGGTAAATAAGCAAACCCCAAAATAAAGAAATCGGATCAGTTTCCGGAAAGACTGATTCCCCCATGTCGCTTCTTTCTTGCTCCCTGTTTCTCTGGCTGAATTCAGCCTCTTTTCTCCACTAATTCTCCTACTACACTATCCGTTTCTAATATCTCTCTATATCTGTAATTAAATATGTATTTTTCCAAAGATGCCGACGCCGTCCCCCCACCTTCGAATCACCCTGGATCCACCGGGGCTGGACCCCGGCAGCTTCTCATTGTGGTGGCCTCTCTTGTTGTGGAGCACAGGCTCTGGGCACACGAGCTTCAGTAACTGCAGTGTGCAGGCTCAGTAGTTGCGGCTCTTGGGCTCTACAGTGTGGGCTCAGTAGTTCTGGAGCACAAGGTTATTTGCTCCCCGGTATGTGGAATCTTCCCAGACCAGGGATCAAACCTGTGTCTCTTGCATTGGCAGGTGGATTCCTATCCACTCCACCACCAGGGAAGTCTCAATGCCTTGACTTCTATTTGGCTCCTCATCCCTGTTTGGAATCAGGTTCAAAAAGGAGGAAGAAAAAGGGGCTTCCCTAGTGACTCAGATGGTAAAGAATCTGCCTGCAATGCAAGAGACCTGGGTTCAAACCCTGGGTCAAGAAGATCTCCTGAAGAAGGGAATGGAAACCTACTCAAGTATTCTTGCCTGGAAAATCCCATGGATAGAGGAGTCTTGTGTGCTACAGTCTATGAGGTCGTAAAGAGTTAGACACAACTAGGTAGGCATACACACACACACACACACACACACACACACACACACGCTTCCACTACAGGGGATACATGTTCAATTCCTGGTCATGGAACTAAGATCCCATATGCCACTTGGCACAGTCAAAAAAATTAAAATAAGTAAATAAAAGAGGAAGAAAGAGCAATAGGCCCTACCAACATTTTATTTCATTCAGTTACAGGTTATGTGTTATACAAAGTTGTATTTCTGTTTCATTTTTCACTGGGCTTTTTTGGTTGAGTTGGATTCATATTACTTATTTTATCTTTTTTAGATTATTTTAAAATTTATGTATTTATTTTTGGCTGTGATAGTCTTTCTTGCTCAATAGTAGGTTTATTACAATTGTTGGTGTTTTGGTATGCTATAATTAGCTCATCAACTCTTCCTGTGAAAACAAATTATCAGGAAGAAATGAAACAACAAAAAACCTTCTTTGGAATTTCATGCTTTAACATTCTCCTTTGGAAATAAAGTACAAAGAAAATATGAAACATCTAAAAAGCAAAGAATCCATCTTCCAAAGTGATTTTTAAAAGGTAAGTTGTCACAGTTGAGAAGATTCTTGCTTGCACAACCTTGAACATTCATTTTTGAGGGAAAGGGAAAACTGCTGATTGTAGGAGTTTTCAGAAGTTACAAAAAGTGACTGAAAATTACTTTGTGCTATTTGTGAATTCAAGAGGTAAATATGTCCATCTTTATTAAGGATATAACACAAGAAGCCTTATCATGCCCTATGGAGGAGTCCTTGTCCTAAAGCTGACAGAAAAAAGAAAGTGAAAGTGAAGTCTCTCAGTCGTGTCCGACTCTTTGTGACTCCATGGACTGTAGCCTACCAGGCTCTTCTGTCCATGGGATTTTCCAGGCAAGAGTGCTGGAGTGGATTGCCTTTTCCTTCTCCAGGGGATCTTCCTGACCCAGGGGTCGAACCCGGGTCTCCCGCATTGTAGACAGACGCTTTACTGACTGAGCTACCAGGGAAGTCCTGACAGAAGTGAATGTAAATTACGGTGCTCACACTTGCAGAACTGCATCACATTAAAAATATCAAATTTGTTCTGATTTGGTTTCTCTGTTGATATTATCCATATTGTTTTTACCTTTGTGAGTCCTTTACACATTTCAATTTTTTTTTCTTATCTCAAAAGTAATGTATTCAACACAAAAAAATAAGCATACATCCTTTCAATCTTTTAAAATACACATATAAGAATATATTTTTCTTTTCTTTTTTGGTTGCATGGCATTCTAGATCTTAGTTCCCCCATCAGGGATCAGACCCATGCCCCCTTCATCAGAAGTGTGGAGTCCTAACTTTTGGACCACCAGGGAAGTCCCAAGAATATATTTTTCTTTGAACAAAAGTGGAATCTAACAGTACATGCTGCTTTGTCATCTACTTCCCCCCTACACAGGCACTTACCACATTCTATGAACATCAGAGGGTTTTCTTTTGTGATATTACTTCCCTTAGGAACTAAAGACCATGCATATGGGGGAAAAAAGTAAATTCCTTATATTGGAAAACTGTGACTGTAAGCATATTTCAGTCAGTTTATAAATACTTTCAGGAGCCTCATTTATAAACATTGTTTTATAGTAGATAACTAAAAAATGATCACCAGTTTAACAGTGCCAAGATCCCTTGACAACTTAAGCACTGAAGATTATCCCGCTCAGTGAGAGAAGCTGTAGAGGCCTGGACCAGAGTGCATGGATTTGCCTTCTTCCATCTGAGACAGAAACCAGCAAAGACCTTCTTCCGTGGCATCAAATGCAGAGGTGTGGAAATCATAGGGAGGGAAAGGCACTTCAGAAGAATGTGGCAGAGCAAATAGAGGGAAACAGGGTTTGGGGTCCGCAGAAAAGAAATCGTGTCTTCTGAATGTAAGCTTGCCAGATTGTTTCCTCCCAAAACAACTACAGAACCAAACCTATGGGGATGCTGTTAAGTCTGCCACAGTGAGGAAGACGGAGAGTTTGAGGACCACTGTCACGGCAATCTGGGGATCAGAAAGCTCACCAATGCAGAGTGAGGCATTGAAGTGTAAGAAGTCAGAATTCCTTACATTGTAAGGAATAGTACTGCTTAACTTCTGACATGTAAGAAGTTAAGCAGTCTAGAAAACTTTGAGAGTTGGGGTCTAAAACACCCCTCTGCTTTCATATCAAACTAATCCAAAGCATAGGCAAATGCCAATAATAACACAAGAATCTCCATGTACAGTATTCAGATATCTGTTCCTCAACTTATTGTAATCAGGATTCTACTTCAATCTGTCCCTGAAATGGCTCTTGTTGAAATCACTGCTGATTCCCATAGAGACAAACCCAATGGGTACTTTTTATTTCTCATTTTCTTGGCCTCCCTGAAAGGCTCACTCTGTTACTGCTCCCTCATGTTGAAACTCTTTCAACAGTTTTCAATTTCAGGAAGTAAAATCCCCTCCAGCTATTTTGTATATAATTATAAAATCCCTGAAAGAGCAGAAGGGGCGATCTCTAGCTGCTCCCAGAACACCACACTGACCGGCCAGAGAGGCTGCGGCCTCTGCCACATCAGGAAGGTTCGTTCAGGGAGCTGCCACCGGGCTGGTGGGCTCAGGAGCAGTGACCTGACAGTGTGCCCTTGGAACCCGGAAGCTGCCACAGTCACATCTCAGTAACCATGACTGGGTGAGGCAGCACTATTGTGGGAAAACCGGATTTCCTCATGATTTTGCTCGCCTAAGCAAGAAGAAGGTTTTCCCTTATTTCCATCTTCCAAATCTCACGTTAACGCATCTAACTGATGACCTTAATCCAGAAACCCATCTGCCAGGGCGTCTGGAAATAGTTTTCAGCTTTCCCACCCCTGAGGTACACTACAGGGAGACGGGAACGGACACAGAGCTCATTGTGTCCACGTGGTTCTCCCCCTACCTGGTTACCAGACCGTTGAGTGTTGGCTTACTTGCCCTCTCCTTTCCTTATTCTACCTACTCTTCCTTAGTGACTGATTCTTCATCTCAACACATAAGCCAGAAAACAGTCCTATGACTTCTGCCTCCCAATTAACTTGTACTCTCATCTATTTTCCATCCTCACTACATTAGCCCAGTCCACAATATCTTGGCTAGATTAGTGCAGTAATTTTATGACTGCTCTCCCCACACTATACACCCAAATATGTCCCCAGGGATAATTGGTATAGAAAAGTTCTCAACCCAAGTGAATACATTTTCCTTTTGGACATTCAGAAATGTGCATGGGCCTTTGACTGATGGCATAACAGGCACTTATTGATAGTTTGTGGGGACAAGGGATGTGTTTTGAAATATTCTAAGTGGTCCATCTAGTCAAGGCTGTGGTTTTTCCAGTAGTCATGTATGGATGTGAGAGTTGGACTGTGAAGAAGGCTGAGCGCCAAAGAATTGATGCTTTTGAACTGTGGTGTTGGAGAAGACTCTTGAGAGTCCCTTGGACTGCAAGGAGATCCAACCAGTCCATTCTGAAGGAGATCAACCCTGGGATTTCTTTGGAAGGAATGATGCTAAAGCTGAAACTCCAATACTTTGGCCACCTGATGTGAAGAGTTGACTCATTGGAAAAGACTTTGATGCTGGGAGGGATTGGGGGCAGGAGGAGAAGGGGATGACCGAGGATGAGATGGCTGGATGGCATCACTGACTCAATGGACGCAAGTCTGAGTGAACTCCAGGAGTTGATGATGGACAGGGAGGCCTGGTGTGCTGAATTCATGGGGTTGCAAAGAGTCAGACACGACTGAGCTACTGAACTGAACTGAACTGCATAACTAAGAGCTGCTGCTGCTGCTGCTAAGTCGCTTTAGTTGTGTCCGACTCTGTGCGACCCCATAGATGGCAGCCCACCAGGCGCCCCCGTCCCTGGGATTCTCCAGGCAAGAACACTGGAGTGGGTTGCCATTTCCTAAAGTGAAATTGAAGTCGCTCAGTCGTGTCCAACTCTTAGCGATCCCATAGACTGCAGCCTACCAGGCTCCTCTGTCCATGGGATTCTCCAGGCAAGAGTACTGGAGTGGGGTGACATTGCCTTCTCCGAACCAGAGCTATCTGGTCCCAAATGCCATTTAGTGCTCTCTCTAGAAACAAGGGTTCATAGATGCAGGATTGCATGGACACTAAATTTCGAAAAATGTTGGAAACCAAAACGAATTGTAAACTTTAAATTTCACTGAGTAGGTATATCAAATAAAATTACCACCATCTTTTGCCACCATTGTTTTATGAGAGAAGATAATTAATTTTTTAAAATGTGTATGCAAATGTTTATTTTGGCTTTAATCATAATAGCCAAACACTGAAAACAAATGTTCACTGGTGAAAGGACATTCAAATGGTCCACTCAAATGTCCAACTGGTGAAAGGATCAAGTGTGGTATATCCATACAAGACAATACCACTCACCCATACAAAGGGAGAAACAGATATATACAATAACATGGATGACTCTCAGATACACTAAACTGATCAAAAGTAGCCAGAAGGAAAAGAGTGCCTACTGGTTCTTCTTGCGTGGACGACTCTCCCTATATGAAACACTAGAAATACATATATAATTAACAGTGACAGAAAGAACTATCTGGGGCCAGGAACAGGGAGAACTGACTGGGAAGGGGCACATGGGAACCTTTAGGTGTGTTAGAAATTATATCTTAATTGTGATAGTGGTGGTTACCCAGGTTATACATTTGTCAAAACTCATCAGGTATAAAGTGCATGATTTTACTGTAAATAAATAATTTTTCAATAAAGTTGATTTTTAAAAAGTTAAATATAACCACCCTCATGCCCATTAGGATGGCAACTTTTTTTTTTCTTAAGTGGTGGTGAGGATATACAGAGAAATTGGAACACTTGTGTACTGGTGGTAGGAATGTAACAGTGCAACAGCTATGGAAAACTGTAGGGTGATTCCTCAAAAACTTAAAAACAGACTTACCATATGATCCAACAATTCCACTTCCGGGAATATATCCAAGAAAATTGAAAGCAGGAACTTGAAGAGAGCTTCGAACACCATTATTCATTGCAGCATTATTCATAATAGCTAAAATATGGAAAGAATCCAAGTGTCTACCAACAGATGAATAGATAAAATATGGCATATGGAATATTATTCAGCCTTAAGAAGGATGGAATTCTGACACGCGTGATACAACAAGGAGAGACTTCAAGGACATTATGGTAAGTGAACTTAGACAGCTACAAAAGGAGAATCACTGCATAAATCTCCTTATATGAGGCACCTAAAGTAACAGAAGTCATAGCGATATACCTGCCTTCTGAGAAACCTGTGTGCAGGTCAAGAGGCAACAGTTAGAATCAGACATGGAACAACAGACTGGTTCCAAACTGGGAAAGGAGTACATCAAGGCTGTATATTGTCACCCTACTAATTTAACTTATATGCAGAGTACATCATGCAAAATGCTGGGCTGGAAGAAGCACAAGCTGGAATCAAGATTGCCAGGAGAAATATCAATAACCTCAGATATGCAGATGACACCACCCTTACAGCAAAAAGTGAAGGAGAACTAAGGAGCCTCCTGATGAAAGTGAAAGAGGAGAGTGAAAAAGTTGGCTTTAAAACTCAACATTCAAAAAACAAAGATCATTACATCCAGTCCCATCACTTCCTGGCAAATAGATGGGAAAACAATGAAAACAGTGAGAGACTTTACTTTTTTTGGGCCCCAAAATCATTGCATATGGTGACTGCAGCCATGAAATTAAAAGATGCTTGCTCCTTCAAAGAAAAGCTATGAGCAACCTAGACAGCATACTAAAAAGCAGAGACATTACTTCACCAGCCAAGGTCTGTATAGTCAAGGCTCTGGTTTTTCCAGTAGTCATGTATGGATGTGAGAGTTGGACTATAAAGAAAGCTGAGCACAGAAGAACTGATGCTTTTGAACTGTAGTGTTGGAGAAGACTCTTGAGTGTCCCTTGGACTGCAAGGAGATCCAACCAGTCCATCCTAAAGGAGATCAGTCCTGGGTGTTCATTGCAAGGACTGATGCTGAAGCTGAAGCTCCAATACTTTGGCCACTTGATATGAAGAACTGACTGATTTGAAAAGACCCTGATGCTGGGAAAGATTGAGGGCAGGTGGAGAAGGTGACAACAGAGGATGAGATGGTTGGATGGCATTACCAACTCGATGGACATGAGTTTGAGTAGGCTCTGGGAGTTGGTGATGGACAGGGAAGCCTGGCGTGCTGCAGTCCGTGAGGTCACAAAGAGTCAGACAAGACTGAGCAGCTGAACTGAAGTCATAGAGATAGAAAGTAGAATGGCAGCTGGCAGAGGCTGGAGAGGGGAGAAAGGGGGGGTTGTTTAATGGGTATGTAGGTTCCGTTGGCAAAATGAAAAAGTTCTGGAGATGGATGGTGGTGATGACAAGGTTGCACAACAATGTGAATGTACTTATGCCACTGAAATGTACATATAAGAATGGTTAAGATTTTTTTTTAAAAAAGTTAAATACAAATAAACAAGTCAGCATATGCTCCTTCCAGATAAATGGGCCTATCTGTGTTCAATAGCTGAATTCTTTGGCTCTTTTTCTAAGACTATGTCAGAAGAGAAAAATAACTCTAGAATACTATGAAAACCAGTGTCCTTATTTGACTGAAATATTAAAATAGTGACTATTTTGCACTTACATCTTTGTTCTGTGTTATGCATTTCATTTGCTTGCACTTCACTTTGTAGGCCTTGAATAGCTTCCTGGCTTCTTCGGACACAGTATTGACATCATGGAATGACTGAGAGAGATTGTAAGCTGTTTTCAGGTGACACGGCTCATAAAACCCAGGGAGGCAAGAAACTCGACATAAAGACACTATGCAAAAATTATAAAACTTAAGCATATGTGAAATAACCATGGTAATTTTATTACCATTAGTAACATAGTGATAGTTTTGATGCCTGTCCCTAAAAATAAAGATATTTTTATGTGTTCATACATGTTCTGTAATATGTGTCCCATTAACACAAATGCACTCAAAAATTTAAAAAGTGTCAAAAGTTTTGATCAAAATCAATCAAGCTAGCTCACTGCTTAACTACATGAAATTGGAGAAAGTAATGTTTTGTCTCATCTCTTGAGAAAGAAAAGCTTTAGCCTAAAATTCCTCAACAGAGATTTTGTGCACTTGTGAAATGGTTAAGTTGTTCTGAGCCATAGATTTAACAATGCTCTAACATCTCCAAGTTCCTTTGGAATGTTTGCATGCTTAAAAAAAGTGAACTTAAATTGACTTATTATATTTCACTCTAGAAAAAACAGGTGTCACACCGTTTTAAAGAAATCATAGATTATATAAATGCAAACAGTACAACTGATTAGGACACCAGAAAGTAATTCTCCAAAGCTCAGGAATCATGGCCTTAGAAGAAACTAAGTGTTCTTTTTACTCCTACTTCTACCATCCTAACTTCTCCTCATCTCAAACTTTCAGTTATTTCTCAAATGAGGTCAATGAACAGTCATGGAAGGATTTTTAACCAGCCAAGATGCCAAAATCCTGAAATCACCAGGCAATACTAAACGATGAGTCAACATTGTTCTGCTCTGGTCTGTGCTGAGGTGATAACATGAAGATAAGTAACAAAACTGCTGGACCTACCGCCTCAGGTAACTGTGGAGGAAAAGGTTTGCATTTTACGGGTGCCAGAGATAGACTTATGCTTTGGGGATGCCATTTGTAGACCAAAGTGATGGCAAAGCGCCCAGAAATCTTCACGGTAATGAACTTATTCACCTAGGGGCAATAGAAAGGATTGTTAATTCCTGCCCAGAATTCTCATTCTCATAATTCAGGTGGAAAACATAGACGTTTACATGATGCACAGAAGGAAATTTCAGACCAATATTCACAAACAGCTTCAGTCTAATTCCATTAAGTCAGAAGTGAGGTTTAGGTTTTGGTACTGCCAATTCATTGGTGCTTGGTTTATTGAGAGAAGAAAGAGAAGTGGGGAGAAATTATTTGGAATTAATGTAATTATGTCTTATAGAGAAAGATTCGTTTTCGATTGCAAAAATGCTGGGTCAGTTTACAAGTACTTCTGAGCCCTAATTCTAGTCTGAGACACAATCTCGCCCATAAGACACACTTGGTATCAACTGATTCCCTTGATGTTGAGAAAAGTAATTTATGCCTGCCAAGTCCTTAGAAGTTTTATGAGCCTTAATATTATTGTGAAACTTATTAAAGTTGGAGGTATATTATAAGTGAGAATGGAAAACTAATGACAAATGAACAACTTCTTAAAGCTCAAATGAATATCTGCAGATTTGTAGAGCAAATTTAAAAGGCTTGCTACAGATGAAGTGTCCTAATTGAGTCAGCTGCATTAAGCATGCAAGGACTTTTATTTGGTTACAAGTTATACTCCCTTGCTTCCTGAAGGCTGCCAGCTGGAGTAATTTGAACTGAATAATCTATCCCATTGCAATCCTGAATTTTTAGAAAAAAAAAGAGTAAGGAAACCCTGATTCCTGACTGTCAGGAAGCTTTCACATACAGGCTTACCTGGTACAGTTTCTTTACCTGCTCTTTACTTCCCTAACTTTCTAGAACTGAGCAGACCTCTTTAAAAATAACTGTCTAAATAGTAAATATAGGATGATACCATGGATTTTGTAACTCCTGTAGGACAGACCTGGAGGTACTTTTCATGCCTGTCCAGTAGAAATACAATATGAGCCACAGAAGTAATTTAAAATTTTGTAGTAGTCACATTAAAACGAGTAAAGGGCAGGTGAAATTAATTTTAATACTATTTTATAGCCAAATATATTCAAGAATTAACATTTAAGTATATAATGATGTAAAAATGATTCGTGATATTTTACATTCTCTGTTTTGCATTAAGTCTTTGAAATCTTGTGTGCGGTTTACATTTACAGTGTATTTCAAGGGTTCCATAACCATGGATGGCTGTGGCTGCCACACTGGGCAGCACAGCTCTATATGTCTGTGGTGGTGCTGATGCTGGCTGTGCAGGACACCACCAGCACAGCATATGCAATTGCCCTGGAGGCAAAGTGCAGTCCATGTACACACACACACACACACAGTAACTATATATGAACAGAGAAAGTCTAGCCCAGAAGTTTCAGACTTATACCTCAGAAATGTTTGGTTTAGTATTCTCAAGAGTTTAAGCCAATTGCCAACTTTAAAATATCAGGATATTTCATTAAAAAAAACCCCTGAATTTATGACTTCTAAAAAATCATAAAATATAGCAAGCCTAAACCCACAGTCCCATTTGGCAATAGTCTTCTGGCCCTGCATAAAGGCTGCCCCCTTTAAAATATTTTTTCAGTAGGCATGAAATGCTTTTATAGTAATAACTTTTTAAAACTGCTGCTGCTGAACAAAGACAAATCCATTTTAAAAAGGACCAAGTGAAGTGAAGAACAGAAATAAAAATTTATCAGATCAACTGGCTAGTGTAGACCACTAAACTGAAGAATTCAGACCTCTTAATCCTCCTACTCCCAATAGTTTATTTTAGAAACTCAAAGTAAATGACTGTTACAGAATAAAAATGATCAAAAGAATGATAAATTGTAAAATAATACCCAAATTTCAACTGGATCATCAAGTTTTCCCTTTGAAGGCCATATCCATTCCCTCACAGTGGTTCCTTTTTTGCTGAGCATCATGCCTCCATCCTGATTAAACATCATTGATATTACTTGGCTATGAAAAAGACAGAAATGTATCTCATTTAGAACAAAAAAATTGATGGACTCATTGATTTGGCTGAGATGACAGACATCATCAGGTTACAGCTTTTAAGAGTACAGGACTCCCTTATATCACATTCCTGGTGAGTGGTCACCTTGCCTCTGCCTGAATATCTTCCTTGAAGAGAAGGCTGGTATATACATCTCAGCTGATCAAAATTTCCCTTCTCTGAGACACATCCCCTCCCATTCACCACTCCCCATCTAGAGAGTCATGGAAATGGGCTCTCCAGCCATGATTATCAGGCCATGTGGTCCCGATGCCTTGGCTCTGGCTGATTGAGTTGGGTGGACAGCTGACATAGAACTGTGTTGCAACTGGATGCAAAAAATACTTATACAAAAGGCTATGAGGGAGGTGTTGAGCACAGTGCACTCAAAGGACTTATAGAAAGCAGTGTGGCTAGGGACTTCCCTGATGGTCCGGTGGCTAAAACTCCTCGCTCCCAAAGCAGGGGGGCCAGGTTCAATCCTTGGTCAGAGATCTAGATCCCCACATGCTGCAACAAGGAATTCTCACACTGACTTTAAGACTCAGTACAGCCTAAGAAATAAATATTAAGAACAAAAACAATGTGGCTAGAGTCCAGAGTGATGCAAATAAGGCTGGAGTGATCAGCAGGTAGGGACTGGATATGCAGGTATTCCTATGCTGGATTTTGAATTTTATCTTACAAGTAACAAATCATATAAGGGTTTAATAACAAAGCAATGAGGTGACATGATCAAACAGATTGGTGGGGAACCAAAGTAAATGCTGGGTACCAGCTGAGAGGTCATATCAGTGGTCGAGGAGAGAGGATGGCAGCTTGCTCTACGGCAGTGGTGAGAGAGATGGATACACATGCATATATTCAAGAACCATCTAGATCTGCATAGATAGAATCTGTGTGGTGAAAAACAGGGAGGTGTCAATTTTACCTTCCCTATACTTCCTATGTCTATTGATGCAGTCTAGCATTTTATTACATTATCTTTTCTGGATGAATAGCATCAGACTATGTGTTCATGTCTAGATCACCTTTGTGTCTTCCTTCTTCTCAGCATAGCACCTGGCACAGAGAAGAAGTATAAATTGCTCTGATAAATGGATTCAATTAAACAAATACATTAAATGCAAGATACTCTTTAGTGACCTTTAGGTGTCTAGGGATGCTCAGCATGAGGTGATCTCACTGCACTCAGGAGATTTTCAGTCTTGTGATTATAATTATCTTGATAGATTACACTTATTTGGAGCCTTCTATGTGCCAAGCCTTAAATACATACTTTTTTTTTTACTTATTTATTTATTTTTGGCTGCACCACCCAGCATGTGTAATCTTAGTTCCCTGACTGTGGCAAGAATACACAGAAGAACTGTACAAAAAAGATCTTCACAACTCAGATAATCACGATGGTTTGATCACTCACCTAGAGCCACATATCCTGGAATGTGAAGTCAAGTGGGCCTTAGGAAGCTTCACTACGAACAAAGCTAGTGGAGGTGATGGAATTCCAGTTGAGCTCTTTCAAATCCTAAAAGATGATGCTGTGAAAGTGCTGCATTCAATATGCCACAAAATTTGGAAATCTCAGCAGTGGCCGCAGGACTGGAAAAGGTCAGTTTTCATTCCAATCATAAAGAAAGGCAACGCCAAAGAACACTCAAACTACAGCACAATTGCACTCATCTCACACGCTAGTAAAGTAATGCTTAAAATTCTCCAAGCCAGGTTTCAGCAATGCATGAACCGTGAACTTCCAGATGTTCAAGCTTGTTTCAGAAAAGGCAGAGGAACCAGAGATCAAATTGCCAACATCCGCTGGATCATGGAAAAAGCAAGAGAGTTCCAGAAAAACATCTATTTCTACTTTATTGACTATGCCAAAGCCTTTGACTGTGTGGATCACAATAAACTGTGGAAAATTCTTAAAGAGATGGGAATATCAGACCACCTGACCTGCCTCTTGAGAAACCTGTATGCAGGCCAGGAAGCAACAGTTAGAACTGGACATGGAACAACAGACTGGTTTCAAATAGGAAAAGGAGTACGTCAAGGCTGTATATTGTCACCCTGCTTATTTAACACATATGCAGAGTACATCATGATAATCGCTGGGCTGGAAGAAACACAAGCTGGAATCAAGATTGCCAGGAGAAATATCAATAACCTCAGATATGCAGATCACACCACCCTTATGGCAGAAAGTGAACAAGAACTAAAGAACCTCTTGATGAAAGTGAAAGAGGAGAGTGAAAAAGTTGGCTTAAATCTCAACATCCAGAAAACTAAGATCATGGCATCTGGTCCCATCACTTCATGGGAAATAGATGGGGAAACAGTGGAAACTGTGTCAGACTTTATTTTTTTGGGCTCCCAAATCACTGCAGATGGTGATTGCAGCCATGAAATTAAAAGACGCTTATTCCTTGGAAGAAAAGTTATGACCAACCTAGACAGCATATTCAAAAGCAGAGACGTTACTTTGCCAACAAAGGTCTGTCTAGTCAAGGCTGTGGTTTTTCCAGTGGTCATGTATTGATGTGAGAGTTGGACTATAAAGAAAGCTGAGTGCCAAAGAATTGATGCTTTTGAACTGTGGTGTTGGAGAAGACTCTTGAGAGTCCCTTGGACCGCAAAGAGATCCAACCAGTCCATCCTAAAGGAGGTCAGTCCTGGATGTTCATTGGAAGGACTGATGTTGAAGCTGAAACTCCAATACTTTAGCCACCTGATGCAAAGAGCTGACTCATTGGAAAAGACTGATGTTGGGAAAGATTGAGGGCAGGAGAAGGAGACGAGAGAGGATAAGATGGTTGGATGGCATCACCGACTCAATGGACATGGGTTTGGGTGGACTCCAGGAGTGGTGATGGACAGGGAGGCCTGGTGTGCTGTGGTTCATAGGGTTGCAAAGAGTCGGACACGACTGAGCAACTGAACTGAACTGAACTGACCAGGGATCAAACCCATGCCCCCTGCATTGGAAGCAGAGTCTTAACTACTGGGCAAGGCAGTGTTACATAATGGTTACAAACTGTATAGAGCTAGACTGTTAAAGGTATTGAATCTAGCTCTTCCATTTCCTAATTGTATGAACATCGGCATATTTCTCAACCTTACTGTAGCTAGTTCCCTTGTCTTAAAATAGCGGTAACAACAGCACTCACCTCATAGAGCTGTTGTTAGTGCTAAATGATCTAATATATGTAAAGCACTTCAAACAAAGCTAGACAGCTTGTAAGTTTTCAAGAAGTGTTGCTTTTATTAAGTCTCGCATAAGTCTCACAAGTCCATTTATAGCCATTACGGTTTCTCTTTCCCAGATGAGAAAACAGAAGCTGAAGGGTGTTCACAGAATATCCACAGCCTAATGTGAAGTTCAATAGAGAGGCTCATCGTCGAATGAAAGAATAATAGTTCCCTGTATAAAAGAGGTGCTTTTGGCTTAAACAAATGCACAGTCTAACAGGTGGGCTGGAGGGGCAAAGTGACAAAACCAATGAAACAAAGCAGAAATGGAAATCCCATGTCTTGGACACCTAGAGAGCTTTGCTTTCTTGAATAGCCTACCCTCTCAGCCTGGGCAACCCAGCCTTGAGTTGTTCTCATTTCTGTGAGGAGTCTCATCATGCAACGTAGGAGGAGCTCTAGCTAAGGCAGCTGTCCCCTGCTGGCACAGCGCTTCCCTGCACGCTGAAGCCTGGCAGCAAGGGTCCCAGTCCACACCCCTCTGTCACTCATCTTCCTGCTGATGCAAGCTTCCGCCGAGCCTTCTCACCAAGAATCCCCTTTGGTGAGATGACAGATGTGCAAAAGGGGGATTGGTCTAACAAAGACCTACTCTATGGCACGGGGAACTCTGCTTAATGTTATGTGGCAGTCTGGATGGGAGGGCAGTTTGGAAGAGAATGGATACACGTATGTGTATGGTTGAATCCCTTCACTGTTCACCCGAGAACGAAACCTAACACTGTTTGTTAAATACAAAATAAAAGTTTTTAAAAATTGCAATAACAAAAAAGAAATGTAACATACAGCATTGAAGACATATAAAATTTATAAAGCATAAAATGAGTAGCCATATCCACTGCCCAGTTTACTAAATAAAAGATTACTAGAGGTTAAAAAAAAGAAGGGGGAGGGGACTGGTTTAAAAGATCACTAACAGATAACGAATTCCTTCTGGAAGCAACTTTTTTGCCTTCTCTTTTTCAGAGACTTCAGTTCTACTGAAAGCAGACTGTACCCTGTGCCAAGGAATGGTCTGTGGTGCCCAGGATGAAATTACACAGGGGCAGGACTTATCCATGAGGCATAGTGTTTTGGGCTTCTGTGAATTCCAAAAATACCACTAACAGATGGTGTTGTATTAATCTGCTACTGTCATCAAGGAAGACAGGGAGGGGATGGGGAAGGGGACCACTCTAGAGGGGCAAGTGGAGGGAAATTACCTCCTTGTTTGTTTGCATATATAATCCTCATCTTGGACATTTAATTTCATGTAACAATATTCAGGAGGACATTTTCTTGGCATAAACTTCATTATTGGGCAATACTAAAGTCTGGCCAGGGCACTGAACATTCTGGCATCTGCCCAGAAAGTGAAGACTTGGGATGTACTTTTATTTCAATTCTAACTTTGCTGACTTGTAAATCTATTAGTCTGTCTGTAAGTTAGCCCTAAATGAGATCTCAGAAATCACATGGCCCACCTTTGTATCAACCACTATTTTTTTTATTATAGCTTTTATTTTTAATTTAATTTATTTTATTTTTAATTTAATTTAATGTCATTATACTTAAATGACAAGGGGAATTTTTAAAATAGTTCATAAAATTGTTGTGAACAAGGAATGTCAGGTTTAGGTCCAAGTTTCTTATAGGCAAAAGGGAAATAATAACATATACTTTAACTATGCAATATTGGACAGAAAATTATATATTAATATTTTGAGGGGCTTCCCTGGTGGTCCAGTGGTTAAAAAACCCACCTTGACATGCAGGGGACACTGAATCAATCTTTGGAAGATCCCACATACTATCTGCCTAATTATCCTCCCTATTAGAAAAACAGCAGAGAAATCATACTTTCTTGAAGTTGGACTGGTATTTTCACTCTTTTATATACCTTTATTATTCAAGGATACTGGTTGATTCTTCTCTAAGCTTCAAGATTAAACTTATAGATAACTAATATTTATTGGGCACCTACTATATGTCAGGCCCATTTGTATTTTACTCTTTGTCTAATTGCTTTCTTACTGCTTTCAAGATTTTCTGAAACTCCAGTACTTTGGCCACCTCATGCGAAGAGTTGACTCACTGGAAAAGACTCTGATGCTGGGAAGGATTGAGGGCAGGAGGAGAAGGGGACGACAGAGGATGAGATGGCTGGATGGCATCACTGATTCGATGGACGTGAGTCTGAGTGAACTCTGGGAGTTGGTGATGGACAGGAAGGCCTGGTGTGCTGCGATTCATGGGGTCACAAAGAGTCGGATACGACTGAGTGAACTGAACTGACTGAATTGACATTTTTAAAAACTAAAGGAAAACTTTTTTAATTAAAAGAAAATATGATGCCAATGATTTATTCAAATAGACAATAGCAACAAAGAGACAGAAATTAAAAGCTAAATAGACATTCTGGAATTTAAAGTATAGTAGTACAACTGACAGATTCAATAGAGGGGGCCAACAGCCTATCTGAGTTAGCAAAAGAAGAATCAGTGAACTTGATGATAGCTCAGTAGAGATTATTGAGTCTGCAGAACAGAGAGAAAAGAAAAGTGAAGAAAAATAAAGTCTGAGAGTCCTATAGACACTATTAAATTCACTGACATACATACATGTGATGGGCATACCAGAAACAGTAGAGAAAAATGGGCAGAAAAATAAAAATAATGACCTAAAAGTCTCAAGTTTTATGAAAAACATTCATCTGTACATCAAAGCAGCTCAAAAAATTCCAAGTAAAATAAACTCAAAAGAGATTCACACCTGCACACATCAGAGGCAAACTGTTAAAAGCCAATGATGAACAGAAAATCTTGAAAGCAGCAAGAAAGCAATTCGACAAAGAGTAAAATACAAATGGGCCTGACATATAGTAGGTGCCCAATAAATATTAGTTATCTCTAAGTTTAATCTTCAAGCCTCGAGAAGAATCAACCAGTATCCTTGAATAATAAAGGTATATAAAAGAATGAAAATACCAGTCCAACTTCAAGAAAGCATGATTTCTCTGCTGTTTTTCTAATAGTGAGGATAATTAGGCAGATAGTATCCAGAGTCTAGGCCAAAAATAGGCAAACTATAACCTGCAGGCCAAATATGGCCTGCTGCCTGGTTTTGCAAGTAAATTTCCATTAGCGCCCAGCCGTGCACATTTGTTTATATGTTGGCTATGGGTGCTTTCATGCTACAGTGGCAGAGTTGGTGGTTGCAACAGAGACTGTATGGCTGGCAAAGCTTAAAATATTTACCATCTGGTTCCTTAGAGAAAAAGTTTTCCAGCCTCTGGCCTAAGTACTTCTCCCTTGTTCCCTCCACTGGGTCCACCAGAGCTTTGGAAATCCTACTGTTGCCATGCTCTTCCCTACTGGACTAGACTTTTAGAGATTGTGGCTCACGCAAAGAAAGTTCTATTTGCTCCACTGCTGGTGGCATACTCAGCGTTCAATCTCTGCCTTCTCCTTCCTTTCTAACAAATTCCTGTTCGTTTAGCTCCTCACAGCTTGTTCAGTCAAATCCCACTTACAGGGGTGGATGCTGAGCAGTCTGAGCCCATGGATGCACGGCTTCCCTTGCATCCCTTTTGGTTAAAGTGTGTGCCTGTGACTAAACTGACCTAAAAACACTAAAGGAAGGCCTCATAGTTTACTGAAAACAGCTTTTTTTCTGTTAGACATGAAAAGGATCATGTAGCTAGTGTCACTGGCCGTGACACCAGGATGATTACCTTGGAAGAAAGGATGCCTAGGATAGCCAAGTGGAGAAATGAAAATAACCTGGGTCCTTCCTGATGTCACTGAGCCCTAAGTTATACTGTACCCAGAGCCCATCCTATCTCCAATTTAAAATGATATTTTTCTGTTACTTGCTATACCAAAGGATCGTAACTCTATTTTTAGGAAAAAAAACTTTGATTATAATTTTCATGACTGGCTCTCTTAAAATCCTGCCTGTCCCAGCCACCCCATTCCCACCATCTTTTCTCAATAGCCTGACACAAATATTTCCAAGTCTTGTTCACTCACTCTTCAACCACTCAACAAATATTTATAAACATTCAGTATATACTAGGCTTGCCTGGTGGCTCAGTGGTAAAGCAGCCACCTTCCAATGGAGGAGACAAGGGTTTGATCTCTGAGTTGGGAAGATCCCCTGGAGAAGGAAACTGCAACCCAAACCAGTATTCTTGCTTGGGAAATCCCATGGAGAGAGGAATCTGGAGGGCTACAGTTCATGGGGTTGCAAAAGAGTCAGACACGACTTAGCAACTGACTAAACAACAACAAAAAATACTGGGTACATACTAAGTGTTGAGGGTGGAGCCATGAATAAGAAAGATATGGTCCTTCCCATAATAAAACTCACAGTCTAGTTGTACAGACCCAATTTCAGTTTGTTATTGGTGCTAAGAAGAAATCAAGTCATCACTTAAGAGTAACAGAAAGAGGATGGGTTTTGGTTTTGTTTTAATGGATGGTCAGAAAATAGTCTGCAAGTTCCTTGAAAAGTTGAACATAGATTTATCATAGAACCTAGCAGTTCAACTCTTGGTATCTGTCCAAGGGAAATGAGCCATGATGTCCACACAAAAACTTGAACATGAATGTTCACAGCAGCATTATTCACAGGAGTCAAGTAGTGGAAACAACCCCAATGTCCGTCAGCTAATGAATGAGAAACAAAGGTGGTATATATCAATACATTCAATGGAATATTATTTGGCCACTAAAAGGAGTGAAATACTAGTATATGCTACAGTGATGCAACTTGAAAGCCTTATACTAAGTGAAAAAAGCAAGCATCAAACACCATATATTGTATCATTTCATTTATATGAAATTTCCAGAATAGATGGATCTACACAGGCAGAAGGTTTATTAATGGTTCCTAGGGTTGGAGGGAAGGGTAGGGAATGATGAGTGGCTGCTAAGATTTCTTTCTAATATGATGAAAACATTCTAACATTAGATTATGGTGTTGGTTGAAAAATTCTGTAAATATACTAAAACCCACTGCATTGTACATTTTAAATAGGTAAATTTATGGAATGTAGTTTTTCTCAATAAAGCTATTTAAAAGAAAAGAAACAATCTCTCCTAGGAGTGACATTTAAATGGAGACCTGAGAGATAAGAGTAAACTAGTCAAGCAAAGAGCTGGGACAAGAACTTTCAGTCACAGAGAACAACAGTGTACAAATGCCGTGAAGAGAGACAGAAGGTCAGCAAACAAGAGGGGGAGTTATAAGAGATGAGTCTAAATAGGGACCCCAGCAGAGAGGGTCTTCTGAAACTCTCAAAGGCATCCAGTTCCATTCTGACACATTCATCAGGCAGCATTATGGAAACGGGTATGAAATGTTTAACAGTGAAACTTACGGATAAGACAGCAAGCGGAGAACTATTAATTCCAAATGCTATTCCAAAACACCGAATTGTGAAGAAAAGAAGCATCATCGAGTTCTGAAAGGGGGAAGTCTTTAAAGCAACACTCAGCCTATAACTGAGGACATCCGTTAAATCACTCTCACCATTGTTATAAAGATCAACTTCTAGGAGATATTTGCAGAATTTTAGCAAACACATGAAAAATTCACATCTCCAGAAAGTTCATAATATGAGGATCCTATGGAATACCAAACAGGAACAGAGATCACTAAAGCAACATAAATACAAAATTCGTAGTGTCTGAACCTGGTGAGCACTTGTAGGTGACATACTTAAAAACATGAGCCAAAATGAAGTGACCAGTCCAGGTTTGGGTCATTACAGGGAGTATAAAAGAATCAAAAGATGATGCCGAACGTCAAGGAGAATCTAAAAATATCTAAACCAAAACCAGGAGAAAAAAGATAACTAACTCTTACAAGTTTCATCAACACCCTTGGGAGGAGGGATTTGTGGTTAAGAGACTAATGCTAGCGTGATCATTCATTTTATATGTACTTAGCGGTGAAGTCGCAGTGAAGTCGCTCAGTCGTGTCCGACTCTTTGCGACCCCATAGACTGTAGCCTACCAGCTCCTCTGTCCATGGGATTTTCCAGGCAATAGTACTGGAGTGGGTTGACATTTCCTCCTCCAGGGGATCTTCTCAACCCAGGGCTCAAACCCGGGTCTCCTGCATTGTAGATAGATGCTTTACCATCTGAGCCACCAGGGAAGTCCACTTATGTACTTAACACTTCTCAAATTCTACTATACATGATCAATCAAAATAGTATTGAGAGTGGAGAGAGAAGTAACAATTTATTTTGCAGCTTCTCCCAGGAGAAGTAAGAGTCTATTCCCCACCACATGAATCTAGGTTTGGCCATGTGGCTTGCTTTGATCAATGAGTCACTGGCAAAGATGATGCTAGAGGAGGCTTGAAAGATGCTTAGGCACTGGGATTCACCTTTACTCTTGCTGCTTTTGGAGCTCAGTCACCATGTAAAGAAGGCTTTACATGAGCTAGCTTAGATACTAGAGACACATAGCCCAGTTGCCCTGATGCTCCAGACAACTGCCAGATACATTTAACTCCAAAATCCATGCTCATAACAACATTATTATTATTATTACTACTATTATAATATTACCATTATCATAGCTATGCTAATAATTGCTCATGCAGTGTATACTCAGTTCTAGACCATTCTTTCCACACATTAAAGGTTGGAAGGGGAAAAAGCATTGGAATTAGCATATGAAAACTGACTTCAATGTTATCCTCTATCATATGGACTTGGAAAAGATATCCATCTTTGAACTTCAGTTTGGAATTATATCTAGTCATAGGGTTAGATAGCATCACCAACTCAACCAACACCCATGAATCTGAGCAAACTCCAGGAGATGGTGAAGAACAAGGAAGCCTGGCATGCTGCAGTCCACAGGGTCACAAAGAGTCAGACACACCTTAGAGGCTGAACAACAACAGGGTTCCCAGGAAAATTAAATAACATGAAAAAGTGCTCTCTCAACTTAAAGTGATACATGTTTGCAATTAGTAGGGGGGAGATGTTTTAATCAAGTTTACCAGCAACAATTTCCAGACTCTAACTTGTACAGTCTCTGGAAAATCTAATTAAAATACGTTTCTTCTTCATGAAAGCAGTTTTAGTTTTCCACCCAGTCTGTAGTGTCACAGAATACGAAGTCCAATCAGAATGCCATAAAATTACATGGTGTTTCCTAACTTTTCTTTTGAAACTGTGGAACTACTAGGGTTGAGAGGGGAAAAGACTTTTTGAAGGTATGTGCTTTCTTAGCCTTTGAAATGCTTCCAGATTCTGTCATCTTCTTTTCATCTCAACATCAAAGTTGGGAAAGGCTCTTCCACACTGAAGGCAGGTGTGTGCATGCCACTCAGTAAGGTACTTTGCTGCCTCACTCATCTCTCTCTTTCTCTATTTGCATCTTGAGAATCAAACGTTAGTCTTTTATTTCTTTTAGCTTTTAGCTGACCTGTACTTTATTTGCTGGCAAGCTGCTGACATATTTTGACAGGTGATTTGACTCATAAAAACAGCCAGGGAAGGGAAACAAGGAGAAGAGGCTTCACCAGAAGCGAATCAGCACATACGAAATGCTGAACATGGCAGGAACACACAAAAGCATATTTATGAAATGGCTTAAAAAAAGCAACCATCAACTTTCATTGTCTTGAAATCAAGGGAACGCAGGAAGCTCAGGTTGGTGCTCTGTGATGACCTAGAGGGGTGGAATGAGGGAAGTGGGAGGGAGGCTCAAGAGGGAAGGGATCTTAGTCACTCAATCATGTCCGACTCTGTGACTCCGTGGACTGTAGCCTATCCTACTCTGTCCACGGGATTCTCCAGCCAAGAATACTGGAGTGGGTTGCATTTCCTCCTCCAGGAGATCTTCCTGATGCAGGGATTGAACCCAGGTCTCCTGCGTTGCAGACAGATTCTTTACTGTCTGAGCCACTAGGGAAGCATATATGGCTGATTCATGTTGTACAGCAGAAACTAATACAACATTGTAAAGCAATTACCCTCCAATTAAAATTTTTTAAAATATGGAGGCAGGAAAATATGTGATTGAGGATCATTCAAAAAATTGAAATTCAGCAAATATGAAAGCAATATGGTATCTTAGTTCACTGAAAGGCTGCATATAAATAAGCTACAATGTCGATCTATTTCTAAAGCTCCAGGGGCCAAAAAATGTTTTTCTCAGCCCACATTTCATGGTTTTTTTTTTTTAATTTGCTGTATTTGTATATTTACCTTTGTGCAACATTTTCAACGAGATGCTTTAAAGTGAGTCACCAACTAAATTGAAATTGAGCACATGGAAGAGATGCAGGCAGAGGTCTTTTCCCCTCTCAACCCTAGCAGTTCCACAGTTTCAAAAGAAAAGTTAGTAATAATCCAAAGAACATCAAATACAGGGGAAGAGTCATTGCAGTGAGTTGCATAGTGTCTCCCCAAGTTTCACATGCAGCCTGTACCTCAGAATGTGACATCATTTACAAATAAACCAGGTAACATCAGGAATGGCCAGCAACCAACAGAAGCTGAGAGAGGCATGGAACAGAATCTGGAGAAGAAAATATGATATACTGGGCAACATTTAGGATGGATGAAACACTTTTCAGCACACATAGTTACATTTTACATTTCATTTAAGTTGTTTGTATCACTATGCTATAAAGACCCAAAGCACCTGGCTACCCTTACAGAGGTGGGCCACAGCCCATCAGGTCGGAAAGAGTCAGGCACAACTGAGAGACTGAGCTTACACGCATGCACAGAGCACAGAGTCCTCAGGTGAGTGGTTTTTATGTGTGAAAATCAAGGAAAGGAGCAAATACCCCAATTAGCTCAAATCATAGAGTTGAAATAAGGTCACAGATGCAAGACACAGGGTGGAGAACACGATTCAGAGGAGGCAGGGTGTCAGAGCCAGAGGAGACCATGAGAACTCTGCAGAACTGAGGAGGATGTGAGACTTTGCATGGGCACAGGATGGCAGTGCTGCCAGTGTTATCTAGTCTATAAGAGGGCAGGGAGGCCCCGCTGATACCTGGCTCACCCAAATAACCCAGTTTTGCTTCCCAGCCTGTGTTCCTGGGGCTTCATATAAGTCCCTATATGAAAAGGGGCTATAATGTCTTCACATGGATGGCAGAGTTGGGTTCTCTGAGACCTACAGTCTTTTGGTCTGTTCTGATATGCAAGTCTGTACATGGAACAGCCATGAACACATGTATAGGTTTCGTTTTCCTTATCTGCTTCCCCAAACTAGATTGCTGATTTCAAAGGTTGTTTTCCTATCCTTTCCATTTCTGGGATTTAGCACTTCCTCCACCTCTTACCTTACCCACAGGTTCTAGTTTGTTTGGAATTTCATGTACCTCTTAGGAGAAGAAATGCTACCACATCCAAAAGGTGTGAAGGTTCCAAGGATAACTTGATTTGGCAAGTCGCTAAATATGTTGGTATACATGCCACCCCAAGGGAGGGCAGAATAGCTTTGGCAGACAGCTAGGCGGCCAGAAGGATAGATAAGATCCAGGTTAAGGAACTGCTATTGATAAAAACAATAATAATGCTGATAACAACTCTCAGATAGAATTTGCTCTTTAGTAGAACCTATTCTTATAATAATTCTTAAATAGAACTTTTCCTATCTAATTTTTAAAATCAGCTTATGTAGGCAACCAAGTCCAGAGAGAGTGACTTGCTTTCCCCTAGACACTGAGCGCGATAACGAGTCACAGGCCAGCATATCTGACTGTGACTTCCACTTGCATGATCTTTCCACGTGTTCATGTTGCCTGAACCTCCACTTCAGCTGCAAATTCCTTAAAACCAATCTCGTGACTAGTAACAGGAAGGTCTGGTCAGACAGGTTCTGTTAATGAAAGAGTCGCTGAAAGCCAAAGTTGCCCGCTGCTACCCAGCATGGCCTCCTGAGGTCATTCCAGCACACAGCAAAATGATTGGGTCTCCCCAAAAATGTCGATGGACAGACCAGGCAAAGGAGCACTGAGGGACAATTATGGGTATGCAAACAATTTCACAAAACCTAGCTGTACTAACCTTTACAAAGCCATGATGAATCCTTGAGGTCTATTTCATTTTGGATTTGTAAGAATTTATTACAAAATCCCTATTCTCTCTAAGCTAAATCCCCAAATGTCTCTCTAATCAGGAAAATGAACAATTCATTTTCTCAGAATCATGTGACCCCTTAGGTGCTTAACAAAATGTTGACTAAAACCAGAGATCCTTTTAAGTAGAAGAAAGCTTTATAAACTGGAGAACTTGCCCTGACCTCTTTCTTGGATTGACTTCTCCCACCCCCAGAGTGAGGGAATGTAGACCCCTGGGAGAAAGGGACTGAACAAATACAGGGATCAGACCTGTTTTTTTTAATGCTTCTGGGATTTTCTGCTGAAACAGAAACACTCCACCTGCCGCCCCTTCTACCACTCCTGACCCATCCCATCCTTCTTCAACCATTGGCGTTTCACAAGGATATTAGGTCAGAGAGGAACCATCTGTCAGAGCATAATGGAACTTTTTCAAATTCTGGTCAGGCTTCTCGATTGTTGGCACATTAGTCCTCCTCGTCAGCAACTCTAGCCAGAAACACTGGGAATCCTCAGGGATGGTGCTCACCTCTTCCTCGTTATAGTGGCTCAGGATAAGCTGTTTGTTGAATCCTTCTTTCCTTAGCTTAGCTTCTTCCGTTTTTCTGTTCAAAAGAAAACAGTTCAAGATCCGGCTAACTTCTTGTTCTTATTAAGGGCTGGGGGATGGCCAACGGGTGTTTAGGCCTCTGTGACCTCACCTTCGTTGTTGTTGCTGCTGCTGTGTAGTTACTAAGTCATGTCAGACTCTTTTGCAACGCCCTGGCCTAAAGCCCACCAGGCTCCTTTGTCCATGGGATTTCCCAGGTAAGAAGACTGGAGTGGGCTGCCATTTCCTTCTCCAGGGGATGATCATCCGGACCCAGGGATCAAACCCACATCTTCTGCATTGGCAGGCAGATTCTCTACTGAGCCACCAGGGAAGCCCGACCTCACCTTTACCACCTATCTAATGGATTTCCTTTCAATCAGGAAAGCGAGGCTTTGAAATCCTTAGCCAAGCATTTCTGAGTGCCTACTATTTTAAAAACAGTTACAGAGTGTCTACTGTGTCTGAAGCACAGAGGCTCAGCAAATGCAGGACTAGGAAGAAGCCCCCGTGCCCACAGGGGCAGCATTACACAGCACAGGTTTTGGATGAGAACTGAAGTGAACCTGGCGCTGCCCCTTGAGACTATAGAGAGTAGGCAAACGGTTACCCTCCTCTGGGCTTTGATTTCTTCGTCTGTAAATGGAGACAACAATACCTCCTGGAAGCGTGGGAATCTCTGACTATAATGCACACAGACCTCTGGGCCAGACCCTAATGATTAGCATGTCATCTGTTAAAATGAATAATTGTTTTTGTTACAACTTAGTGGGGAACATATATATACATATTCATTAATAATATGATGGTCAATGAAAAGGGCGGGTGAATATGAAACTACCTGGCTTCTAGGTTTCAGACAGAAACCTTCAAATTAACGTAGCCTGTTAGAACATTCATTTAACCATTCACAAATATTCACTAGGTGTCTTCTGCAGTCAAAACTCATGCATTCTTATGAGAAACGTGCTATCTGTCCCCATTCTTATGAGAGTGACCAAGTTTCGCAGCTATATGGTAAAGCCTGGATGCAATGCCAGGGACTTCCCTGGCAGTCCAATGGAAGCCCCACTTCCAGTGTAGGGGGCACGGGTTCGATCCCAGGTTGGGGAGTTAAGATCTCATGTGCTATGTAGAACAACCAAAAACCAACAACCTAAAAACAACCCCCCCCCACAAAAAAAGGCTGGATGCAATGCCATGCATGACAACTCCATACTCTGCTGTTCTCTTCGCTTCACAATACTGCTCTCTGCATTCCTAGTGTTGGGTGCGACAAGAGCTATGGGCATAGTATAAGTGTATTTTTAAAATGCAGATTAACCAAGGCTCTTTTTTTGAAAGTCAGCCAGTGAGGCAGACGTTCTTGCCACTAACACATGCAAAGGTATACACACATGAATACACACCCATGTACTCAAGGGCGCCAAGTAGAAACTGCTGGCAACATGCCATAGAAGAAGACTCCAGAGTCAGGCTGGCAAAACAGAGTCACTAAAGAGATGTTCTAGCTGCCTTGGAGACCAACAGTGCCTGTTTAACATCTCCATAGACTGGCTGGCATGACTTACTTAGTCATGATCTGAGCTACCAAAGATGGGCTGCTGAGCTTTTGGGTTATTAAGACATAATATGAAGATGGAATTGGGCAGACTCATGATCAACATTTGAGAATAATCAGAAATGTCCAGATTCTAATTAGGGGAGGTAGGAGCTACTTTCTTAGAGAAAGAGTTAGCAGTTTGGGAGTTTCCAAGCACAGGGTAAGATTCAAAACAAACAAACCTCAGCAACAGCATGAAAGAAGATCTAAGACTGCCCTCAGCAAATCCCTTCAGATACACAGCAGTTTCAAACAGGAATCCTCAATGTTTTTCATTTTAAGGTGCACTTGAAAACTCCTAAAACCAAGCTGGCATATCTCAAGGATAACCTTGGAATATTGGAAGAATTGGTCAGTGTGTGTTTGAGTGTGCACACCTATGCATTTTTTGGCTGAGGGAGGGACTTGGAATGTGGAAAGAGCTATGCTGAAAGGACTTTTAAAGGATAAAAATAACTAACTGGAAATAACACAGCTGATTAATGAAAGGAGAGGTATAATAGCCACCCCACTGCCAGTGTTGGTGGCAATCAGCAAAGGTCTCTGACCCCTCTCGGAGAAGCTGGAGGAGGTGTTCCTCAGAAGTCCTGTGAGCAAAGAATCAGATCCAGGAGGGTGGGCAAGAGCCAAATCTGCTAGAAAATGGAAATGCTTGATTAAAACAATTACTTTCTCTCCCCTACTTTGGTCTCGTCTCTCACTTTCCTTCTCCTGCCGCTCCCTCTTTTCTTTCTTGTGTTCTCATGAAAATGTGTCCTGCTGCCAGAAATGAGGTGAGTGGGCAAGATTTCTGAATGATGTGACAAACGCAAAGCACTTCTAGATTTCTACTCTTCCCCACACCAGAACACACACATGCCACTCCATTTATAAGCATCAAAGGCTGGCAGGATTTCAGCTTAACACCACCCATGTATAAGCCACCTGGAAACCCAAGTTTAATTATCATTCTGCAAGCCCATACCTCTGCCCTTTCAATCAACGCCTAGATGTGATTCTATTTTTCTGTGACTTTCCACAATGGACCATTTTGGATTACTCTTGAAAGAAAGGTAAGTATGCCTCTGAAGTGTAAACCTATGCTACTACTGCTAAGTTGCTTCAGTAGTGCCCCACTCTTTGCAATCCCTGGACCATAACCCACCAGCCTCCTCTGTCCATGGGATTCTCCAAGCAAGAATACTGGAATGGGTTGCCATTCTCTCCTCCAGGTAAACCTTATAAATCATTGGGAAAAAAAAACACATAGTCTTCCTCCTTACCAATATGGCCAAAAATTAAGATACAAAAGCTATAGGGCAAAAAACTCCAGTGCCCAAACTCCTATATTTATATAAATCCCACATTACTCAAATACTCAAGATAGGCAGCTAAAATTCAGTAAAGTTCTCCATTACAATTTTTATTTTTATTTTATTATTATTTTTTTTTCCATTACAATTTTTAAAGCAGCACTTCCTTTTGTAATCCCTTTAACAGACCCCTAGATAAAGAGTCTTTTAGTCATTGTGTGACGTCTAGTCAGCCTCCTATGCCAGTAAAGACTACTTCATCTCTGCTTTTTCTCAAAGTATTGCTAGTGATCTGCTCTCCTCTTGCCCAAGGCCCAGAAGTTGACCTCTGGATTCTCCAGCAGGCGATAATTATCACCAAATTGATAAGTTCAACAAAAGTGTCTTTGGATTTCCTTGGTGGTCCAGTGGTTGAGAATCCACCTTGCCATGCAGAGGAGGATGCGGGTTGGATCCCTGGTAGGGGAACTGAAATCCCATGTGCCACAGAACAACTGAGCCCACACGCCACAACTAGAGAGTCTCTGCTCCACAAAAGACCCTGTATGATGCGATGAAGATCCTGAGTGCTGCAGCTAAGACCTGAAGCAACCAAATAAATACATATTTTTAAAAAACAGAAAAGCCCTGATACTTACACAAAATGGTTTATTAGCATTTCAGGTGGCTGGTTATTCCCAGGAAAAGTCATTGTGAGGACTTAAGGAATAGTCATTTTCTAAGTCAGAAGCTACCCAATTATTTCAGACTTTTAGTATCTAGACTATTCAAAGACAGATGCTGAAATAGAAAGGGAACTACATGTCAAATCATCTTAAATCAAATTTGTCTATGACTCTAACAGTAAGCTAAATTCCACATGGTGGGGGCATTCATTGATTGTAAGAACTGAAGGATATCTGGAGAATATCTAATCCTGTTTTATAGATGAAGGAACCAAAGCATAGAAAAGGGATCTAAAATCGCTAAAGAAGAGTTACTGTTCTACAGATTGTGCTTTTAGCTACATTATTCCATTTAATGCTTTGAACAACTCTATAAGGTAGATTCTAGTAGGATTTCCATTTCTTATGAGGAAAGTAAGGTCCGTCTAGTCAAGGCTATGGTTTTTCCAGTAGTCATGTATGGATGTGAGAGTTGGACTGTGAAGAAAGCTGAGTGCTGAAAAATTGATGCTTTTGAACTGTGGTGTTGGAGAAGACTCTTGAGAGTTCCTTAAGGAGATCCAACAAGTCCATTCTAAAGGAGATCAGTCCTGGGTGTTCTTTGGAAGGAATGACGCTAAAGCTGAAATTCCAGTACTTTGGCCACCTCATGCGAAGAGTTGACTAATTGGAAAAGACCCTGATGCTGGGAGGGGTTGGGGGCAGGAGGAGAAGGGGACGACAGAGGATGAGATGGCTGGATGGCATCACCGACTCGATGGACATGAGTTTGAGTGAACTCTGGGAGCTGGTGATGGACAGGGAGGCCTGGCGTGCTGCAATTCATGCGGTCACAAAGAGTTGGACACGACTGAGTGACTGAACTGAACTGAACTGAAGGCTTGAGAAACTACGTGTCCCAAGTTCCATGGTTGGCAAATGGGAGCACGAAAGTTGTGTGGATTCCAAAGCTTGGGCTCTAAACCTTAACAGATATTAGCCCCTGTACCCCAGGTCACACAGCAAACGAATGGGTAGAAGCAAGTCTGAAATTGGCAGACTAGTGTTTTTGCATCACCATACTCTAACAGTGAATAAGAGAGCTTCATTAGCTATACCCAGATTCAGGCCCAGAGAGCACCTCTAGGTAGACCTGGTCTAGAGAATGTGCTCTGCTGTACGGAGTGTCCTGGGATCTGTCTGGTCTGGGACGAAAAGATTCAGACTATGCTTGTCAGACTAGACTTCCTGTGGTAAATCCATAGTGTATCCTAGTGTGGATCTGCCAATGAAGTTAGAGACTTTTTTCCTTCTGCCTTCAATTTCTCTGGGCCTGACTTGATATTAAACTTCTATAATGTTAAGCAAGTGTGGTAGAAACTTGGTAGGGTAAAATGGCTGATAGTTCTGACTTGCGTAAAATTGCACTTTGTTCAGCAAGCATTTATTTAATCTCCATGCTATTAATATCTCTCATCCTGGTAATCAGGGGATGTTAATATTTGGTCGCTTTTCTTACAGAAATGTTTTGTAATGCATAAACTGCAAAATTACATGTGCTTTTTAAAAAACTTGGATCCTGTATATGACAGATCCCTTGAGAAGGGATTCTACCAATTCTACCAAGACAATTAGCAAGTCTCATCACTTGCTCATCAGTTACAAAATCACTCCCTTGATGCAGTTTATTACTGTGGGTCATGTATAAAAGCATCTTACTCATCCCTGTTGCTATGTTCCAGTAAAATTTGCCTGTTCCATCTACTCTGCCAAGCTATGCTGTCTTAGTTCTAAACCTATTTGTTACAAGCAACCACTTCTGATGGTATTGGGTTATTATTAAAGAATGCTTTTTACTTGCTTAGTGCTTTAGTGTCTATAAAGAATGTTTATGTATACTGTGTCACAACATGTTATGGTAAGCAGCAGAAGACATATTATTATCTCTAAATGGTTAAAGAAACAGAGGTTCAAGGAGTTCAGGGAATGACTTACCCAAGATCTCATGCCCACTGATTAAAGAACCTGGGTGTTCTGACTCCAAGTTCTTTTTCTTTCAATTTTTAAAAAGATATTATTTTTTAGAGAGTTTTAGGTTCACAGCAGAACTGAGTGGAAAGTACATAGAGTACAAAATGCCCCCTGCAAGTTTAGTTTCCTTTTCATTAAAATATGCTACCTGCTCCATATCCTCTGGGGCCTTTTTAAACTTGAAAAACTAATTCTATAATTCACTGGGAAGAATGAGTTGGTGAAATTGATTAAGATGCTTTGAAGTAGAAAGAGTAACCAGAGGAGATTTGTTGTACCAGATACTAAGACAGTAATAATTAATATTTATTGAATGCCTATTTGTGCTAGGAATCTTTACAACAACTATAAAAGGTAGCTACTAAGATTATCCCTATTTTACAGATGAGGAAAATGAGGCAAAGGGCAATTAAGTGACTTTCCCAAGGTCACATGAATTGATGGAGCTGGGATTTTAACCCTATCAATTTGACTTCAAGGATTTTTTCTTACCATCACAGCTGCCTGTCTCATACTTTATAATCTAAATAATTAAAATAGTTGAGATAAACCCACATACCCATGCTCAATTAATCTTCAAAAAAGGAGGGAAGAATATAAAATGGTGAAAAGACAGTCTCTTCAGCAAGTGGTGCTAGGTAAGTTGGACAGATGAATGTATATTAATGAAGTTAGAACACACCTTCACATCTTACAAAAAAATAAACTCAAAATGACTTAAAGACTTAAACATAAGACATTACACCATAAAGCTCCTAGAAGAGAGCACAGGCAAAACATTCTCTGACATAAATCATATCAGTGTTTTCTCAGGTCAGTCAACTAAGGCAATAGAAAAACAAAAATAAACAAATGGGTCCTAATCAAACTTATAAGATTTTGCACAGCAAAAAGAAACCAGAAAAAAAAAACAAACTGGGAAAAAAACCAACAGCATGGGAGAAAATATTTGCAAATGATGTGACAGACAAGGGCTTAATCTCCAAACTATACAAACAGCTCATTTAACTCAATGACAACAACAAAAAAAACAAACCAAGAAATGAGCAGAAGACTTTAATGGACATTTCGCTAAAGAAGACAAACAGCTGGCCAGAAGGCGTATGAAAAGATGCTCAACATCACTAATTATTAGAGAAATGCAGATCAAAACTACAATGAGGTATTATCTTACACTGGTCAAAATGGCCATCATTAAAATGTCTACAAATAACAAATGCTAGAGAGGGTGTGGAGAAAAGGGAAGCCTCCTATACTGTTGGTGGGAATGCAAACTGGTCCAGCCACTATAGAGAGCAGTGTGGAGGTTCCTCAGAAAACTAAGAATTACCATATGATCCAGCAATCCCATTCCTGGGCACATCTGTTGTTCAGTTGCTAAGCTGTGTCTGATTCTGCAACCTCATGGACTGCAGGACACCAGGCTCCTCTGTCCTCCACTATCTCCTAGAGTTTACTCAAATTGGTGTCCATTGAGTCAGTGATGCTATCTGACCATCTCATCTTTTACTGCCCGCTTCTCGTTTTGCCCTCAAAATTGGGTCTTTTCCCAATGAGGGTCTTTTCCAAAGAGTCGGTTCTTCCCATCAGGTGGCCAAAGTATTAGAGCTTCAGCATCGGTCCTTCCAATGAATATTCAGGACTCATTTCCTTTAGGATTGATTGGTTTGATCTTGCAGTCCAAGGGACACTCAAGGGTCTTCTCCAGCATTACAATTTGAAAGCATCAGTTTTTTGGTGCCTAGCCTTCCTTATGGTCCTACTCTCACATCCATGCATGACTACTGGAAAAACCATAGCTTTGACTATATGGACCTTTGTCAGCAAAGTGATGGCTCTGCTTTTATTAATAATATGTTGTCTAGGTTCATCATAGCTTTCCTTCCTTGGAGCAAGCGTCTTTTAATTTCATGGCTGCAGTCACCATCCACAGTGATTTTGGAGTCTAAGAAAATAATATCTGTCACTGCTTCCACTTTTTCCCCTTCTACTTGCCATGAAGTGATGGGACCGGATGCCTGGGCACATACAAAACTATAATTTGAAAAGATTCATGAACCCCTATGTTCACAGCAGCACTATTCACAATAGCTAAGACAAGGAAACAACCTAATGTCCACTGATAGATGAATGGATAAAGATGTGGTACAGATACACAAAGGAATACTACTCAGCCATAAAAAAGAATGAAGTAATGCCATTTTCAACAACATGGATGGGGCGAGAGATTAACATACTAAGTAAAGTAAATCAGAAACAGAAAGATAAATAATATCATATGATGTCATTTATATGTGGAATCTAAAATCAAAAATGGGCTTCCCATTGCCTCAGTGATAAAGAATCTACCTGCCATGCAGGAACCACAGGAGATGTGGGTTCATCCCTGGGTCAGGAAGATCCCCTGAAGAAGGGCATGGCAACCCACTCCAGTATTCTTGTCTGGAGAATCCCATGGACAGAGGAGCCTGGCAGGCTATAGTACAGAGGATCGCAAAAAGTCGAACATAGCTGACGTGACTTCGCATGCATGCACAAAATATAACATAAATGAACCTATCTACAAACCAGAATAAGACTCACAGACACCAGAGAAGACTTGTGGTTGCCAAAGGGGAGAGGCATGGTGGGGGAAAGAACTGGCAGTTGGGGATTAGTGAATGTAAACTACTATATATAGGATGGATAAACAACAAAGTCCTACTGTATAGCACGGGGAACTATATTCAGTATCCTGTGATAAACCATAATGGAAAAGAATATTTTTTTAAAAATGTCTATATGTATATAACTGAGTCACTTATTGTGTTCAATTGCTTAGTCGTGTCTGACTCTTCTGCAATGCCATGGACTGTAGCCTGCCAGACTCCTCTCTCCATGGGATTTCCCAGGAAAGAATACTGGAGAGGGTTGCCATTTCCTTCTCCAGGGGATCTTCCCAACCTGGGGATCGAACGAGTCTTCTGCATCTCCTGCAGGCAGATTCTTTACCCACTAAGCCATCAGGGAAGCCCAAGTCACTTTACTGTACAGCAGAGATTGACACAACATTGTAAATCAACTATACTTCAATTAAGTTTAAAAAATAGCTGAAATCTCAATAGGCAGATCAATGAAATAGAATAGACAGCTCAAAAGCATACTAGTGTATGAAACTGAAGCTATAATTAGGTTGAGAACTCAAATTAGTGGATAACAAGAAAAGCCTGCAAAGTATTAGTATTCAAGAAAAGCCTGCAAAGAGGTAATACAGTGTTATGGTTCAATGCACAGGCTTTGGTATCAGATAAACCTAAGCTTATATAGAAGCTTACCCACTTATTAGCTCTCTGACCTTGGTGTAAAAACAGTGACTTACGAAGGCATCAATCAATAAATTGCTTGATGTAGTGCCCTATACAAAATGATCACTCAATATACCCTAACTATCATTATCAGCACTCAATAAATACTAGCTATCATTATCATTGGCATGGGAGGAATAAAACTTGAATCTCACTACCTCACACCATACACAACAAAATTTCCAGCTAAATGTAGAAAAAAGAAATAAAAAAAATAAGATCTATCTATCTAACTTGAAAGCAAGGAAAGGTTTTTTCCAGTTATAAAAACAATGGGAAAATTCTTAAAACAAAACATTGATAACTGAACAATAATAAGAGTTAAATACCATGCGTAGGTTTTTTAACGTAGTGTAAGTTTAAATACTAAATTTACTAATTTAAATTACATTAAAAATTTTAACCCTGATTTCAAGTTTTAGAAAATTTTACTAGAACTTACTCTTATTAATTAAATCACCAGGAACTTTCAGAACAATATTTTTAATATCTTATTGCTTGCCAAGACCTAGACTCTGGTGCTTGCTCTGCCTCTCCTGTTCCTTAAAGGAGTTTGGTGGGAGAGACATCATTAACAGAGACCAGGTCAGATGGATGTAGGTCTTTCTTTCCCAGTTGTGTCGCACAAACTGGTCGATTCTTGTCCAGAGTAGGAAAGAGCCAGGATTTCAGAAAAATCAAAAAAATAATTTGACATTGTTGGCCCTGATGGCCCAGCAGTTAAAACTCGGTGCTTACACCCCAGAGGGTATGAGTTTGATTCCTGGTCAGGGAACTAACAGCCTGCATGCTGTGTGGTGTATGGCCAAAAAAATTTTTAAATTAAAAAAAGAAAAAAAAGAATTTGACATTGTATTATAAGATCTCTCTTAATTAAGATTTATCAAACGTCAAAACTTATTTGCTTCTCATCTAAACACTTTTCATTTTGCGACTTTTTTTTTACACGTACATAACTTTAAATACTTTAAATACTAAGCATACATTGGGCTTCCCTGATAGCTCAGTTGGTAAAGAATCCACCTGCAATGCAGGAGACCCCAGTTCCATTCCTGGATGGGGAAGATCCGCTGGAGAAGGGATAGGCTACCCACTCCAGTATTCTTGGACTTTCCTTGTAGCTCAGCTGGTAAAGAATCCACCTGCAATGCAGAAGACCTCAGTTGGATCCCTGGGTTGGGAAGATCTCTTGGAGAAGGGATAAGGCTACCCACTCCAGAGTTGGCCTAGAGAATTCTATTTTAGTTCATGGAGTCTCAAAGAGTTGGACATGACTGTGCGACTTTCACTTTCAAGCATATATTATATTTAAAATATGATCCCCAAAGTGAAAAGTGGTGAGTTTCACACCAGCAGCCAGGTAAGGAACTAGAGAAGAATGGTGGAGAGTGAGTGGACTTTGGAGTCAGATAGGGCTGGGTCTTACCCCTGCTCTGCCTTTTTCCAGCTATATGACTCAATGAATTGCCACATTTCCTGGCACATTAGTTTTCTCATCTATAACCTGGAAGTGAGAATCAGACCTCTTCTGTTGGGTCCTTGTAAGGAGTATAGATAACACCTGTCAAGTGGCAGGTCCACTGTCCGTCACAAAGTAGATGCTTTCCAGTGCTTGCTTCTGTTATAACCTCCTCCCATTTGTTTTATTTGTCATGTACTGATCGTTAATTTGCTGAGATGTCTAGTTTCCCATTAGTTCCTTGAACACAGGGACTGATTTTATGTTTCCTTAGAACAATGCTTTGCTTACAGCTGGCTTTTCTTTCCCTAATTTCTTCCCTTCTTCCTCCCCATCGTCTTCACATGTGATCTTTTACAGTCTACCTAACAAGGTTGATTGACTGGTAAGTCTTGTACCACAGAGTGACTTTTCCATGAGTTACCAGGAAGAGAAGGGTTTGTGAGTATGTATATTTTTTTATAGTGCAGACACAATAGGCAAAGTGATAGGGTAACTGGTCCAGAGTCCCGTAGGCTCTGCATCTCTCGTTGCCTACACCCTGGTGGCTCAGATGGTATAGACTTTGCCTGCAATGTGGGAGACCTGGGTTCGATCCCTGAATCAGAAAGACCCACTGGAGAAGGAAATGGCAATCCACGCCAGTATTCTTGTCTGGAGAATTCCATGGACAGAGGTGCCTGGCAGGTTATAGCCCATAGGGTCACAAACAGTCTGACACGACTGAACAACTAACACTCACACATTGTATCAGCTACCTAATAAAAGCATAGAATTCTAAAGATGGCTCCTACATTTGCATCATGGCTACTTGTAGTTTCTTCACAGCAGGATCAAGAACTGTCTTCAATTTTAGAATTTCCAATTTTGAGGCAGGATGCTGTAGGACCCAACCTTAAAAAAAAAAGACATACATATTAACACAAAAGGGATTTCAAAATATATACTGAGTCAGTACTCACTGGGTAGACCCTATCCAGTCATCAGTCTATCAAAGTCTACCTGGTTAAAAAAAAAAAAAACAACCAAATCCATTTATATTAAAGCACAAATAATTATCAGCTTAAGAATTATTTTTCCTATAGGAGGATTAACACTGAAGGGATCATATCTTTAACCTCCTATGATGACATCTAAAGTATTAGAGGCCTTTCAAGAATGCCTTCACATCCTGTGATTTTAGCATCCTCAGGATAGAATCCCATCTATCAGAAAGAACATTTTATAGGCAGTCAATAGACTTGAGTTCAGTTCCTGATTCTCCTCCTGACTAGTTTGTGTACTCAACACCTCTGGGCTTGAGTTTTCTCATCAGTAAAATGGGGGAGCTGAATGAGATGATTTCTAAGGCCTCTTAGCTCTATAGTTCTTCCTTTATAAAAACTCTACCCTGGTAATGAACATATGGAAGGATCCACCAACAGCTTCAAGGAACTTAAGGGAAGAGGAAAACCTGCTATTTCTTTATTCCAAGTCTAACGCATTAAATAAACCAGTAAATTACATCTAGAAGAAAATTTGGAAAATGAAGAGTGGCCTGGGGAAGGACATGGTTACCTTACTCCACAAGCACTGTTACCATTTTGGTGTGGCTCCTTCCAGACTTTTCCCCCCTGTGCATTATTCCCCTATGCACAATTATTAAAGCATTATTTTGTCATGAGAATGTTTAGTTTCCTCTGTCTCCAGATCTTTTGCCTTAGTCGTGAGCTCTTCATTTTAGCCATAACTCCAGGTGAAACTTTGAATCAGGGCATTCTGGCTCCTTCCCACTTTGTTCACCTCTAATCCCCACCTTAACATGAGGTTAAGGACAGGCTTAACCTTCTCTTCCCAAATTATGGAACTACTTGACTTCCCTTTCTTTGAGGCATCATGCCACCCCCATCCCATGCAGCTCAAGTTGGGCTGACAATTATAGCTCCTTAACACACACGAGCCAAAGACCCAGGTTTGATCAACAGTATTACTCCAATTCCGAGGCAACCATCATTGGGCCATACGGTGGGTACCTAACTGAGGTAGAGCTCATCAGAGTCAATCCCAATATCTTGAGATTATGTGGACATTGGAGGAGAAGAAGAACTTTCTTCCTAGGCAGGGAACATGTGAATTTAGGGCTGGGGGTGACGTCTTCTTTACTGTATGAAATGAGTCTAACTGTAGAAGTCAGCCAGAGTTGGAAGAAGAGTCCCTGAAGCATGGAGTCCAACACCCTTGTTACCCCAGCTGATTTCTCAGAACCCTGAAGAAAAAGTTCCCAGGGTACTAGAGTGGAGTAACCAGAGGTGGCTGGATTAGAGGGGGATGCCTTTGAAAAGTTTGACTTGGAATCCATAAACTTAAATGTCTGACTCTTATTGGGGTTATACCAAGAGGATGGCTGGGAGAAAGTTTCCAGATTCAGGGAATGGAAGTGATTCTTGCTCTGGTGGCCCACTGGGTGGATAAGGGGATCTTACCATTTTCTAAACAAATCTTGGATGTCAGTGAGAAGTGGGTGACAACTGGTAAACTGCTATCCTGGGAGATCTGGGAACACTGCTTTTGGTCGACAAGAGCTAGGAAAGAAAGGAGGAGGAGGAATGTGAGCAGGGAGAAAGGAAGGAAGAGAAAAAGAAAGCATTTTGCCAGATCATCATCAATAGAAAATCCAGTTGTCAATATTTTAATATTTTTACCAGGGAATTAAAATTTTCCATATGCAACCACAATTACCCATAAAATATTTTCATTAGTTCTGGAGTCAGTCTTTCAAACTGAAAATTCCAGACTTCCCTGGCCGTCCAGTGGTTAAGATCTGCCTGCCAATGAAGGGGACATGGGTTCGATCCCTGGTTGGGGAAGATCCCACATGCTGCAAAGCAACGAAGCCCATGCACCACAGCTACTAAGTCCCTGCTACAACAAGAGAACCCCCTAATCACGGCAACTAGTGAAAGCCCACATGCAGCAACAAAGACCTAGCAGAGCCAAAACTAAATAAATAATCAATTAAAAATTTTTAACTGAGTGTCGATTTAGTCTCAAAAAACAAAAATAGAAAATTCCTCTTCATAATTTCTCAATTTATTACGGGACTGTGTTTATGCTTTCAAGAATTGCCTTTTCACACAAGAACTGCTGAAAAAAGATTCATGTTTTATTTTAATTTCTTCTTTTAGTAACTGGATAACAGCAGCCTGTTGTTGGCTTTAAAAAAAAAAAGGCATGCTCAACAATGGTAATTATTAGAGAAATACAGATCAAATCTAGTGAGGTACCACCTCACACTGGTCAGAATGACCATCATTAAAAAGTTCACAAACAGATGCTTAGAGAAGGTGTGGAGAAAAGGGAACTCTCCTACACTCTTGGTAGAAAAGTAAATTGGTGCACCCAATATGAAAGTTCCTTAAAAAAAAAAAAACACCAAACCCTGAAAATAGAGTTGCCATATGAGACAGCAATTCCACTCCCAGGCATACATCCAGAGAAAACTATAATTTGAAAAGATACATGCACCCCTATGTTCATAGTAGCACTGTTACAATAGCCAAACATAGAAAAAACCTAAATGCCCATTGATAGATGAATGGATAAAGTAGAGTGGAAACAGTGTCAGACTTTATTTTTTGGGCTCCAGAATCACTGCAAATGGTGACTGCAGCCATGAAATTAAAAGATGCTTACTCCTTGGAAGAAAAGTTATGACCAACCTAGATAGCATATTCAAAAGCAGAGACATTACTTTGCCGACTAAGGTCCGTCTAGTCAAGGCTATGGTTTCTCCTGTGGTCATGTATGGATGTGAGAGTTGGACTGTGAAGAAGGCTGAGCACCGAAGAATTGATGCTTTTGAACTGTGGTGTTGGAGAAGACTCTTGAGAGTCCCTTGGACTGCAAGGAGATCCAACCAGTCCATTCTGAAGGAGATCAGTCCTGGGATTTCTTTGGAAGGAATGATGCTAAAGCTGAAACTCCAGTACTTTGGCTACCTCATGCGAAGATTTGACTCATTGGAAAAGACTCTGATGCTGGGAGGGATTGGGGGCAGGAGGAGAAGGGGGCAACAGAGAATGAGATGGCTGGATGGCATCACTGACTTGATGGACGTGAGTCTGAGTGAACTCTGGGAGATGGTGATGGACAGGGAGGCCTGGCGTGCTGCGATTCATGGGGTCACAAAGAGTCGGACACGACTGAGTGACTGAACTGAACTGAACTGAACTGATACATAACAATGAAATAGTACTCAGCCATAAAAAGAATGAAATGATGTCATCTACAGCAATATAGATGGACTGAGATTATCATACTAGGTGAAGTAAGTCAGACACAGAAAGACAAATACCAAATGATATCACCTATATGTGGAATCTAAAATAGGACACAAATGAACTTGTTATGAAACAGACTCACAGACATAGAAAATAAACATGGTTACTAAAAGGGGAAAGTGGGTGGCTGCTGCTGCTGCTAAGTCACTTCAGTCGTGTCTAACTTTGTGCGACCCCATAGACGGCAGTTTGGGATTAGCAGATTCAAACTACTATATATGTGATAGACCAATAAAAAGTACTGTCATATGGAATGGCACTTGGAACTATATTTAATATCCTGTAATAAATGATATGGGTGTGTATAACTGAATCATTCTGCTATATACCAGAAACTCACACAACACTGTAAATCCACTATACTTCAATTAAAAAAAAAGGCTACAAGGAAACAAAGCCTTTATTATTAAGTTTGGGGCTAAAATATAAATCTAAGACAATAAATATATTAGTCTATGAAGTGGAATGAATTCATCCCACAGAGAAAACATACATTTTAAAAGCTGTCTAAATACAAAGTACAGAAGAATTGATGCTTTTGAACTGTGGTGTTGGAGAAGACTCTTGAGAGTCCCTTGGACTGAAAGGAGATCCAACCAGTCCATCCTAAAGGAAATCAGTCCTGAATATTCATTGGAAGGACTGATACTGAAACTGAAACTCCAATACTTTGACCACGTGATGCGAAGAGCTGACTCATTGGAAAAGACCCTGATGCTGGGAAAGATTGAAGGTGGGAGGAAAAGGGGATGACAGAGGATGAGATGGTTGGATGGCATCACCGACTCAATGGACATGAGTCTGAGTAAACTCTGGGATTTGGTGATGGACAAGGAGACCTGGCGTGCTGCAGTCCATGGGGTCACAAAGAGTCAGACACGACTGAGCAACTGAACTGAACTGAACTGAATACAGAATTTAGATATATTTTGAAAAGAAAGCAAAACTCATGGGAGCTTCTTAAATTTTATATGTAAATTAGGAGGTCTGTAGATCCAGGATCCCATAACCAATAGGCTGTATCAGATGCAGAAATAAATAAGATGAGAAAATCACAATGATAAAAAAAAAAGCAAAAGAAATAAGGCTATAGGTAAGAAATTGCACAGTAACCATGAGTTACATCTATTGAGCATTATGCTAAGTACATTCAAAGCATTATATTATTTAATTCTCTCAACAAAGTTATACCATTAATTCCTCTCCTTCTCCCATTTTATCATGAGGAAATCAAATAAGTCGAGGATCAGGGCTGAAAACTGGCTATTCTAACAAGTTCCCAGTGATGCTGATGCTCTGGTGTGGGGACCACACTTTGATAACCACTACTACAGGGTCTCTCAACCCCTTTATTAAGAGCAATCACTTTTTCTTAAAAAGTAAAAATCCTATTGCTGGAATTATCTTGCCAAAGCAAATATATTGAGCCTCATGAATCATCAGGAATCAACAATAATACCTATATACTAAAGGTTATCATTAGGATCATATAAAAGAAGAAGGATAATAATAATAAAATAGCAAAAAACAATATGTCGTGTCTGCTACATTTAGGTTCTTTTCCAAGTGCTTTAGTGATTATTTATTTAACATTCCCAACAACACAGGAAGGAGGTAAATTTGCAGTATCATGTTATAAATAATGAAGCTGAGGCAAAGAGAGGTTACAAAATGTGTTCAAGTTACGCCCCTATGGAGTGAAAAGCCAGGATTTGGACCCAGAAGCCTTTGACCATGTGGATCACAACAAACTGTATAAAATCCTTAAGAAGATGGGAGTGCCAGACCACCTACCTGTCTCCTGAGAAACTTGTATGTGGGTCAAGAAACAACAGTGAGAACTAGACATGGAACACTATCCAAATTGAGAAAGGAGTATGACAAAGTTGTATATTGTCACCCTGGTTATTTAATTTCTGTGCAGAGTACATCACGCAAAATGCCAGGCTGGATGAATCACAAGCTGGAATCAAGATTGCTGGGAGAAATATCAACAACTCAGATATGCAGATGATACCACTCAAATGGCAGAAAGTGAAAAGGAACTAAAGATGAGGGTGAAAGAGGAGAGTGAAAAAGCTGGCTTCAAACTCAACATTCAAAACCTAAGATCATGGCATCTGGTCCCATCACTTCATGGCAAGTAGAGGAGGAAGAAGTGGAAACCGTGACAGAAGTGGAAGCAGTGACAGTGATCTTGGGCAAAACCACTGCCGATGGTGACTGTAGCCACGAAATTAAAAGACACTTACTTCTTGGAAGGAAAGCTGAAACAAAACTAGACAGCAGATTCAAAAGCAGAGACACCACTTTGGCGACAAAGGTCCATACAGTCAAAGCTATGGTTTTTCCAGTAGTCATGTATAGATGTGAGAGTTGGACCATAAAGAAGACTGGGTGCTGAGGAACTGATCCTTTCAAATTGTGGTGCTGGAGAAGACTCTTGAGAGTCCTTTGGACTGCAAGGAGATCCAACCAGTCAATCTTAAAAAAAATCAACCCTGAATATTCATTGGAAGGACTATTGGTGAAGCTCCAATACTTTGACCACCGAATGGGAAAGAGCTGACTTACTGGAAAAGACCTTGATCCTGGAAAAAGATTGAAGGCAAAAAGAGAAGGGGGCGGCAGAGGAAGAGATGGTTAGATAGCATCACTGACTCAACGGACATGAATTTGAGCAAACTCTGGGAGATAGTGGAGGACAGAGGAACCTCTGTCCATGTCCAGAGGAACTATGGCATATTGCGGTCCATGAAGTTGCAAAGTCAGAGATGACTTAGAGGCTGAACAATGATCCTAAGAGCAAAAGTGTAACCTCTATAACTAGGTTACTTCTCTATCTCAAAGGGGTTGTTGTAGGGATAGCTACAACTACTATTTATTCTTATTGTCAAATCATTAATATGATAGTAGAATGGGAGTTAGGGCTAAAGCAGTATAAAGAACAATATACTGGGAGTCAGAAGACCAGGGTTGGGGGTCACAGATCTATCAGAAATTGTGTGACTCTAGGCAAGTTACTCAGCCCTTAGTGAAACAGAAACCCTATCAGCTATCCCACAGGAATATCAGGACAACTAAATTAGACAATGGTTGGAAAGTTCCCTATGATCTGTTGTTGTTGAGTCACTAAGTCATATCTGGCTCTTTGCCACCCCATGGATTGCAGCATGCCAGGCTTCCCTGTCCTTCACTATCTCCTGGAGTTTGCTCAGACTCATATCCATTGAGTCAATGATGCCATCCAATCATCTCATCCTCTGTAGTCCCCTTCTTCTGCCCTCAATCTTTCCCAGCATCAGGGTCTTTTCCAATGAATCAGCTATTCACATCAGGAAGCTAAAGTATTGGAGCTTCAGCATCAGTTCTTCCAATGAATATTCAGGGTTGATTTTCTTTAGGATTAACTGGTTGGGTCTCCTTGCAGTTCAAGGGACACTCAAGAGTCTTCTCCAGCACTGCAATTTGAAAGCAGCAATTCTTTGGTGCACAGCCTTCTTTATGGTCCAACTCTCACATCTGTGTGTGACTACTGGAAAAACCATAGCTTTCACTGTACAGACCTGTGTCAGCAAAGTGATGTTTTTGCTTTTTAATACACTTTCTAGGTTCATCATAGCTTTTCTTCCAAGGAGCTAGCATCTTTTAATTTCATGGCTGCAGTCATCGTCCACTGTGATTTTGGAGCTCAAAATAGTAAAGTCTGTCACTGTTTCCTTTTCTTCCCCCATCTATTTGCCCTGAAGTGATGGGACTGGATGCCACTATCTTCATTTTTCGAATGTTGAGTTTTAAGCCACCTTTTTCCCTCTCCTCTTTCACCTTCATCAAGAGGCTCGTTAGTTCTTCTTCATTGGTGGTATCATCTGCGTATCTGAAGTTATTGATATTTTTTCTGGCAATTTTGATTCCAGCTTGAGCTTCATCTAGCCTGGCATTTCACATGATGTAGTCTGCATATAAGTTAAATAAGCAGTGTGACAATATACAGCCTTGACATACTCCTTTCCCAATTTTGAACGAGTCTGTTGCTCCATGTCCAGTACTAACTGTTGCTTCTTGACCTGCATACAGGTTTCTCAGGAGGCAGGTAAGGTGGTCTGGTATTCCCATCTCTTTAAGAATTTTCCACACTTTGTGGTGATCCACATGGTCAAAGGCTTTAGCATAGTCAATGAAGCAGAAGTAGATGTTTTTCTGGAATTCCCTTGCTTTTTCTATGATCCAACAGATGTTGGCAATTTCTATGATCTGTAAAATGCTATAAACTAATATGATTTTTATTTTTTAAAAATAGCTCTTTTGCTACATCTAAATCTACTTATATATATTAAACACAATAGAGGGTGAAATGGAAAATATTAAGGTTCTGAACATAAAGTTTCACTCTAGTAGGAGTCAGAACAGGGTCTACCAATACTCTTCACTGTGCAGTGCTAATCTCTGATGAAGATGTTCATCTTCTTTGAATTGCATGACTATGCTAGTTACTCATATTTCCCTATCAAGTTTTCTGAAATTATTATCAGCAATGACTTCACATCCCTAAGCTTCTTTAAAAAAACATTTCTAGGCTTGCAAATGTTTCAGCATCTGAGAATAGCATCAATTTCTTGGAAATAAAATAGTAAACTTCATTTTAGCTGTGAAAACCATGGAGACTAAGAGTAAGTGATGGGATGAAGCAACGTTCTGAGAGAGGTGAGTTGGTACCTCAGAAGTGAAGGAAGAAGGCAGCAGAACTGATCTTTCTGTTAGGCACACAACCCTTCCAGGAACCTAGAAAACGTGTTAATTTTAATTTCTTCTCAAACAGAAAAAACCTGAATATGACAACAATGAATATACAAGTCTAACTGAATTATATTTGTCTTCATAACAATACAGTCATAAGAAGTTATTTTTAGTAACTTTATGGAGGTAGGGACTCATGAAGGCAAAAGTGCCCAGAACCCACAAAAGTCATAATGTAGTCCAGGGAGTGAGGGAACACAAGCAGTTCTTCTTCAGTGGTGGGGAGAAATGGGCTGTGGAAGCAGCAATGATCCAAGTGCCTTTAAAATGGGTCAGTTTGCACTATTTCACATACATGTCACATTATCACAGGTTCCTAATTTTAGGCTTACAGACTCAAGTTTTTACTGCCCTCTCTGGAATTAATTAAATGCTCTCTATGACCTTGGATACACTCGTCCTTCCACTCAATTCCTTTTATTTACCCCCTTATAAAAAGTAAAGCTTAATTTTTCACATTGATTTGGTTATCCTTTTTTTCCATTGTGATAAAATATACATGACGAAATCACCATTTTTAACCAGTAAAATATTTTATTGTGGTTGAATATGCGTAACTTAAAATTGATCACTTTACCAGTTTTTAAGTGTATAGTTCTGTAGCATTAAGTTCATTCACATTACTGTACAACCATCATCACCATCGAGCTGCAGAAATTTTTCATCATCCTTAACTAAGCTCTGTACCCATTAAACTTAAACTCCCTAATTACCCACACCCGCCACCTCCACTTCCTACCCCCTGGCAACCGCCATCCTACATTCTGTCTCTACGTATCTGACTACTCTAGGTACCTCATACTACGTTTGTTTATAGAGTATACTATATTTGCTGTTTTGTTTCTAGATTAAAATGCCTTCAAGGTTCATCCATGCTGTACCATGTATCAGAATTTCACCCCTTTTCAAGGTTAAATGATATCCCACTGTATATACATACCACATTTTGTTCATCTTTTCATCTGTTGATGGACATTTGGGCTGTTTCTACATTTTGGTTATTATGAATAGTGCTGCTCTGAGCATTGGTTGTACAAAAATCTGTCTGAGTTCCCACTTATGATCACCTCCAGTTAAAGATAACCTTATCCTAGGCCTCAAATATTTTTAAAAACAATTTTTCAAATTACAATGTCTGGCACAAAATTTAATCATATTCACAGGGAGTCAAGAGAACATGAATGAGAACCAGCAGAAACAAAAGCAGAACCCAGAAATAGATTTAAATACCTATGCCCATCCGACTTTTGACAAAGATGCAAAGGCAACTCAAAGGAGGAAAGACAGTATTTTCAACAAATAAGCTGAAGCAGCTGGAGATCCATAACCCAAAAAATGAACCTTAAGTTAGTCTCAGATGTATACAAAAGTTAACCTAAAATGGGTAATGGCTTTAAATATAAAATGTAAAGTTATAAAACTTTTAGGAAAAAAAGAGAAAAACTTCAGGATCTAGGGCAAGGCAATGAGTTCACAATCTTGATACCAAAGGCACTGTTTATTTAAAAACTGATAAACTTTATTTCTTCAACATTTAAAACTTTTTCTCTGCAAAAGACCCAAGTAAAAGAATGAGGAGACACTGGGGAAAATATTTGTATAGCACATATATAACAAAGGACCAATATCTAGAATATATAAAGAATTCACAAAACTCAACAGTAAAAAAAAAATATATTATCCAATTAGAAAATGAGTAAAGACATGAAAGACATTTCACTGAAGAAGACATACAGACGGCAAACATTCAGCATCATCAGCTGTGAGAGAAACACAAATGAAAACCACAATGAGATGTCACTACACATCTCCAAGAATGGCTAAGATAAAACACAGTTACAACATCCAAATACTAGTGAGAATGTGGAGGAAGAAGACCACTCAACATTGCCGGTAGAAGTGTATTATAAAGTGGCACAGCCATTCTAGAAAACAATCTGGCAGTTCCATATAGAAGGAAACATGCAAATACCTCATAGTCCAGCAATTGTACTTCTGGGCACTTATCAAAGAGAAATAAAAACTTATATTTACACAAAAATCTGTACATAAATGTTTGAGCAGCTTTCATAATATTCAAAAACTGGGGGAAAAAACCCCCACCTACTGAAGGAGGGAATGGTTAAACTGCGGGACATCATACCATGGAATGCACACTGCCGAGTGATAAAAAGCGACAGAATACTGACACATACAACCTAGATGAGTCTCCAGAGAATTAAGTTGACTCAAGAAAGACAATCACCCAAAATTAAACATTGCAGGATTTCATTTATACAACATTCTTAAGATGACAAAAATACATAGGACTTCTCTGATGGTACAGTGGAAAAGAATTCGCCTGCCGATGCAGAGGACGCGGGTTTGATCCATGGATCTGGGAGATTCCATATGCCATGGAGCAACTAAGCCTATGCACCTCAACTACTGAAGCCCATGTGCTTAGAGCCTGTGTTCAGCAGTGAGAGAAGCCACTGCAATGAGAAGCCTGCCTACCTAACCAAAGAGTAGTCCCACTCGCCACTAGAGAAAGCCTGCATGTAGCGATGAAGACCGGGTGCAACAAATAAAAAAATAAACCAAAATACAGAAATGTAGAACACATTGGTGGTTGCCAGGGTTAAAGAGGGTGTGGGGACAGGAGGGATGTGGGTGGGATTATAGAAGGACAACATAAGTGATCCTTGCTGTGGTGGAATGTTTTGAAGCTTGACTGTGTTAATGTCCATATTCTGGTTGTGATGTTTTCCAAGATGTTGTCATATGGAGAAAATAAGTAAACAGTATATGGGATCCCTTTGTATTAATTCTTACACATGTGGGTCTATAATTTTCATAAAACAAAAAGTATAATTTTAAAGATTACATATGTGGCTAGCATACTATTTTTGCTGGACCAAGCTGCTGTACGAGAATCTGTAGGATCCCCTGAGGTGGACACTTAATATCACATGAATATGAAGCATAATAGATGCTTTATTTAACTGAAAGCAATTTAAAATTTTGTATCTTATTCCTGATCTTCACTAATAATGTATTTAAATGATTAATGCAAACCAAATATCATTAATGTTTCTTCAATATCTTACTTGCCATTTTCATTTTTTTTTAAACTGGAGGATTATTTATAAATCTAACTAGTAACTTCACTTACATGTTTTTACCATTGCTGCATCATGATGGTCTTCTTTTACTTTTACCAGGCAGTTCCTCTTCTGATATTCTTCTCTTGAGCAGCTGTTGATTTTGTATCCCTTTAAGTCAATCATAGTCCTGATACTGGTATCATCTTGGAAGGCACTACATTTCTTCAACATAGGATTTTAGGTTGCATACTTATAAGCATCTGCAGTAAGATCGTGCCAACTGTAATCCATAAGATTTACAATTCCCACAGGGAAAGTAATGTTATACACAGCATATTTCTGCAATATCTCCTCAAGTTCGTACAGTATTTCAGCAGCAGTGAGTTTGTATTCTTCAAATAGAGACTTTTGCAGTTGTAGTTTGGAAAATTTTAAATTAGTAGATAACATAGAAACACTAGAAGTTTGTGAGACACCAGATGAGATGAACTCATCTTTCTCCCCAGATTCAGCTACTGTAGAAAATGTTGCTTTCTCTAGTTCTTTAAATATACTCCTGGTAGGACTGTAAAAAACACATATGAACTTTAAAGATATTTTATACTTTTTAACCTAGTAATTTGACTTCTAGAAACCCATCTTAAGGTATAATAAAAAACTATACAATCTATGCATAAAATTGCTAACTACAGCATTATTTTTGATATAGAAAAAAATGGAAAAGAATCGAAGGCCTTATAGAGATATAGTAAAGTAAATAATGCCATACTCATACAATAGGTCGGAGAAGGCAATGGCACCCCACTCCAGTAGTCTTGCCTGGAAAATCCCATGGACAGAGGAGCCTGGTAGGCTGTAGTCCATGGGGTCGCTAAGAGTCAGATACAACTGAGCGACTTCTACTTTCACTTTTCACTTTAATGCATTGGAGAAGGAAATGGCAACCCACTCCAGTGTTCTTGCCTGGAGACTCCCAGGGACGGGGGAGCCTGGTGGGCTGCCATCTATGGGGTCACAGAGTTGGACACGACTGAAGCAACTTAGCAGTAGCAGCAGCATACAATAGGTAGCCATAAAAAATTGTTTGGAAAATTGCTCTTAATAACTTGGGGAAATTTTTATGTTAAAATATATAAAAGTATACATAATTGCATGTGTAGAAAGATCTCAAATGTATTATATATATATGTATATAAAACATATCTGGCATTAAAAGGACTAAGCAAATGCTGACCCAAAAGCAAACATTGTGAGATTATAGAAGTCAACTTTTATTTTCTCTTTTTATACTTTTCTACATGAACATTTATTATGTATATACACAGAAGATAAAAACCAATATGTTTTTCAATATGTGTTTATTCAATTGTTTAATTATAAGATGTCTTCCCTGGTGGCTCAGAGGTTAAAGCATCTGCCTCCAATGCAGGAGACCTGGGTTCGATCCCTGGATCAGGAAGATCCCCTGGAGAAGGAAATGATAACCCACTCCAGTATTCTTGCCTGGAGAATCCCATGGACAGAGAAACCTGGTAGGCTACAGTCCACGGGGTCAAAAAGAGTCGGACACAACTGAGTGACTTCACTCACTTACTCAATTATAAGATAAGACACAGATCACTTCTAGAAACCCTTCCCTGAATTTCTTAGTCTACATTTTCTGTGTTCCTGTAGCCCACTCCACACCCTCCTATTAGATGTTACTATCATGGAACAACAGAGTGGTTCCAAATAGGAAAAGGAGTACATCAAGGCTGTATATTGTCACCCTGCTTATTTAACTTATATGCAGAGTACATCATGAGAAACGCTGGGCTGGAAGAAACACAAGCTGGAATCAAGATTGCCGGGAGAAATATCAATAACCCCAGATATGCAGATGACACCACCCTTACGGCAGAAAGTGAAAAGGAACTAAAAAGCCTCTTGATGAAAGTGAAAGAGGAGAGCGAAAAAGTTGGCTTAAAGCTCAACATTCAGAAAACGAAGATCATGGCATCTGGTCCCATCACTTCATGGGAAATAGATGGGGAAAGAGTAGAAACAGTGTCAGACTTTATTTTTTTGGGCTCCAAAATCACTGCAGATGGTGATTGCAGCCACGAAATTAAAAGACGCTTATTCCTTGGAAGAAAAGTTATGACCAACCTAGACAGCATATTCAAAAGCAGAGACATTACTTTGCCAACTAAGGTCCGTCTAGTCAAGGCTATGGTTTTTCCAGTGGTCATGTATGGATGTGAGAGTTGGACTGTGAAGAAGGCTGAGCGCCGAAGAATTGATGCTTTTGAACTGTGGTGTTGGAGAAGACTCTTGAGAGTCCCTTGGACTGTAAGGAGATCCAACCAGTCCATTCTGAAGGAGATCAGCCCTGGGATTTCTTTGGAAGGAATGATGCTAAAGCTGAAACTCCAGTGCTTTGGCCACCTCTATGCGAAGAGCTGACTCATTGGAAAAGACTCTGATGCTGGGCTGACTCGATGGATGTGAATCTGAGTGAACTCCAGGAGTTGGTGATGGACAGGGAGGCCTGGCGTGCTGTGATTCATGGGGTTTCAAAGAATTGGACATGACTGAGCGACTTAACTGAACTGATAGTACGCTAAAATTCTAAAGCGGACAACAAAAACAGACTCACAGAAGACTAGGCGTTTCAGATATTGGAATTTTATAAGCCACAGTTTATAAAACAACTAGGCATACAATGTTTAAAACTTCCCAGTGGTCTTCCCTTTTTAGTAATAGCATTGGGGTAATCCAAAGTACCCCACCCTGACTTTGGAAGACAACTAGAGAAGCTGAACAGAATATTAAAAAAATTTCTCATTAAAGGCAACAGAGAACTAACAAGATAGTGAAGGGCTACTCTCAATACCCTAGAGAGATGGAAATCCAAAGAGGAATTTGAGAGGCTTAGAGACTGATCAGGGCTTTTTATAGTTTTGTGGAGGCTAAGGGTTTTGGAGTCCAGGCTTTCCAATGGGAGGCTGCATCCTAGGAGCAAGAGTTGTCCCCAAAGTAGACATAGACCAGCGCATTCAAAAACAGCTTCAAATCACTGCATCCTCTGAAACTGAATTAAGGTGACCCCTGGCTGTTTCCTCAAGCCTCTGACAAACAAATGTTAAATTGCCTTCAGAACAAGATAACTTCATCTTAGCCCTCAAATTATTTTTACAAACAATTTTTCTTTTTTTTTTTAAAAAGAGAGCTGAGGTATTTATTTATTTATTAAAAAACCTTTTTATTTTGTAATGGGGTATAACCAATTAACTATGTTGTGATAGTTTCAGGTGAACAGAAAGGGACTCAGTCACACACATACATTTATCTATTCTTTCCCAAACTCCCTTCTCATCCAGGTTGCCACATAACATTGAGCAAAGTTCCATGTGCTATATAGTAGGTCCTCGTTGGTTTCCATTTCAAATATAGTAGTGTGATATTTTGGTGACTCTTGCAATATTTAAAACTTTTTCATTATTATTATGTTTGTTACAGTGATCTATGATCTTTAATGTTACTTTTGCAAAAAGATTAAAACTTGCTGAAGGTTCAGATGATGGTTAACATTTTTCAGCAATAAAGTATTTTAATTAAAGTGTGATGTGAACATTGGTTTTTAGACATGATGCCATTGTACACTTAAATAGACTACAATTTAGTTTAATACAACTTCTATATGTACAGAGAAACCACAAAAAATGTGTGACTCATTTTATTGTGATATTTGCTTTATTACTGTGGTTTGGAACCATGTAGTTTGGAACACCTGATGGAGTTTCACTTGAACACTGTCTTTATAAAATGGTCCGCAGTGCAAAGGAGCCAGTTGCATTTTCCTTCTAAATCGTGGTTCCATTAGCATAGTTCAAAAAAAATGACATAGGTTTTCTAGCTAAGTGTTTAACATGAAATAAAAGGGAACACTGTTTTAAGATCAAAGGTATTTGAGGTGGAAAAGAATTCTAAATGTGGGGAATTCCCTGGTGGTCCAGCGGTTAGGTCTTGGCACGTTCATTGTGGGAGCCTGGTTTAATCCCTGGTTGGGGAACTAAGATCCCTCAAGCTGCATGGTATGGCCAAAAAAACAAACAATAAAAGAATTCTAAATGTGGATCTTAAATTTTTTATCTCTGAGCACTGGTTATATTATTACATTGATATTTAAAAGCTGGAAAGCCCATTTTTGAAAACAGTAAATATATTTTCATAGTAATAATTCATTAAATTTCTATATTTTTTAGAGCTTAAAAATCACTCTCATAAATATTATCTTATCAATTTCTAATACCCTATGAGTCAGCTAGTGTGTTATCTCTATTTTATGTTATTTTCTTTGTAAATCCTATATATATATGCATTAGTGGTAAATTTATCTATCGCTCAAATAAAATCATAGAGAGTGGATAAAGACAAATGTCATATGATACTAGTTATATGTGGAATCTAAAAAATGATACAAACTAACTTATTTACAAAACAGAAAGAGACTCACAGACTCAGAAAGCAAATTTATGGTTACCGAAGGGGAAGTGGGGTAGGAATAAACTAGGAGTTTGTGATTAAAATATATACAGTACTATATATAAAATAAACAACAAAGACTCTACTGTATAGCACAGGGAACTATATTCAATATCTTGTAACACTTTGTAATGGGAAAGAATCTGACAAAGGAAATACATATAACTGAATCACTTTGCTGTTTATCCTGAAACACTGTAAATCAACTATACTTCAATTTAAAATAAATAAATAAAATGATAGAGACTGTACTTATTACAGTAATTATAGTAACACCTATCATTTATTAATTCGCTGGTGGTCCAGTAGCTAAGACTATGCTCCCAATGCAGGGGGCCCAGGTTAATCAATTTTATCACATGTAAAATGATGCCAATAATTATAGCTCCTTCATAGGGTTGTTAAGAAATTTAATGTACATTTGGAAAAAATAATCTTTATATGTTTGGTTTACTTTTCAGACAAAAGCTCAAATAATGGACTGTTGAGTTCAAAACCAGGTTAAACAATCCTTTGTTTTTCCTTTGATGTGGACCTCTTCAAAGTCTCCACTGAATTCACCACAATATCACCTCTGCTCCACGCCCTGGCCCCTAGGCCATGAGGCATGTGGGATCCCAGCTCCCTGACCAGGGAGTGAACCCACACCCTCTGCACTGGAAGGCAAAGTCTCAACCACTGGACCACCAGGGAGACCCCCGGATTTAATAATCTTGACAAGATATAATCAACAATAAAGGGGTTGGGACCTGGCCCTGTCTTAAAGTAGCCCCACTTCTCCAGGTACAGCACATGTGAAGAAACCATTCAGCAAAATTCAACAGGCGCAGTTCTAGGTGCTGAAAAGACATGGTGAAGAGGACTGACCTCTGCCCTAATGGACCTTACATTCTAGTTGGAGAAGGAGAGGAAGGAAAGAATGAAGGAGGAAGAGAGGAAAGAGAAAGGAGATTACAGGTAGTGGTAACTAATGATAAAATTAAAACAGAGCAGTATAAAAGAGTGATGATGGGGTATGTGTGTTTGGCTCCTTTGAATTGGGAGGTCAGGGATATCTTTTCAGAGGAGGTGACATTCAGGTTGAGATTCAGACGATGATGAGGAAGAGTCAACCATAAAATTATATGGAAGAAAAACATCTGAAGCAGAGTGCATAGCAAATGTAGAGAGCTTAAAGTAAGGATGGCTTGATTGTTAAATGAATTCATAGCACATAACAGCTGGGGCATAGTAGCTGTCATGGAGTGGTATGTGAGGTGGTCAGAGGACAAGTGAGAAAGGAAATCACAGAAAGGCCTGCAGTTCATGGTAAGAAGTGTGGATTTTATTCTTGGTGCAATGGCTGCAGTAGGAAAGCCAATGGAAGAAAGAGGGTGTTACCAATCAGAGTTGACAGAAACAAAACTTAAGCCATGCCCTGAGGAAGACATCAAATGAGAAACCTGGACAGCCAATAAACTTCTGAAGCTTTACATAAATAGACCTACTTAATGCTCACATGACAATCTGATTTCATCCACTGAGTGCCAATTATAAGACCAATTGTGGATGCAAACTGACCAAGTTATGCTGAATTCATTTAGGCAGAAAGAGTTGAAAATGAAGAGACAATGGACTTCTGAAAAGAGCAGCAACTTGCTGGGATCTTGAGAAAAGTTATAGCAGCCTCAAAAAACCCCAGAGCAGATTAATATTTACTGGGGCTTTTCAACCCTGGCATTATTGACATCTTTGACCAGATGATTCTCTGTTGTTGGCTGTTGTGCACATTGTAGGATATTTAGCAGCATCTAGTGGCACCCCACTCCAGTGCTCTTGCCTGGAAAATCCCATGGACGCAGGAACCTGGTGGGCTGCAGTCCATGGGGTCGCTAAGAGTTGGACACAACTGAGCGACTTCACTTTCACTTTTCACTTTCATGCATTGGAGAAGGAAATGGCAACCCACTCCAATGTTCTTGCCTGAAGAATCTCAGGGACGGGCGAGCCTGGTGGGCTTCCGTCTATGGGGTCGCACAGAGTCGGACACGACTGAAGTGACTTAGCAGCAGCAGCAGCTACACACCAGATTGACAATAGTGCCACAACTGCCTAGTTGTTAACAATCAAATATGTCTTTGAAAAGTGAAAGTGAAGGGAAAGTGAAAGTCACTAAGTCGTGTCCAACTCTTTGTGACCCCATGGACTGTATAGTCCATGGAATTCTCCAGGCCAGAATACTGGAGTGGGTAGCCTTTCCCTTCTGCAGAGGATCTTCCCAACCCAGGGATTGAACCCAGGTCTCCCACATTACAGGCAGATTCTTTACCAGCTGAGCCACAAGGGAGGCCCTTAGACGTTGCCAAACATCCCTGGTTTGGAATGGGCTGGGGGAGCTGTGCCTGCTTAAGAACTCATAGGTTGACAACTTTTAAGCTTTGTGATGTATGTTCTAAGACAGTTTGAGGTATTTTAATTTCCACTTCACAAATTAAGAAATTATCGTAATTAGAGGGTAAAAAGTGTTGTGGAATGACTAGTTTCATTATTTCATTCATCTTTGTAGGCTTGACACAATTTCATGGTTGTTAATCACAAATATCTTATTAAGTACATTCTATATGTCAAGCATTATCTTTGGGACTGGGGATAGAGAAGTGATAGAGAAGTGATTAAGTAAACTATCTTAACCTCTATAGACTTAACACTTTCATGAGGAGAGAGAGGGCAAACAAATAAATAGAAATATCATTTATAAAGTTAGAAAGTATTAAGAGTAGCAGAAATGTTAGGAAGGGGACTAAAGAATACCAAAATGTGCAAAGGGTGGAAATTTGAAATAAGGCAAATAAGAAAAGTCTTACCACAAAGGTGATACTTAAATAAAGACTTAAAGGGAATAGAGTATACAATGCAGAAAGCTGAAGAAACAAACATCTAGAACAAATTGCCTAAGGCAAAAGTGGAGCTGGGTTTGTTGTGAAATAGCAAGGAAATCCAGATGACTGGTTGATTTGACCACTTTTGCTTAAATCAACCAATAATTTGGCCAAAATAAAGTTCTCCATTGACTTCATAATCAGCTTTGAAATGGCAATTCCTTGATGTGGTTTCTTGGGGGATGAGGAATAGGGGAGGACTGGTCCTGACCACCTTATAACCTTTTGAGAATGTAAAGTGACCCTATCAAATAGAGAATAAATTCCATATCTTTTACTTATAGTTAGCTCCTTCAGTGCATTTCAAAAGGGGGACGTGGTCTTCACATTTTCTCTTTTCCCATATTTTCCTTTTTGGTTTTATCTAAAAGAAAAGAAGATTTTCTGATTAAAAAAGACAAAAAAATATCAGGCAAAAGTAAGTTACTTTTTAAAAAAGTAAACTATTATAATTTGACAAAACTGAGCTATATTATTACCTGATCAAAAAAATAGAGGGGTCCAGTGTCCAAAAATTTAATTTCAGTAAAGTCTTCCATTCTACCAGGAGACCTAAGAGGGAGAAAGTGGAATTCTGAAGTTAGGTTATCATGTCTGTAGGTAATATTTCAAAGCACTTGATGGTTTTAAAGTTTAAATATTTTATTTTCAATGAAGTGTAAAAATGAAGGGGGGGG